>NC_059075.1:161397448-161709948 GCF_020497125.1 Mauremys mutica
CGGACTGGCATCATCGGGAACAACAACAATCCTGTTTGGAACAGACACATGGACTTCGGCACCATCCATGTCACCATCGCCAGCCAGTTCCGTGTCGAGGTCTGGGACAAAGACAAGTGGAGGGATGACCTGCTGGGGGCCTGCAACATCCCACTGAAGTCTGGGGGGCCCCATCACAGGGAGTGCTACCTGAAACACGGCCGCATCTGGTTCCGTTATACTCTGCCCTGTGGGCCCAACCTTCGGGGCCAGATCTGTTCTGAGTATGTTCCCCAGCCCCCGCAACACAGCATAATCAAAGGGAAGGAGCCCTTCTGGTGAGCGCAATGGGTAGGGAATTGAAGAGGGACATGGGTGTGCATTGGTCAACAGTGCTCCCTGTCCCTCAAAGCATTTCCTAGCTCCCACTCTGCTGACGCTACTGGGCTTCATGCTGTCATTTCTGCTCGGGAATTGGTGTCTCTTATGCCCATAACAGCCTCCTCCCTTCCACGGACCAGTCACCCTCACAACTCTCTCTGGAAAGGCATCCCATCACTAACTGCCTATTCCTGAGCCATTGAACCAGTACATACATTGACTGTCTCCAACCAACCAACCAACCAACAAACCAACCCACTACTGTATGTATCCAGTGCATCCAAGCTATCCATCCATCCATCAATCGAACCAACTAACCAACCTATGTATCTATCCAGAACATCCAGAAAATCTCTCCAACCAGTCAGCCAAGAAATCAACTATCCAGTGTCTGTATCCAGTACATCCAATGTATCCTTCAAACCAATTAACCAATGAATGTATCAATGTCATCCAAGCAATCCATCTAATCAACTAATGTATGTATCCCCTACATCCAACATCTCCATCCAGCCAGTCAATCAACCAATCATTGTATCCAGTGCTTCCAACATATTCAAGCAAGCAACCAATATATGTATCCAGTGCATCTAATGCTAATATAACATTGGCAATTGGTAGCATTCACAGTTAACACCCAGGAGGACATGCCACAGGGCTATTGATTCAGATTGTTAGCAGATTCCAGGAGATGGCCTTGCATTGGGGTCACATTGGAAAGGACAAATCCCCATAACTCTGGGATTAAAGATTATTCCAGGCTCACACCTACCTGCATCTGCCGAAAGCCAAGATTAATAGCGCCATGGTGCAGTTAACGGGTGAATGCGGATTGTTAACTCTGAACCCTACTGACTGAAAATTAAATAGTTCCAGCATGGAAAACTGCCAGGCAGCTTTGCAGCTGCACCACAAAATGATTTGCTTCTGGGAGGCTTCCAGATCTCTGGCTGTTGCATCTCAGTGCGTCTCGTGCGGGCATGGACAAAGCCCAACAACCAATGTGATTGGTAGCAGAGTCATTTATTTCTCTCCAGCATACTTCTTATATACAATTATGGCAAGCAATCAAGCAATTGCTAATTGGTTAATAAAATACACATAGGCACAGCTATAACTTCATTGGATAATTGTCATCCTGTACAACCTTCTGATTTATTATCCTGTTTATGGCCTACTAGCAGTGAGAACCAGCCAAGGCCAGCATCTCACTACACAGCTCACAGCCTAATTAGCCCGTCCTTGAAGCCTACATGCCTTAGCTTCCCACACTCCCATCCGCCAAGTTAGCAATACATTCCGACATCTGGCTCTTTGCAAACGTGTCTCTCTGCCTCAATAAATATTTGTGAAAGGAAGTTTGTAGACAGGAAGCCTCGTCATTCCTCTAACCCCACTGGGCTTGACCAAGATGGAGCAGATTAGAGATGAGCAGGTGCACTACATATTTGAGGACACTGGGGGGGAGCACTGGGCTGGAGGGGAGCGAGGCATGGCAAGACAGGGGAGCTTGACAGCCGGATGAATTTGCTGCAATGGGGAATCCAGTGTGATGTAGCTAATGCCAGTCAAGGGAAGCATTTCTTTCAGGGACATAGTGGGGTGGGTAGGAAAGGGAGCCAAGAAGACAGACAGGTTTATTATGGGGTATTACTAGTGCACAGCTGATATTTGCAGGTTAATAATATTGCCAATGTATCCTGGAGGGGATATGCAGCTTCTCCCATCTACAAGCCATATATAGGACCAGCTAGTACCGGGGGGCGGGGATTGGGATGCATGGCAGTAGAAGGCGGTGTGCTGCAGGAAATGCCTCGGTAGGGGGTGCTGTCCTCTGACATTAAGCACTGATCCCAATGCCCCAGTGTGGCACTAGGGGGCACTATGCTGCAGACTGCAGGGTAGGGGGCGCTCTCCCTTGGCCATCGGTGCTGGCCCCAGTGCCCCAGTGTGGTGCTAGGGGGCGCTGTGCTGCCAGGAACGGGACAGGAGGTGAACACTGATGGATGGAAAATGGTTTACAAAGATATCGGTTACTTCTATCTAACTCTCTTGCTAACGAAATCCTTGCTGTTCCTTAAAGGGCTCCATTTTCCGGGTAATGATTTTAACAGGATATTGGAGTGTGGTTGTCACTGAAGATAGAAGCCACTCTCCTGTTGAACACCAGAACTACATGTCATGCCTACCCTCGAAACTTTCACTGTCAGATCTTTTGTCTGGGCCACCCAAGAGGCTGTGTCTGCAGAAGATAATGGGGCATTTTGGGTAGGCTTCCCGGTATCCCCCATGTCACCATCTGGTGTAATGCTTCATGGGACATTTTTTTCAGTGCGGGTAGGTTACCAGTTGTAGGCGCGTCAGTCTTGGAGGAAGGCTACGCCTCCTCGCTCTTGGGCCCTTGACAAGACAAGGAGAGAATTAGTCCTGGCCCCTTAGGTAGAGCTCAGAAACAAGTTAACAACCAACAGTTTGGGGGCTCAGGCCTTCAGGTTGGATGGAGTAATAAACAGTCTGACACCCTGACTCTGGCAGATGTTAGACAAACACTGGCCTCTTGGCCTAAGGTGAGGAAACTGGCACCCCAGGAGTGGGGTGGCTGCCGGGGGTAGGGGGATCCAGGCCCACCCTACTCCACCAGGTCCCAGCCCAGGGCCCGAACAGTGGCGGATGGATCCACCATTGGGTCAGCAGGGATCCAACCACAACACGCTGAGCCCAAGCGCTGGTTAAAGCTGTCTCTCCGCTGGCCATGTAAAATGTTTCCCCGAAAGCTGCTCTGATTGTCCAACCGGCTCCCCGGCCCTGCTCCCTATTCTAACCTGAATCTGACTCCATTACTCCAGCCCTAAACCCGGCTCTAACATGATCCCAGCTCCCCTCCCCTAACCCTAATGTAACCCCTACGCTAACCCTACCCCTGCTCCCCTTCCCAGATCGGATCATTGAGAATGGGCCCATCTAACCCAATATCCCACCCCATCCCTGCCACCCCAGATCACAGTCAGACCCATGCGCTGATGTAACCTAGTATCCCGCCTCCTCCCTGCCACTCTGAATCACACCCATCAGCCCACCTAGCCCAGTATCCTGCCATCTCCCTGCCACCCCAGGTCAGACCAGTGGGCCCATCTAGCCTGGTATCCAGTCTTACACTGTGGCCAAATCTGGAATAACCTGCCCTCCTGGGGGTGCTTTCCTCCTGACCCTCATTAATCAGAGGGCAGTTTAAGCCCTGGAGCATGACATTTATACTCCTTCCAAACATATTTATTTTAAACCCTTAGGAGTGTAACTCTGGCTCTTCCATTCCCCATATAAAGATCCTATTCCGAATCCTGACTCACATCCTGTGCCAATGAGTTCCACAGGCTGCCTGGGTATTTAAAGATAGTATTTTCTTTCAGTATTTAAGGTTAGTGGGTTAGAGCAGAGGGGGCTGGGAGCCAGGACTCCTGGCTTCCATCTCCAGCCCTGGGAAAGGAATGAGGTCTAGAGGGTTAGAGCAGATTCGAATGCACAGGGATCTATTCAGGCTTTCATTATATTTAATAAATGAGCCATACAAATTGGCAGAGCCCACGTGTGTGTCCATCTGTGTTCAGGTGGGGGCATGGAAAACTGCCAAATGAGCCAATCATTTGTCAGCTGAGATGCTGAGATGAGCCGGCCAGGTGACACATTTCCCATCTGCACCTCCGTTTCCCTACAAAGCACATCCCCTCCCATGATGTCGGGAGGGGACGGGGTGTCGTGATGCCAGACAGCAGGGAAGCAGCCAGAAGGGCAAGGGCAGGATTTCTGACTAACAGCTCAGTCATTGAAAGTGGAGTGTGAGGGGCAAATTCCTCAGTCGCTGCCGGCAAGAAAGACACGGCTCGTTAGGGTCACTGAGACCAGAACCCGGCCCTGACTCCACTGGCGTCAGATGGGTCACTCACTCCGCATTTTCTCCAGGGCCACTGAGATCAGCACACACACAATGCGGGCCCTGATCTCTGTAGGAGCTGGTCCCTCACCCTCATAATTCACAGTCCAAACAGACAAGACAAACTGAGGGTGAGGAAGGGAAACTGAGGCACAGCATGATTCAGTGACTTGCCCATGGTCACACAGCGTGTTGGGAGGAAAACCCAGGAGTCCTGGGATCCCTCCCTGGGCCATAGACACAACAGCATTCCCCTGTTCTCCAACACCCAGCCTGGCTGATGCATCTCTGAGGGTGGACCCTCACCCCCATGATAACCCTCATGCTATAACGTCCTGACCTCATTATAACCTCAATCCTATGATAACTTTAACCGCCTGTCCCTAACCCCCATGACCCCATCTTATCCCTCCAGCTCTAACCCACTAGACCCCACTCCCCAACCACAGCTGGGATAGGACCCAGGAGTCCGGGCTCCCAGCCTCATTCTCATTCCACATGCCCAGGGGAGGGGAGGCTGGTGTTTTGCTGTGTGTCTTACCTGCTTGGTTCTGACTGCCCTGGGAGTGAAGAAAGAGAAGGGGAAGATATTAGGATGTTGGTGGTGCCATTGCTGGGGTCTGACACGATGTGTCTGGGGGGATGAGTGCCGGTAGCTTCACCCATAAATCTCAGGCTACACCCACTCTCCTGAAACAGCCCTGCTATCCTTAGCAACCGTTAAAAATCTTAGCAGAGTCACTATTCAGCTTGCCATCTGTAGGTTCCAGAGTTAACAATCCCTATTGCTCTGAATGGGGTGGCTGAGGAGTGAAAGCAGAACTAGGGGCTAGATAGGCAGGGGCATCTATGAATGGTGAAGGGGTTGGATCCCCCTGTTATTCACTAGCCCAATTTGCTTCCCTGCAAGCCCATCTCTCTCTCCTCGCCCCCGGGGATGCAGGGTCCAGGCGCTCATCTCCACTCCACCCCACACTCACCCTGCGCCAGGCTCATCGCCAGCAGTGCAGTGACCAGCAGGGAGCAGAGATGCCCCATGATCCAGCCTCGCCTGGTCCCATCTTGGCCAAACCCAGCTGCTTCCATCGCTCCAACCAAATACCAGCTGGGGACTGAACTCCCTGGGCAGGTTTTTATAGACACCAGCTCCTGCCTCTGCCCTCCCCAGGTCTACAGAACAGATGTGACCGGTCCCACAACGAGCCATTCAAGGAAACAAATGCTGCTGAATTCAGCACGAACTTCTCATGCTGCTCTGCCTGGAATTGTCCCAAACATAAAAGTACAGTGGCCAAGGTTAACATGGGGAGATTTTCACTTCCGAGTATCCTTAGCAATTGATTTTGCCAAGAACAGTTGGCCAGTGACAGATGCCCGGCAAAGGTAAGATTGTAATAGGGGTACGGTTATCGGTGGGGTTCATAGAGTCTAACCTGAGAAGGCACCACTCTAATAATCCAGTCTGACCCCTGGCATAACACAGGCCAGAGACCTGCCCCCAACTAACCCCTTGAGCAGAACTTTCAGAACAACTGCCGGTCATGATGCAAAAATGGTCAGTGATGGAAAATCCACCCCAACCTTTGGTTAATTGTCCCACTGGTTATTTACTCTGGCTGTGAAAAAATTACACCTTATTTCCAGTCCGAATTTCTCTAGCTTCAGCTTCCAGCCATTGGATTCTGTTTGACCTTCCTCTGCTAGACAGAAGAGCCCAGTATTAAATATTTGTTCCCCGCGGTATTTCCAGACTGGGATCAAGTCACCCACAAACGGTCTCTTTTTTAAGCTCCATAGATTGCGCTCCTTGAGCCTATCACTCTAAGGCAGGTTTTCTAATCCTTCAGTCATTCTCACGGCTCTTCTCTGACCCCTCACACTGCCCGTGTCCTGGCCAGCGGGCCGGGGGGCTCTGCATTTTAATTTAATTTTAAATGAAGCTTCTTCAACATTTTGAAAACTTTATTTACTTTACATACAACAATAGTTTAGTTATCTATTATAGGCTTATAGAAAGAGACCTTCTAAAAACGTTACAATGTATGACTGGCACGCGAACCCTTAAATCAGAGTGAATAAATGAAGACTCAGCCCAGCATTTCTGAAAGGCTGCCGACCCCTGGTGTAGTGTTTTAACCATAATATCGTGTGGCGCCAATTGATACGCATGGCAGGAGTTTACAGATATTACGTTACCTGTATTGCCTTTATCAATGAAACTTGGAACCTCATCAAAAAAGCTAGAGAGACAAGGCGGGGGAGGGAATATCTTTTATTGCACCAGCTTCTGCTGGGGAGAGACAAGCTTTCCAGCTGACGCAGAGCTCTTCTTCAGGCCTGGGAAACCTTATCAAAGTGTCACTGCTAAATACAAGCCTGAACCCTTTAGTATATGTAGTTAACATGTATTGCAAGGGGCCGGTCGAGGGAAAGAGGTTCGTGAACACCTCTCCAGGCACGGGGAGGAAAGGAGGAGTAATCAGCTGAGGGGGCGGGTGGATGACAGATTGTTGTAATAAGCCATAAATTCAGTGTCTTTGTTCAGTCCGTGATTTTTAGTGTCTAGCGAAGTTGTGAATTTAAGACACGGGATTTATGGCTTATTACAACAACCTGTCACCCACTAACAACCCCCCCTCACTCCGTACCCCCTCCCTACCTTCCAGTGACTGAACCAGTGTTAACAGGCCTCTCCACCTCGAATGGTGCCTTGAAATATCTGGCAACTAATTGTGTTAAACAAACTGTTCCACCTTGTATTTAGCAGTGACACTCTGAGGTAGTTTCCCAGATAGTGTGAAAATCGGGACAGTCCTGATTTTTGGGTCTTTTTCTTCTATAGGCTCCTATTACCCCCACCCCCCACCCCAGACCTGATTTTTCACATTTGCTGCCTGGTCACCCTGTTCCCAGACCTGTGTGTGCTTGAAAGCTTGTCTCCCTCACCTACAGCCGTTGGTCCAAGAAAACACATTAACTCTCCCACCTTGTCTCTCTAATACCCTATGACCAACATGGCTACAACAACGCTGCGTACAAAAGAAAACATCTGTTGGTTTGACAGAATCTGTTTTCCATAAGCCCACGTTGATTTGCATTAATTCTATTACTCTCCTTTAGTGCTTTATTAATCAAGTCCCATCTCAGCCACTCTGTGATTTTGCCCAGGGTTGAGGTCAGGCTGACAGGCCTATACTTACCTGCATCATCCCACTTACCCTGTTTAAAATTAGCACCACGTTAGCTGTCTTCCGGTCTTCTGGAACTGCCCCAGTGCTCCAAGACTAATTGAAAAGCAGCATTAACGGTCCAGCAAGGTCCTCCGCCAGCTCTTTTAAAACTCTTGGATGCAAGTTATCTGGACCTGCTGGTTTTAAAGTGCCTGACTTCTGTAGTTTCTGTTTAACATTCCTCAGAGACACTAGAGGACTGGAAAGAGTGTTATTATTCCCATAGCATGAGACAGAGGCCTGGGCTACACTAGCGGGGGAGGTTGAACTAAGATGCGCAACTTGTCGAAGTATCATAGTTCGACTTACCTGGCCGTCCTCACGGCGGTAAGTCGACTGCCGCGGCTCCCCCGTCGACTCCGCTTACTCTTCCTGCCGAGGTGAAGTACGGGCGTCGATTAGCGGATCAATTTATTGCATCCAGACGAGATGCGATAAATCGATCCCCGATACAGCGAACACTACCAGCCGATCCAGCGGGTAGTCTAGGCGTACCCTATATCATCTGTTTTTCCCCCAAATACAGAACGGGAATATTTATGGAATAGTTCAGGCTATTCTGCATTATGATTGATAATTCTACCATTTTGATCTAGTAATGGACCAACACCATTGTCAGGATTCTTTTTGTTCCTAATACATTTTAAATACTCCTTATTGTCCTTAACTCTGGTGGGCATAGATTTCTTCTTATGCCCCTACGCTTCCCTTATCAATTTTCCACAATCCCTAACTTCTGATTTATATTCATTGCTATCAACTTCCCCTTTCTTCCACTTGCTAGATTATTTTTTCAATGTTTTACAGCTGCCTTCACTTCCCCTCTAAACCAGGTCGGTTTGTTAACCAGCACAATCTTCTTCCTCAGTTGTGGGATTGTGGCTTTTGGGGGTTCAAGTAAGGTGTTCTTAAACACTTCTCAATTATCATTCACGTTTTTCTGATTATATCCTTCCTCTCAGTTGCTATGTCTCAGAATTGTTTTTAGCTGTGGGAAATTGACTCTATTAAAGCACTACATATATATCTGTAAAAGCAGCAAAGAATCCTGTGGCACCTTATAGACTAACAGACATTTTGGAGCATGAGCTTTCGTGGGTGAATACCCACTTCTTCGGGGCATTTTAAAGGAATTTGACTGCACTTATCTCATGGCCTGGGGGGTGAGGAGCAGCAAATCTCACCATTTCTGGTGTGTTAAAGCCCAGCCAGTGAGGCAATTTATATAAATGCCGGCCTGTTACCTTTATTCCCAGGCAGTGCTTGGGCATCGCCAGGCTGGGAGCTGCGCTGAGCCCGGTCCCCTGCCGAGAGCATCTGGGGAGGCTGCTCCTTGGACAGCAGCATGAGGAGGCATCTGGGTCCCCACTGGCCATGTTGCGGCTGGCGCTGCCCCTGTTGGAGGGTGAGGAAGGGGACCACTCCACGTGCTGCTTCCTTCCTTCCTTGGCGAGATACAGGGCTGGGGAGAGGAGTCAGAGAGCAGAGCCCCCCCGGGGGGAGGGCAGGGGTGGGAGGGCGTGAAACATGGAAAGACAATCGTGACCGTCTGTGACTTAGTCCCCGGGGTTCAGTCTGGACTGTGGGACCGCGGACCCCTCCCAAACACACCAACCACAGCCGGCCTTCACATTGTGATGCCGATGTCAGGCCGTGTGGGGTGTGTGATGGGGCAGGACGGGGGATGGGGAGCCACGCCTGGGACGGGATGGGGGACCTGCCGGTACCTCTCTCACCAGAGCTGCCCTTCCGTGCTCCTCCAGGCCTCCATCCCCCCGGGGCGGAGGCTGGTTACTGCGGGTAACCAGACTTTCCGTGTCCAGGTGGCTGGGACTGGACCCTAGGCTAGAGCGGAAGAGAGTGGATCTGGGTGGCTCTCCCTATGCACCCCCAGGGGGCTGGCCCAGACCCCCGGTACCCCCCTGGATGTTCCTCTGTTCCCCCCCGGGGGGCACACCTCACAGTTCGGGGACCACTGGCTCAGAGTCTATGGAATGTGTCTAAGCTGCTGCATGCATTCATTTCATGTGAAACGTCTGTTTCCCGTGGAATAAGGCGATATGTACGTTTGGCTTTATAACTGTAACAGTGCTCTCTTTTTGCTGGTTGGACTGTGACAGGGCTGGAGCTAGGAAACAGAAGCCGAGAGCCCCAGGTTCACCCTGCGTTAGTCCTAAAAGACAGTCAGTGCTGAGAGATTACTACAACTCTGCCACCTGCTGGAACCATGGACTGTAACTCATCTGTGTATCTAGCTTTGCCTGCTTTAGCCGGTAAATAACTCTCATTGCTTCTGCCTAGTTAATACATCCTTAGTTCATGACAGGGCTGGCCGCAAGCATTGTCTTTGGTGTGAAGTCTGAGGTACAAATTGATCTGAGACAAGTAACTGGTCTCTTAGGACTGGGAGCAACCTGAATCTTTTGTAGTCTTTGGTGTGTAGCAACCACAAGCAGCCAGTCCTGCTTGCTTTCCCTCAGGCAGGACCTTCCACAGAGGCACAAGGGGCTGGCTTCCCTTGTCTGCCTAGGGGAAAGATCTTTGCCTAAGCAGGTTTCTCATCTATGTTCAGTTCCAGAAACTTCAGCCCCCACCCACACCCCTTGGTTGAAGGACACAACTTCCTCAGCTTGCAAGAGCTCTGTTCCTTTGGGTCTGTCTAGCGATGGAGGCCAAAGACGGTTTCTCTCCTGGCTTATATCTCCCAAAGGTCAATGAGCTTGTTTCAAGAGGCAGGATGGCTTCAGGCTGTTCTTCCTGCCTGCGGCTTCCCATCCCCCTGTGTGTAAAAGGGGCTTCCCTTGTTTTCATCCCACCAGGCTTAATTTGTATAGGAGACGGGTACCTAGCGCCCCCCTCCCCCGCAGTCTGTAAGAGAACCTGTGTCTCCCTGTTTGGCTGCAGCCTTTAAAGCATATCATAAAGTATCCACATTTCCTCGTATAGTGTTTATACAGACATTTCACAATGATATTAAGCACCGGGGGGTCATTTGTTTTCAGAAAAACCACACCCCATACTCTCGTATAACACAGCACTATTGTATCCAATCAGTTGATTATCACATGAAGTTCAGACCAGTAAATCTTTGCAATGGACCCTTCTGAAAAATAAAACCCAGAAGAGCTTCTCTCTCCTGCTGGGTGTAGACACCAGGCTGCAGGGCCGGCTTTAGGCCAATTCCACCAATTCCCCCGAATCGGGCCCCGCGCCTAAGAGGGCCCCGCGCCCAGTGAGAATCCTTTCCCTGGCTAGAGTCGCCTTTTTAATTTTTACTCACCTGGCGGTGCTCCGGGTCTTTGTCGGCACTTCGGCGCTGAGTCCTTCGCTTGCTCTGGGTCTTCGGCGGTGGGTCCTTCAGTGCCACCGAACACACCTGGAACGAGTGAAGGACCCGCCGCTGAAGTGCTGCCGAAGAGTCAGAGCACCGCCCAGTGAGTACAAGCCCCATGTGGTTTTTTTACATTTTTTTTTTAATAGTCATCCCTGCCGAGGCCCCGTCGAAACTGTTCGAATTGGGCCCCGCACTTCCTAAAGCCGGCCCTGCCAGGCTGTCTTCTCCCCCGCTTCTCAGTGTGAGCGTTGATGGGTCTGTGTGCAGCTTGAATGTAAACTGAGGTAAACACACAGTCCTTCACTTAGGATCGATCTGTTTAACAACTCCCCCGGCATATGGAGTTTGAACTCATTTTAGTGACCATTCCAGTGTATGTCCATAACTCTTAGCACCCATCGCGTACATATATCACACAGGGATATGAATGGTCAGAGAGTTATCAGTTTTCAAATGATACCTCACAATGCGTATTTTGCACAAAGATTGTTACAGTCGTGTGTAGGGTGTGAATCCTGGGGTCTAGTGTCACTGCACACATGGTCTGTCTGCACCAAAGATGAGGAAGAACTGGGGTGTGATGGGGAGCCAGTCTAGGAGGCGGGGGGATGGGGTTCAGATGACCAGTCGCAGAAGCCCAACAAGGAGGAGGACCCTGGGAACGGTGGCAGACAGACTGGCACCATTCGGACTGACAGTGGTAGTGAAGTTCACCACCTTGAAAGTCACACCAGGCACGTTCTTCTGGATCCAATCGTTGTGGGCGTTCGGGCGGTTGTAGACCCCGGGGTAACCAGGAGCAACAGCAAGTTCATAAGGAGATGGCAAGCCTGCTGGACAGGGAATAATTAAAGAGGGGGATGTGCCTGGCCAGAGACTGGAAGTCCAGGTGGTTACTGCAGCTCTCTAACCCCTCCCTCCCATTGTTTTCCAGAGAAATTGGACTTTCAACACTGAGGATTTGGTAGGTTATGGCCAAATAATTTACTGTCCTGGATATTATGCCCTGCATTGTAGTGTGTGTCTGGGGGGTTGTGCAGATGCCACAACATTTGCATGGCCTCCTCTCCCTTCCCCTCCCCTCCACCAGCCTCTGCTGGGCACAACCCCAAGTGGATGCTGGGCACTGGGGGGAAAGGTTTCAGAAAAGCCAGCTTTGCTGTTTATCCAAGAGTTCACAGTATGGGCTGTACGGCTTGTGCTGAAGCCCACGGTCGGTAGCAAGTTCACAACTAGAAATCAGTGCCCCTCTGTCCGTTTCACCGCGGGCAGGCGGGTGGGGGTGGAGGGGTTCAAACACGGCTTGGATCAATGCTCTCCATCCTAGCTCAGGCTTTGGTTGGTTTCCTTCGTTTCCCCCCAGTCCTGGTAGCTTGTTCTGGAAAGTTTCTCAGGCAGCAGGAATTCTCCACGGCCTTTCAGGAGAACTGGGAGTGCAAACCTGCTCGGGCCTCCATAATAGCCAGGTCCCTACCACATTCAGGGCTCACTTTGACTAGTTTACAAACCCTCTGGCCTTGAACTTGACCAACGTCACCATTTCGATGTGTCCACCTGACATTTCCTGGTATTGTAACCATGGGGGTCCCGACCAAACTGGGAGAACGGGGGAGTTCAGAGGCTGTTGTGGGGGGGTCACAGCATTGCCACCCTCACTTGTGTGCTGCCTTCAGACCTGGGCTCCAAGGGCAGCAGCCAGCAACCTTTCTGAAGCTAGAGGAGGTTCCCAGATGTGCAGGTGGGACCCTGCTGTTGGCAGCACCTCGGCTCCTACCTACTACTTGGGAGCACCTCGGCGCCTACCATTTTTGGGGCATCCAGAGAAATGGACCCCTGAGCCCCAGAAGGACCTGCAAGGGAAGCCCAGAGTCCCCGCTGCAGATGCCAGGCAGAAGCCCTGAGCCCAGGCACCCAGAGCGCCAGCAGGAGTGGGGAGGGGCATGAAAGTCCTGAGCCCGGTGCCCCAGCACTGGCTGCAGCCACAGGGGGCCAGAAGCTCTGAGTCCGGGCAGCCAGAGACGTGACTGGAGCAGAAGCTGCCAAGGCCAAAGCCCTGAGCCCAATGCTGGGCTGATGCAGCACATTCACTTCTGCATTGCCTCTGCAGGTGCGTCTGATATCCCCACGGAGAGGAAGTCCTGTCCCCAGCCGGGCAGACAAACAGCTACGAGGTCCCTACTGGCTTCTCCTGGTTGGGGGGCTCCCAGCAGGACGGGGAGATCTGATTTCACGGGGCAGGGCTAATTTGATCTAGCCAAAAAAGGCACAACAAGAACCAAGAGCTGCCAGCTGAAGCCAGAGAAATTCAAAGGAGACGTAGGCCCACATTTCTGACAGTGAGGGAGACTAGCCACTGGAACAAATTACCCAGGGGAGAGGTGGAGTCTCTGTTTCCCGGTGTCCTACCATCATAACTGGTTGGGAAGGTGCCTTTTAGTGACTTACAAGCAATTGGGCTTCACATGGTGCAAAGTGTGTGAAATTTCATAGCCTGTGAAATAGAGGCCAGATTAGGAGATCGAATTGTTTCATAACTTCTATGAAAAGCTCAGTGTGGGGTGCGGAACAGACTCTGCTGTTTTACTGGGTGGCCTGCTTGCTCCCCAGAATCAATAACGAGCAAGTGGAGTGATCCGGGGTGCAACTCAAACACCCAGCTGGGCTGGCCAGGGGCAGACATCAGGCCTGCCAGGGAAAGGTGGGTGTGGCAGTGACGTCACAAAGGCCTTTGGCAGGAACTCAGCCTATTGGGCAAAGATGATGAGGCGTCTGTGACCTCACAGAGCTCCCTTGCCAACGGCCAGGCAGGACAGGGATGCGGGGCAGGGGGAACCTCGGAGAGCCCTGTAGCCTTGCTGCAGCAAGCCTCCAGCTCGCGGTCTCTCATTCAGGACCAAGAGTCAGTTTCTGTAGAGGAGATTTTCTCTGCGTGTGTTTCTCATATCTGTGTGGAATTTGTTTCCAAGACGTTGTCATCTGTGTAGAAGGTAAGAAAAAATATAGGCTCTAAGTACAAGATAGGGGACTCTATCCTAGTAGACTCAAAGGCATCACCACCCTCCTAGGGAAAAAGTTTTTGCTAATATCCGAGCCTTCCACCCTGCAACTTGAGAGCATTGCTCCTTGTTCTGTCATCTGCCAGCTCTAAGATTTCATGAGAATCAATCTTTCATTAGGAAAATAATTCAAAAACGCAAATACAAAACACTTTGAGTGAAATCAACCCCTCCTGATCTCTAGTGTCTGGGAGTGTGGGCCTTGGGGGCCAGACTGAGACCCTCATGGGCTAGTAACACCCAAGAAGCCGTTAAAATAATTCCAGTTCTCTTAGCATCCAAGCCTCCCTAATCCAAGGAACAGCTGAGGGCTGCGGGAGACAGAATGTCTAACTCATGACTGAAAATACAGAGATGTGTTATTGGCTTTGGTTGGGGGACAAGAAACAAATCCGTCGGGATTCTTGCCCCAAACAACAATCGCCCATTGTCCTTTAGAGCACGAGGACCCTAACGCGCCTGACTTGCTCAAATCTCTCTCCTGCTAGGGCTGAGAAAACTTTCTCCATCCCCCAGGATACCGAGGGAAAGAGAAAAGAAGTGACCTCTCTTTGGTCACACAGCAAGGCCATGCCAGAGCTAGAAAGAGAAGCATAAGAAAGAAGTTGTATCAAAATGTTTTGCATTTCAAACTGACAGATTTCTTAAACAAAGGCCATTTGATGTGTGGTTAGTGAAGTGAAATGATACATTCTTGTCTCCACGAGTTTCTAGATTGATGAACCAGTAGATCTATCCCCTAGTGTTCATCCCTAGATTGAGGGAGGAAAACAAGTTTGCCTGTTTTGTGAATTCCCAATGGCTTTCTTGAATTTCCACAAACTAGTCGATTGAACTGAACGATTTGAATAAACTGAAAGGAAGACAATATTTTCTGCACCTTTCAAGGAAGCTACTGCTGCCCAAAGCTGGGTTAGCATTTCAGCTAGCTTTGCTTCCGGGGCCTTAGCTATCGCATCAGTGGTGCGACTGGCTGAAAAGCTTGGCAGTGAACATGTTCTACTGAATGTTATTTTTTCTCTTCTATTTAAATTATTTAAAAGATTGTCATAAATTGGGCCCTTATCAGAGCTTGTCAATTTCCAATGTAATTATGACAGTGAGGGAGACTAGCCACTGGAAGAAATTACCTAGGGGAGAGGTGGAGTCTCTGTTTCCTGGTGTCCTACCATCATAACTGGTTGGGAAGGTGCCTTTTAGTGAATTACAAGCAATTGGGCTCAGTAGGGTGCTAAGAGTGTGAAATTTCATAGCCCGTGAAATAGAGGCCAGATTAGGAGACTGAATTGTTTCACAACCGATGCCTCTATGAAAAGCTCAGTGTGGGGTGCGGAACAGACTCTGCTGTTTTACTGGGTAGCCTGCTTGCTCCCCAGAATCAATAATGAGCAAGTGGGGTGATCCGGGGTGCAGCTCAAACATCCAGCTGGGCTGGCCAGGGGCAGAGGTCAGGCCTGCCAGGGAAAGGTGGGTGTGGCAGTGACTTCACAAAAGCTTTTGGCAGGAACTCAGCCCATTGAGCAAAGACAATTAGTTGGGAATTGGTCCTGCTTTGAGCAGGGGGTTGGACTAGATACCTCCTGAGGTCCCTTCCAACCCTGATAGTCTATGATTCTATGAGTGAGGCGTCTGTGACCTCACAGAGCTCCCTTGCCAACAGCCAGGCAGGACAGGGATGCGGGGCAAGGGGAACCTCGCAGAGCCCTGGAGCCTTGCTGCAGCAAGCCTCCATCTTCGCTTTACCAGAGAAAGGTTATGAGCAGACAATGGCTGGAAGTTGAAGCTAGACCAATACACACTGAAAAGAAGGCGAGGAGCATTTTTAACATCAGAGTTTGGAGCAATTCACTGAGGGTTGTGCTGGATTTTCCACAACTGGCCTCTTTTAAAATCAAGCTTGGGTGTTTTACTAAAAAACTAATTCCTATGGGAATTATTTTGAGGCACATTCTATGGCCGAAGTGAAAGAGAAAGTCAGACGACAGTGGTTTCCTCTGGGCTTGGAATTAACCTGTGACTCGCTGGGGGCGTTTGGAATGTGGCCATTTTGCTTCCCTCTTCCTCCTTCCCTCTTGTCCCTTCTCCTCAGTTGGAAAACGGGCCACCAGAAAAGCCTGATTTCCACCCTGTGCCCCTTCCATTCGTGCTGTAAGCTGAAGGGCATTGTGACTTGAGAGTGAATTCAGCCAGTCAGTGCTAACTCTCCACAGGTGATTTGCATAAGTCAGTAAAGGAACCTGCAGGTTTCCGTGGGAGCGATGCCCAAGGCAGGGCTCAGGCTTCGGGTTTATGCTCAGGGTTAGTGGAGTCAGGGAGCGACAGGTGGCTGAGTTCCCTCTGGTGTCACAATGTTACTGCTCAGGTTCCTCTGCCTGCTGCACCACCTGGGCAGTGACTGTCAAGGGGAAGGTTTTGTGGATTTGAAACTTAGAAACCAGGAAGCGCAGGAGAGGACTGGCTGAGAGAGTTTGGCAGTAAAATGTAGGTTTTGTGGCAATATCCTGTGCAATTGCTACTGGATCCGGGACGGAGGCAGCATTCCTGCCCCTCCCACCACCTCTGAGCTGGGCCTACATAAAAGAGACTAGCTAGAGTTTTGCACACTTGTTTGTTTGAGACTGAGCAAATAAGGCCCAACAAATTACTGCTAGGATGAATTTTGCTGCCTCCTCTCCTTGACTAGAATACAAGCAGTTTCTGATTCTCTCAGATGAAGTAGTTCTTCTAAAATCAAGGGCAAGACCAATCAGTGGCTTTTTCACAACCCAGCCCCCGCCCCCCAGAAGAGATTTTATTTTTATTTAAACTGGGTTTTTTAAATTTATATTGAAAAAGTTTTTTTTTAAACTTATCCAGTATAAAATTTGAAATGATGACAAGTGATGTTAAGGCCTCTAGTTGCTCCAGCCTATTAAAGTAATTTAAATAACTACATATATGAAGAAGTCCATGTTTGCTGCCAAGTGTCAGAGGAAGTCAAAGCACTGAACTGTTGGAAGGCATTGCCTAAGCACCTGGGGGTCCAGAAATGATTGAAACACTCAGCCAGATTTTGCCTAGCCTCTTCTGCGGGTGCAGAAAGAATATTTTCTTCATTCCAGTTGATGCAGCTACTTCATTCAAATGTAAGAAACTGATTGGGAGTTGGAAAAGGATAAAGGCTTCTTTTCCCCTTGTAAAATATGAATAAAGGCTAGAGAGGAGGAGGTGTGAGCTACTACTTCTAAAATCTGGAAGGACGTTATGAGCAGGAACAATCAGTTCAGTGCACGAACTAGAGATACTTCTTTACCTCAGTTTGTTTGAAATGAAAACAAATGGTTCAGTCAACCTTTTTGTTTGTATGTATCCTGCAAAACCAGCAAGTCAACATGTTTGACTAGATCCCTATTCCTAGCATCATAGAAGACTAGGGCTGGAACAGACCTCAGGAGGTATCTAGCCCAACCCCCTGCTGCAGGCAGGACCAACCCCAACTTCATCATCCCAGCCAGGGCTTTGTCAAGCTGACCTTTAAAAACTTGTAAGGATGGAGATTCCACCACCTCCCTAGGGAACCCATTCCAGGGCTTCACCACCCTCCTAGTGAACTAGTGTTTCCTAATAGCCAAGCTAAGCCTTCCACACTGCAACTTGAGACCATTGCTCTGTGTTCTGTCATCGGTCACCACTAAGAATTTCATGAGAATCAATCCCTCATTAGGAAAATAACTCAAAAATACAACTACAAAACATTTGGAATGAAATCAATCCACCCTGACCTGTAGTGTCTGGGGGTGTGGGCCTCTGAGGCTAGACTGAGACCCTCATTGGCTAGAACCACCCAGTGAGCCAGTAACAATAGCCACTCCTGTTACCATCCAAGCCACCGCAATCCAAGGAACAGCTGAGGGCTGCGGGAGACAGAGGGGTGCTGAGAAGGTCTAACTCATGACTGCCAACCCAGAGATGTGTTATTGGCTTTGGATGGGGGACAAGGAGCAAATCCGTCAGTCACTACAACAGGTCCCACTCGGAGCCAGGGAGACTGGGAATCGAGTCCTGCTGGCACTGCCAGCTCTGGCTTTCTGGAGGAGGAGGAAGCCCCCAGCTCCCCTAGCTGACCCTGAGGCACCTTCTGGGCCCAAATGGAGGTGGCCCCGGGTACAGCTATGGAGTGTCCCAGGAGCGTTCCGCTAGTGGCATTGTATTGTTTTCACAGCCAGTTTCGATCGCTGGTTGCTACCCCTTGCCCTGCGGGCAGGGCATTGAGCGGCACCCGTTTCCGGCCACCTGGGTGCGGAGAGCGAGGAGGGTGAAGGGAGGAGTAACCCTCAGCATCTGCCATCCTGCTCCATCCGATCTAGAGTAAGTAAGTGGAGTTCTCCAGAGCCATCCCCAGTGTGGTGGGAATATCCCACCACTAGGGCTCCCAGCCCGTCCCTTGTCAGGGTTTGTCCCCCAGGTTGAGGGTTCCTGTGCCCTGGGGTAAGATGTCTCAGGAGGAGAAATTGCCTCAGCAGAGGGGAGGTGGGCAGGGGAGCAGGCAGACTCGTTAGTGAGAGGCTGCCTTGAAGCCAGACTCATGGCTGCTCCCCACTCACTTCCAGGATGGAGCGAATCCGGCAGCTGCTCAGGAGGAAGGCCGGGCAGGTGGCTCCACAGCCAGCAAACATCAGCCGGCCTGCGCAGGCGGAGAGCGGCCCCTCTGTCCCCGCGGGCGGGGAAGAGGCTCGTGGCCAGGGGAAAGGGAGGAGCTGCTTCGCCTGCTGGAGGAGGCGGAAGACAGCAGCTCCTCTAGCTGAACCAGAGGCACCTTCTGGGCGGAAACGGAGGTGGCCCCAGGTTCAGCCGTGGAGGAGAGAGCCAGGGGAGGGCAGGAGCCGGGGACGACAGCTCTGGGGCTTCCTTTGCAGGAAGCCAAGGAGCCAGGAGCTGTGCCCCAGGGCCCAGCAGGAGCCGCCAACCTCCATGGCAGCTGAGGGGCCCTGCACCAGCCCCACCTTGGCCCCCGAGGAGCCTCCCGCCAGCCCCATCCTGCCTCTGGAGGAGCCTCCCGCCAGCCCCACCCTGGCCCCGGAGGAGCCTCCCGCCAGCACCACCCTGGCCCCAGAGGAGCCTCCTGCCAGCACCACCCTAGCAACGGAGGAGCCTCCTGCCAGCCCCACCCTAGCAACGGAGGAGCCTCCTGCCAGCCCCACCCTAGCAACGGAGGAGCCTCCTGCCAGCCCCACCCTGGCTCCGGAGGAGCCTCCTGCCAGCCCCACCCTGGCCATAGAGGAGCCTCCTGCCAGCCCAGAGCAGGAGTTCAGGGACTGCGGCGCGACCGACACCAGCAGCTCTGCATTCTCCTGTGGGGCCAGCAGCTCCTCCGTGGGGTCTGGCAGCACCGTGTTGCTAGGCTCCCTCTTTGGAGGTGAGGAGAGACCCAGGGGAAAGGGAGGAGGACTGGGGCGGTGGGGGACCAGTAACACCCTGTGCCCATGGGCTCGCCAAGGCGCCGGGACTGACCCACGTGAGCCCCACTGACACCAGTGGGGGTGGCACAGCCACGCCCCACGGCAGGGGATGCTGGGCGGAGTCGGGGAGCTCCAGCCTCCCCTGATCATGTTGGGGTGGGGTGCTGACTGCCACGGGGCCCTGAGGCTGATGGGGCTGAGGGCGTCTCTGGGAGTGGGGCCCTCGCCGCCATGGGGCTCCTTACAGAGAAAGGGGAAACATGGAGCCTTCTCTGTCCACTGCATCCCCCCAGCAGCAGAAGGGATTAAACTTTCTCCTTCCCTCCCTGGTGCAGACACCCCCAGTGCCCAGGTGTCGTGGCCTGAGGAGGAGGAAGAGGAGGAGTGCGAGGAGGAGGAGGAGCAGGAGGAGCAGGATTTCTGCCCTGAGGAAGACATCGTCCTGGTGATCCAGCAGCACCTGCAGGGCAGAGCTGAGGTACAAAAATCCCCCAGCTGCGCTGCCACCAAGTCTGTCCTGCTCCTTGTTCCATCCCCACCCAGGCAGGGGCTCTTGCACCAGAGAATCCCTCACCCCCAATGGGGGGACACATCTCCTCTGTTATCTGGCACCCCAAAGTGGGGACATTTGTCCCACACAGGCCAAGGTCCTCGCAGACACTGTCCAAGTTCCAACCCCTGTCTGCACAGGGAGACACTGGTTTTGGGAAGGGGGCGGCTTTCCCTGTCCAACCCCATGGAGGTCCTGAGCCCTGGAGCTGGTTTGGGTGTGGGGTCCAGGGCATGTGCCTTGATCCTGACGTGCTGTTCATGGATCAGGGGTTCAGAGGGGATTGCGTTACCCCTCCGTGGCTGATCCCAGCCTTCCCTCCTCTCCTCATTCTCTGATCTCCTGCCTGGACTCTCCCGGGGATCCTACCTCCCAACCATTGCAGTTTGGCTGGTCCATACTCTGCTGGGTACCAGGCCCTGCACAGAGAACTGCGAAGAGCAAGGATTGACGAGGCAGCAGGCATCCGGCCATGAACTCTTGCGAAGTGTCCCTGGAGTGATGTGAATGGGAGAGGCCAGGATGTGCCTCTTGAGTCTTGCCAGGGCTCCTGGAGAATCCTCCTCATTGTCCTCTGACTGATGTAGCCCCATGTCCCATGACTGACGGGTGCTCCCTCTTCTTGCAGGCTCTGCACAACCGCTATTCGCGGAGCCTGGACACCATCCTCAGGGGCCAGCTAACAGAGACCCCCACCGTGGAGAAGCTGCAGCACCTCCTGGAGGTGAGTAGAATGGACGGTCTGGGGTGGAATTGCCCCTGAGCCCTGTGGGAGGGCAGCAAAGGAGAGACTAGAAGAGCCACGTTTCCATTGTGTCCTCCCAGCTTGGACCCAGCCGGCCACACGTTCCCAGAGCTGCCAGTGCAGGGGGAAGGAGCTGGGACTGTCAGCCAGAGCTCTGCACGGTTGCATTAAGCACTAACAGTGAGCACCAGGCCTGGCTGGGGCCTGAGAGACTGAACCCCCTTTTCAAGCTCTGCGACCGGGGCTCGGCTACTCCACCCTGAGCACAAAGTCTCAGCCCCTTGGGGAGGGGGAGAGGCTGGTTTGTAGAGCATGTACGCCTGCCCGCTGACCCTCCCCTGCCTCCTTCTCCTGCAGCACGTCCATCGCTCTCTCCTGGCAAACAACCCCCAGGAGAGAGCCAGGGCCGTCCAGACCAGCGCGGCCCTGCTCCAGAGTGCCATCTCCCTGCCTGGATTTGACGTAAGTGACCTCTGACCCCAGCGTCCTGCAGAGTCAAGTTCCTCATCCCCTGGCTAATTGGTCCCCCCAGGTCCGTAAGGGACTGCGTTCATTAGGCCGCTGGCTGGCAGGGTCGTGCCTGGCCTCAGGGCCCTTGTTATTCTGGAGCCGCGAGGCAGCGACTGCTCAGCGAGTGCCCTTGCCCTGCTCCCTTTGCTCCGAGCTCCCTTGGGGGCAGAGAGGAAGAGGGCTCTCGCTCCTCTCCCCCAGCGCCTCCTACAGAGGGGTGGGAGCAGAGCTCAGGTCCAGGGGCGCTGGGGAGCTGAAGGGAGAATGGTGATGGATTCCCCTCTCCTCCTCCTTCCACCAGACCTCCTCCGCCTTCTCCAAGGCAGGCGAATTCGTTCTGCAGCTGGGTCTCTGGATATCCCACCCAGCCAGTGACATCAGTCAGCAAGCCAGGGCTGGGATCTACTGGCTTTACTGGCTCCTGCTCCGGAAGAGGGGTAAGAAACCCAGCTGGGCAATGGGACCCCATGGAAACGAGCCTCTGGGAGACTAGCTCCAGCTGGCCATTGGGACGCCTCTAGAACTAAGGCCTCTCTGCTTAGACCCGCTGTAGCGGGGAAGAGGAATCCCAATAGAAACAAGGCCCCTCCTTCGAGACTCCCTCTGCTGGGCAGTGGGACCCTACAGAGAGAAGCCCCCTCCTCTGAGGCCGACCCCAGCTTAGATGGTGACTCTTTCTCTCCCCCTCTCTCTGAATTAGGGAGATGAGTGTGAAAGTGCCAAGGAAATTGGCTGCTTTATCTCCGAGCCCGGCTCTGTCCCCCAGCCCAGGGAAATCAGCCCACCCCCGTACGGGGCAGCCAGCTCGTGAGGGGACAGGAACGGAGCTATTGAGACACATGGAGGGAAAGAGCCCATCCTGAGGGCAGGGGCAGGAGCAGGCACCACAGGGGACGGACACAAAGCTTGTAGGGTGTCACCAGTCGGGTAGCCAGGGCCAGATCTTGACTTCAGTGGGTGTGGGGGGTTCTCAGTATTAGACACCCCCATGACCATAAGGGTCACATGATTACGGTGATGGCTGAAACAAATCCCCCTTCTGGTACTAACCCGCCTGGCATGGACCCTGCGATTCCATTGGGCTGCGGATGCCAGGAGGAGCCTGGCCAGTGTGCACCCAGAAGGAAGCAGGCACTGAAAGCGGAAGGCCAAACCTCCCCAATGGGTGTGTCTTTCTCCCCCAGGGCTCAACACCAGCGAGGCCCCAGACTTGTGGTGCCGGGATGGGCTCCATGACCCCGAGCGCCTGGGGTATAGAAACCTGGCCAGGGTGGGAGAGGTAAGGACTCTCGGCCGGTGCATTGCAGCAGCTCAGGTGTGGAGCTGTCTCCCGCTGCAGTGAGTGTGTCATGGACACAGGGCAAGAGCCTGCTCCTTATTTCCACAGAGTATGTGAGGCTCCTGGGAATGTCCGTGGGGTGAGGTGTGGGAATGAAGCAGATCTAAAAGACCGCGAACCTCTAGCGGGTGAGCTGCAGCAGCTATCGCTGCTGGGAGCAGCAGGGGTCCTGGGCTGTCTGTGTGAGCTGGGTTCCAGAGCGCGCAGACACATTCCCAGCATCTCATGGCACCTGCGGTGAATCCTGCTCCAGAAAGAGCTTTTTGAGGCCTCAGTGCCTGCAGCCTCCTACTGATGGGGGTTCCTGGTCCATGGGACCCCAAAGGTTGGCTGCCCCAGGACTCTTCTCCACCTTGTGAGACACTCGAGGGATTTGGAGCCTGGTTCTGGGCCATTGTAAGGGCTCTGGTTCTTTTGGTTTTAGGCCTTTGGCGAGCTGTTTACAGAGGAGCAGAAAAGATCTTTCCTCGAGGCGGGGCTGCTGGCCATTCACCACCCCCTCCTCCGCGTCAGCCAGGCTGGCCTGGTGCTGACGTATTCCTTCCTGGGGGAAGCCGGCCAGCTGCTAGAGGACGAGGTAACCAAAGAGGGGTCACCTGGGGAGAGACCCCTAGGGCCTTTCACCTCCAGGCCATTGAAAATCACTCCCATCCCATCCCCATGCGCTGACCAGGGAGCAAGGAGAGGGTGACCCCAGACAGGTGCCATTGGTCGGTGCCAGCTTCTCCCCTGAGCAGCTCAAAGCAGGGCAGACCCAGCTCCCCAGCAAGGCTATTTCCTAACAGGCGTCACATCAGCACGAGACACTGCCATTGCTCATGCTAGGGGCTGCCAACTCCCCTAGCCACCTCTGTGAGCCTTTCATCCCCCTCGGGGCCTCAGGCCAGTTCCTAGAGCTCTGGTATCGTGTTATCCCAGCCCCCACCTGCTCTGGGAGAACTGGAGGAGTCAGTCAGCAGAGGCTGCTTAAGTGCCCCATTCACCAGAGCCACTGGCCATGGCATCACGTTAAGGACATGGGGATCCCTTGGGGAAAGGTGTCCACTTCCTCTCACCCCCCGGCACTACTGCCCAAAGCCTCCCAGCCCCCGGCTGGAGGGGGCGAGGGTGGCTGAGGGGACTCTGGGGAGCGGAGCTGGATTCCCGCTGGGTTGGGAGGTAGAACAGTTCTCGCGGGGGGACTGAGAGGAGTGGGGGCAGGAGTTCATTCCACAATGGCGGGAGAGGGGATGGAAGTCACTAGAGAAGAGAGAAGATTTTGTCTCGGGGGTTGGGGGGGGAATCCGTCCCTCAGACATGGGGAGGAAATGTTGCTGGCTCCCGGTGCCGTTAATACCCTTCGTTCTCGTGGGTGTCGGAGTCTCTGATTGATCCTTGTTCCCTTGCAACAGGAGGACATCGCAGCCTACATAAAGAACCAGCTGTTTAACATCAGGGTCTTGGGCCAGGTGCCCGACGCCCTGCAGGGGCTGTGCTCCGTGGGGCAGCACTGAAGACCCCCCCCTCGCATGACCAGCTCAGACCCCCTGCTGCAGGTACTGCTCTGTCTCACTGTGCCTGGGGGGAAGGGCTGGGAGGAGCGGCCATAGAGCCCCCCGCAGCACTGAGAGAAACCAAGGCCGAGCACCTCGCTCTGGACACCCTGCCCCACCCGACCCCTGGGGCTGGGGCCAGGCCAGATACTGGTTGGGAAGAATCAGGCTGTGGGGCTGGCCCAGAAGTGAGAGCATCCGCAGAGCCAGGGGTTGTGCTCAATAGCCATTGCAGTCTGGGAGGGGTGGCCTGACATGGGGCCCCTCCCCCGTCGTCACTGCTCAGACCCTCCCATGGCCCCTGTCACCCCGGACGCAGCGAATGTCCGACCATCCCCCACCCGGGGCCCAATCCACCCACCTGGTATCTGAGCCCTTCCCAGCCAGGAAGGAAACTCCCCCCGAACACCCTGGGGCAGGGAAGGAGCCTCCCCGTCTGGCAGGTGGGAACTGAGACGCAGAGGAAGGGCTGTGGGCCTGGTCACACAATCCTGGGTGTAGATCTGGGAAGTGGACTGGGTCCTGGCCTAGAGCCTTTCCCCCAGGGGCACCTTCACTTCTGCCCTTTATTCTCCCCTCCGGCCAGGGGGTCTGTGCGTGTGAAATGAACAGGGAGGGGGACGGGGTCCTGGCACACAGCCTGGATGGGAGCTCCCCTTGGCTTGGTCCCCAGGCTCAGAGACATCTTTGTCACCCCGCTGTCCTTCTGGTATTGCTAGGAAGGGAGTCCCCCGATGAGGGGTCTCCAGGGCTCCAGTAAGTCATCATCATTCCCGCCCGCATAGACCCCCTGCCCCGCCCTGCCCTGCCCTCCGGTTTCTCGCTGTTGACTCTGGCTGGACTCTTGACTCCGGTCTCTGGCTATGACTTTGCCGTGACCCTTCTTGGCTCCAGATTTGGGTTCTGAACCCCGGCTCAGTATTCTCCTTGCCTTTCTCTAGCCTCGCTCCAGGCCCTCCACCCACCCGCTCCAGCCCTGCCACCTCCTCCTCCTCCTGATCTTCTGCAACCCCTTCAATTTTGACTGCATGGCTTCGATCTTTGTATGGATATGGACATTGCCTCGTATTTCTGACCACCCGGCTTCGACCTCCGGCCTGGACATGGACACTGGCTCCCGTTCTGCCTGCAAACACTCAACACCCGGCAGCAGTAGACAGGCCCCACCATTAATCAAAGCCTAACCCCACCCCATGACCCCTTAGTCCCTCCCACCTGTCTCCGGAAGTCCCACCCCATGGGGGTATTACTTCGTGGTCAAGGCGGCCACATGACTGGAAGCCAGGTGTGTCATGTGACCCCTCTAAGAACTCCTCCCACCACCCTCTACCAATCAGGATGGGTTTCCTCCTGGAAGGACCACCCCAAGAGGAGATTTGACCAATCAGGGCGAGCTCTGGGGTGGAAGGGTGACCTATCCCGACGTGTGTCTTGTGACCCCTCTAAGAACTCCTCTCACTGCCCTCGACCAATTAGGATCGGTTTTGTCCTGACAGGACCACCCCCAGAGGGGATCCTGACCAATCAGGGCGAGTTCTGGGGGAGGGTGACCCGTCCGGGAGTGGGCTGTTTGACCCCACTAAGAACTCCTCCCAGGGCCCTCTGCCAATCAGGGTGCAGAACCATCACCTCATAAGTCCCAGCGCCGGACGGACGAGGCCATCTCTCGCCAAGGACACATGGTTTGGAAATCGTGGGAAGGCTGCAGAGAGGAAACCTGGACTCCTTCACCACCCCCGTGAGAACTTCAGACTCTGTCTTCGCCCCGAGGGTCTTTGACCATCTGTGGAGTAAGCGCTACATCAGCGACAGTGCCGAGGAGGAGGAGGGAGCGACCGAGGGGAGCCCTTTGGCCCAGCCGTTGATGGATACGCCGGAGCCGGAACCCGAACCCAAAACCCAACGAGCACCCCAACGAGCATGGTGGCCTCTCTT
The DNA here is from genome assembly GCF_020497125.1 of Mauremys mutica. Lineage (NCBI taxonomy): Eukaryota > Metazoa > Chordata > Testudines > Geoemydidae > Mauremys > Mauremys mutica. The sequence continues at coordinate 161,423,406 of NC_059075.1, forward strand.
TCTTCACCCCCTTAGAGGTGGAATGCGACTGCGGCTCGGGGGAGTCACCGGCGCACAAGGTGAACACAGGTAAAGGAATGATTAAGTCAGGGGTGAAAGTAACTTCCAGGACTTACCGGTACTGCCGGAGTCCTGAGGGGGCGTGGCCTCAACCCGAAGGGGCGGGGCCTCTCAAGATTTAAAGATCCTGGAGCATCGGCTGTGGCTGGGAGCCCCAGGGCCTTTAAATTCCCCCCGCAGCTCTGGCAGCCGGGTTCGAGCGTGGATTTAATGGGCCCGGAGCTCCCATGGCTGTGAGGAGCCTGAGCCTTACCCGGCTGGAACCAGGATTTAAAGGACCCGGAGCTCCTGCCGCTGCGGAGAGCTCTCAGCCCTTTAATTCCCTGCCCCAGCCTGGGTGCTGGAGCTGCGTGGAGGGGAATTAAAGGGCTCTGGGATCTACGCAGCCATGGGGAGCGCTGAGCCCTTTAAGTCCTGGCCCCAGCCCAGCTGCTGGAGCTGCGGGGGGGGAGAGGGTGAGATTTAATGGGCTTTGGATTCCCAGCAACTGCCGGAGCTCTGAGCCCTTTAATTCCCAGCCCCAGCCTGGCAATGCTCTGTCTCCCTGCAGCCGTGGGAGCTCCAGGCCCTTTAAATCCACACCTGAACCCAGCTGCCAGAGCTGAGGGGGAATTTAAAGGGCTCTGGGCTCCCTGTAGCCGCGGGAGCTCTGAGCCCTTTAATTCCCAGCCCTAGCCTGGCTCCCGGAGCTGCAGGGGGTATTTAAAGAGCTCTGGGCTCCCCGCAGCCATGGGATCTCTGAAGCAGAGATGAAAATAAGCCATTGCGGTCCAGTACGGTGTACCAGGAAGAGCCAGTACGCTGTGCCGGACCGCACCGGCTTCCTCAGCGGGGATTTAAAGGGCTCAGAGCTCCGGCGGCTGCGGGGAGCCCAGAGCCCTTTAAATCCCTCCTCCCCTCCCACCGCAGCTCCGGCAGCCAGGCTGGGGCTGGGAATTAAAAAGCTCGGTGCTCCCCGCAGCGGCAGGAGCTCCGGGCCCTTCAAATCCCGGCCCCAGCCCGGAAATGCTCTGGCTCCCTGCAGCCGTGGGAGCTCCGGGCCCTTTAAATCCACATCCGAACCCGGCTGCCAGAGCTGCGGGGGAATTTAAAGGGCTCTGTGCTCCCTGTAGCCGCAGGAGCTCTGAGCCCTTTAATTCCCAGCCCCAGCCTGGCTTCCGGAGCTGCGGGGGGTATTTAAAGGTCTCTGGGCTTCTGGCCCCAGCCTGGCTTCCGGAGCTGCGAGGGGAAATTAAAGGGCTCTGGGCTCCCCGCAGTCGTGGGATCTCTGAAGCAGAGATGAAAATAAGCCATTACAGTCCAGTACGGCGTACCAGGAAGAGTCAATATGCCGTGCCGGACCGCACCGGCTTCCTCGGCAGGGATTAGAACGGCTCAGAGCTCCAGCAGCTGCAGGGAGCCGAGAGCTCTTTAATTTCCCCCCGCAGCTCTGGCAGCCGGGCTGGGGCCAGATTTAAAGGGCTCGGTGCTCCCTGCAGTCATGGGAGCTCCGGGCCCTTTAAATCCACACCCGAATCCGGCTGCCGGAGCTGCGGGGGGAATTTAAAGGGCTCGGGGCTCTACGGCGGCCTGAGCCCTGGGCCCTTTCATTTGCCCCTGAGCCCAGGGTTGATTTAAAGGCCCTGGGGCTCCCAGCCGCAGCCGATGCTCCAGGACCTTTAAATCTTGAGGCCCCATCTCTTCCGGTTTAAGCCATGCCCCCTTAGGATTACAGCAGTACCAGTTAATCCTGGAAGTTACTTTCACCCCTGCTCTGAGCCCATTAAATCCCGGCCCCAGCCCAGCTGCTGGAGCTGCGGGGGGGATTTAATGGGCTCTGGGTTCCCAGCAAGCGCTGGAGCTCTGAGCCCTTTAATTCCTGGCCCAAGCCCAGCTCCTGGAGCTGCGGGGGGAATTTAAAGGGCTCTGGGCTCCCCGCAGCCGTAGGAGTTCTGAGCCAGAGATGAAAGTAAGCCGGTACGGGCCAGTACAGCGTAGCGGCAAGAGCCAGTACGCTGTGCCGGACCGCACCAGCTTCCTCAGCGGGGATTTAAAGGGCTCAGAGCTCCGGAGGCTGCGAGGAGCCCAGAGCCCTTTAAATCCCTCCTCCCCTCCCACCGCAGCTCCGGCAGCCAGGCTGGGGCTGGGAATTAAAAAGCTCGGTGCTCCCCGCAGCGGCAGGAGCTCCGGGCCCTTCAAATCCCGGCCCCAGCCCGGAAATGCTCTGGCTCCCTGCAGCCGCGGGAGCTCTGAGCCCTTTAACTCCCAGCCCCAGCCTGGCTTCCGGAGCTGCGGGGGAATTTAAAGGGCTCTGTGCTCCCTTTAGCCACGGGAGCTCTGAGCCCTTTAATTCCCAGCCCCAGTCTGGCTTCCGGAGCTGCAGGGGGTATTTAAAGGTCTCTGGGCTTCCCGCAGCCGCGGGATCCCCGAGGCCTTTAAATCCTGGCCCCAGCCCAGCTGCCAGAGCTGCGGGGGGAATTTAAAGGGCTCTGGGCTCCCCACAGTCATGGGATCTCTGAAGCAGAGATGAAAATAAGCCATTACAGTCCAGTACGGCGTACCAGGAATAGTCAATATGCCGTGCCGGACCGCACCGGCTTCCTCGGCAGCGATTTGAACAGCTCAGAGCTCCAGCAGCTGCAGGGAGCCCAGAGCCCTTTAATTTTCCCCCGCAGCTCTGGCAGCTGGCTGGGTCCAGGATTTAAAGGGCTCGGAGCTCCCGCAGCTGCGGGAAGCCCAGAGCCCTTTAAATCCCTCCTCCCCTCTCACCGCAGCTCCGGCAAACGGGCTGGGGCTGGGAATTAAAAAGCTCGGTGCTCCCTGCCCCGGAGCGGAAGGACCCCCCACTGGCGAATTACCGCCGAAGTGGGACCCACCGCCGAAATGCAGCCAGGTCTTCGGAGGTAATTCGGCGGCGGGGGGCCCTTCCGTTCCGGGACCCGCCGCCGAAGTGCCCCGAAGACCCGCGGCGGGGGCCCTCCGCCGCCGAATTACTGCCGAAGACCTGGCTGCACCCCACTGCCGAAGACCCTGGGCCCCTGGAATCCTCTGGGCGGCCCTGCTGCTGTGAGCCCTTTAAATCCCAGCCCCAGCCCGGCTCCTGGAGCTGCGGGGGGAATTTAAAGGACTCTGGTCTCCCTGCAGCCGCGGGAGCTCCGAGCCCTTTAAATCCCAGCCCCAACCCAGCTGCTGGAGCTGCGAGGGGAATTTAAAGGGCTCTGGGCTCCCTACAGCTGCCGGAGCTCTGAGCCCTTTAATTCCCAGCCCCAGCCTGGCAATGCTCTGTCTCCCTGCAGCCGTGGGAGCTCCAGGCCCTTTAAATCCACACCTGAACCCGGCTGCCAGAGCTGAGGGGGAATTTAAAGGGCTCTGGGCTCCCTGTAGCCGCGGGAGCTCTGAGCCCTTTAATTCCCAGCCCCAGCCTGGCTTCCGGCGCTGCAGGGGGTATTTAAAGAGCTCTGGGCTCCCCGCAGCCATGGGATCTCTGAAGCAGAGATGAAAATAAGCCATTGCGGTCCAGTACGGTGTACCAGGAAGAGCCAATATGCCGTGCCGGACCACACCGGCTTCCTCAGCAGGGATTTGAACGGCTCAGAGCTCTGGTGGCTGCAGGGAGCCGAGAGCTCTTTAATTTCCCCCCGCAGCTCTGGCAGCCGGGCTGGGGCCAGATTTAAAGGGCTCGGTGCTCCCTGCAGTCATGGGAGCTCCGGGCCCTTTAAATCCACACCCGAATCCGGCTGCCGGAGCTGCGGGGGGAATTTAAAGGGCTCGGGGCTCTACGGCGGCCTGAGCCCTGGGCCCTTTCATTTGCCCCTGAGCCCAGGGTTGATTTAAAGGCCCTGGGGCTCCCAGCCGCAGCCGATGCTCCAGGACCTTTAAATCTTGAGGCCCCACCTCTTCCGGTTTAAGCCATGCCCCCTTAGGATTACAGCAGTACCAGTAAATCCTGGAAGTTACTTTCACCCCTGCTCTGAGCCCATTAAATCCCGGCCCCAGCCCAGCTGCTGGAGCTGCAGGGGGGAGATTTAATGGGCTCTGGGTTCCCAGCAAGCGCCGGAGCTCTGAGCCCTTTAATTCCCGGCCCCAGCCCAGCTCCTGGAGCTGCAGGGGGAATTTAAAGGGCTCTGGGCTCCCCGCAGCCGTAGGAGTTCTGAGCCAGAGATGAAAGTAAGCCGGTACGGGCCAGTACAGCGTAGCGGCAAGAGCCAGTACGCTGTGCCGGACCGCACCAGCTTCCTCAGCGGGGATTTAAAGGGCTCAGAGCTCCGGCGGCTGCGGGGAGCCCAGAGCCCTTTAAATCCCTCCTCCCCTCCCACCGCAGCTCCGGCAGCCAGGCTGGGGCTGGGAATTAAAAAGCTCGGTGCTCCCCGCAGCGGCAGGAGCTCCGGGCCCTTCAAATCCCGGCCCCAGCCCGGAAATGCTCTGGCTCCCTGCAGCCGTGGGAGCTCCGGGCCCTTTAAATCCACATCCGAACCCGGCTGCCAGAGCTGCGGGGGAATTTAAAGGGCTCTGTGCTCCCTGTAGCCGCGGGAGCTCTGTGCCCTTTAATTCCCAGCCCCAGCCTGGCTTCCGGAGCTGTGGGGGGTATTTAAAGGTCTCTGGGCTTCCCGCAGCCGCGGGATCCCCGAGCCCTTTAAATCCTGGCCCCAGCCCAGCTGCCGGAGCTGTGAGGGGAAATTAAAGGGCTCTGGGCTCCCCGCAGTCGTGGGATCTCTGAAGCAGAGATGAAAATAAGCCATTACAGTCCAGTACGGCGTACCAGGAAGAGTCAATATGCCGTGCCGGACCACACCGGCTTCCTCGGCAGGGATTTGAACGGCTCAGAGCTCCAGCAGCTGCAGGGAGCCCAGAGCCCTTTAATTTTCCCCCGCAGCTCTGGCAGCTGGCTGGGTCCAGGATTTAAAGGGCTCGGAGCTCCCGCAGCTGTGGGAAGCCCAGAGCCCTTTAAATCCCTCCTCCCCTCCCACCGCAGCTCCGGCAAACGGGCTAGGGCTGGGAATTAAAAAGCTCGGTGCTCCCTGCCCCGGAGCGGAAGGACCCCCCACTGGCGAATTACCGCCGAAGTGGGACCCGCCGCCGAAATGCAGCCAGGTCTTCGGCGGTAATTCGGCGGCGGGGGGCCCTTCCGTTCCGGGACCCGCCGCCGAAGTGCCCCGAAGACCCGCGGCGGGGGCCCTCCGCCGCCGAATTACCGCCGAAGACCTGGCTGCACCCCACTGCCAAAGACCCCGGGCCCCTGGAATCCTCTGGGCGGCCCTGCTGCTGTGAGCCCTTTAAATCCCAGCCCCAGCCCGTCTCCTGGAGCTGCGGGGGGAATTTAAAGGACTCTGGTCTCCTGCAGCCTTGGGAGCTCCGAGCCCTTTAAATCCCAGCCCCAACCCAGCTGCTGGAGATGCGAGGGGAATTTAAAGGAGGGGAATTTAAAGCTCCCTAGAGCTGCCGGAGATCCGAGCCCTTTAAATCCCAGCCCCAACCCAGCTGCTGGAGCTGCGACGGGAATTTAAAGGGCTCTGGGCTCCCTACAGCTGCCGGAGCTCTGAGCCCTTTAAATCCCCGCCGAGGAAGCCGGTGTGGTCTGGCACGGGGTACTGGCTCTGGTTGGTACTCCATACTGGCCCGTACCGGCTTACTGTCACCTCTGGATTAAGTGACGGTCGAGGTTGTGAGACATTCCATAGAGCTCTCTTGGCCGCAGTGCCCATGACGGAAGGTGGTACCTTCCGTTCCGCCATGACATTCATAAACACATCCCGTCTTTAAGGTCCATGTCTCCTAGGAACAGAGCGCGTCTGGGTCACGGCCCGGACTAAGTCGAGCATGTTAGAACCATTAACCACAGAGCCTTTGTATACAAAAGCCCCTTTATCGTTCCATGAAGAGAGATTTGTAGCCTGGCCCAGCTTCTTTAGCAGTACGAATGCATTTTTCTTAGAACGCTTCTTCACGTTATCCAGCACCTGCTGAGCAACAGACTCTGAGCTCTTTGGTGTGTCTGGGGGGTTGCAGTTACATTCTGTCCCTGTTCTGGTAGAAACAGACTGATTTTCACTTTCTCCGCGTCGCTCGGCTTCACCTACATTAGGCACCTTTGAAGCTCGGCACTGTAAGGTTTAGCCTTTTAGTATTCGGCTCAGTCGGTTCTTTGAAGAACAGACTCGTTTCAGCATCCAGTGAGTTGCGGTCGGTCGTTAGGCCCCCTGAGGATACAGAGGTCACCAGTGTTCTGAGCGAAGCATCAGATTTTTCCGAACTCTCTTTAGAATGCCGTTCTTTTAGCCCGTCCCACCCCGGGGACACAGCGTCCATCAGTTTTCTGAATGAACCATCAAACTGTTCCCAAATACTAGAATATAGGGGAGCGGTGACGAGCTTATGGTTTTGGGAGAATGGTTTGTCAGTCCTTGGTGTTTTATTCACAACCCCTAGAGCGCATGCTCCGGGTTTGTGAATGTGTGTGGTTCTGCGCACGTTCAGAGCCCCTCGAGCGCATGCTCCGGGTTTGTGAATGTGGGTGGTTCTGCGCACGTTCAGAGCCCCTCGAGCGCATGCTCCGTGTTTGTGAATGTGGGTGATTCTGCGCACGTTCAGAGCCCCTCGAGCGTGTTCTCCGGGTTTGTGAATGTGGGTGGTTCTGCGCACGTTCAGAGCCCCTCGAGCGCAAGCTCCAGGTTTGTGAATGTGTGTGGTTCTGCGCACGTTCAGAGCCCCTCGAGCGCATGCTCCGGGTTTGTGAATGTGTGTGGTTCTGTGAAGGTTCAGAGCCCCTCGAGCGCATGCTCCGGGTTTGTGAATGTGTGTGGTTCTGCGCACGTTCAGAGCCCCTCGAGCGCGTTCTCCGGGTTTGTGAATGTGTGTGGTTCTGTGCACATTCAGAGCCCCTCGAGCGCATGCTCCGGGTTTGTGAATGTGTGTGGTTCTGCGCATGTTCAGAGCCCCTCGAGCGCAAGCTCCGGGTTTGTGAATGTGTGTGGTTCTGCGCACGTTCAGAGCCCCTCGAGCCCAGGTTCCGGGTTTGTGAATGTGGGTGTTTACTCAGGGTTTGCTGTGGCAGTGGCCGCTGAGGAACTGGAGTTGTGGTTGTTGTTTACCACAGTCTTGTTTTGCCCTTGGGTTTGACGGATATGAGGTTTGGACTGCCTGGGTGCTTCATCTGCACTCTTGTGCTGTTTTGCGTTGTTAAAGGTCTCCAAGCAGATTCCTGGCTCTTTGGTGGTTCTGGAGGAGGTGTCCTTGTAGCGCGGACTAAGCATTGTCAGAAAAGTTGCCCAGGCCTATGGGGGGTTGGGGGGAACCATTTTACAAAACTGAACTTTACCATCTTTCTCACCCACACCTATGTATTCACTTCAAATACAAAACCTCACAGAACAACCCAACCAATAAGCAAAATATATTTACTGGGCTTCATCCATCCATCCATCATCAGTCACTGATGCTGGTGAATTTTCCCTTTCAGCTGTCTCGTTCCCTTTTCTTCTGAGCTTGGTTTCCCTCTGCTCTAAGGATCTCTCATGTTTCCACCGTACTGTGGCGCAAACAGCATTATTATAAAACATTAGGGGAGTTTTCTGTTTAAAAAGTCACAGCTTTAAAACAAATCATCCAGTTCAGGCTGTACGACAAACACCGGTTTTGAGTTTATTTCTACCACTTAAAACATAAACGAAAAAACAACAAACAAACAAACAACAACAAAAACCTCAAAAACATTTTTTTAAAATGCATCTCATTTTGCAGAATAAAAACCAAACTGCTTTTAAAATCCATTTTAAACCACATTTTGCACAGGAAAAAAACCCCTGTTGGTTTGAAACAAACCAAGTACTTTTAAAACCCTACACCTATGCCTTGCCCAGACCCCTCTCACACACAAATCAGCAGCTTTAGAAACACACCAAACCAAGTTTGCCTCCCTATACTGTTCAATAACACCCCTTACCATCTTAGCCCATTGTTCAAACAGACTTCAGCAAAGTAGCTAGCAGGTTAATTTAATCGCCACAGCTCTGAACTAATAGATCCTTGAGGACTTTAGGCACCCCTCCCGCAGCACCCCCTGTGGTGATCTGGGGTGGGGGGACCAAGCTGTCTGCACAACAGGGCTTTTTTTTTCTTTTTTCTTTTTTTCTGTAAGTTAAAATAAATGTTTCTGTGGGGCCTTCTTAGAGTATTGAACAGTCCCCATTTCCAAGCGGGGGGCCCTTTGCAGAGATCAATGAATGTCTTGGGGCTTGGGGTTGTTTTTTTTAAACACGTTTCTTTCATGCTTAAAGTTTGGGGTGGGGGTGTTTTCTAGAAAGAACGACCCAGTGCATTCAACCAAGTCCAGGGCCATATTTAATCTGTCCAATAGTGTTCCACCAACTCCTGGGGTCATATTGAAACTGTCCAATTGAGTTCTGCCAACTCCAGCAGTTATATTGAAACTGTCCAATGGCATCTGCGAATTCCTGAGGTTTTATTTCATTTCATATTAATCAGAACTCACCATCCACCCCCACCCACCCCCATCAAATTTAACCCTATGGCAGCAAGGGTAAGTCATCGCAGTCACCTTGGCTATTCAGTGAGGGGGGGTGGGGGTTAAACCCACTCAGTTCAAGAGGATAAGTCAACTCTTTTGTACTCAAACACAGGTCTGAACAGCCTGTTTGATTTACTGTAAGCACATTTCTTAGGATTTCCCCCGCCCCCCAACATACATTTCAGCTTTTTGCTGTAAATGGGTCACTTTTACACACAAAACCCACAAGCGCTAGGTTCTCACACACAATTGATTTTTGATTGAAAAGACATACAGCTCCTTGAAACCAAACCAAGACGCTTCATTAACACTTCTAGCTCACTTAAGGGCCAAAGGCCTTCGAACAGAAACACAGATAGTCACAAAGCCCTTTTCAATAGGGTTTTTTATTTTTAATTTACAGCTACCAAGTTTTCTATCGCGTGTTTGTCCCCTCACCATTCTCTAGCTGAATCCTTTTAGATTTCTTACCAATAGTCTTTTCCTTAAGCAGGGATCTGTAACTTTTTGTGCAGACTAGACGGCCAATATCACACCGTGTTGTGGAAAAACGACCCCGCATTGTGTTTGGATCAGAATCACCCGAGGCCCCTTTATTACGAGCATGCCGGGGGTGGGGGGGCAGCGAACTGTCATCCCCCTGAATAGAGATTTTTCAACAGGTTTTATAGCAAAAAACCCACAATTTGTGATACACACGTCCTTGTTCACATGATTGCCATAACTGGAGAAATGCTGTGCAAGTGAGTGGAGACCCTGACTGTGTTTTAAAGAAAATGAACCAGAAGGTGCCTGCAATTTTTCCACCCCAGCTGTAAGCAGGTTATTTTCTTTAAAACACAGCCAGGGGCTCCACTCAATTGCACAGCATTGAACAAGGTCCCCCCTTGCGCTAAATGTTCTTGGCTTAGGCACAGACATTGCACAGCAGAACTTCTGGCAATAACGGTGTTTAATCAGCTTTCCAAACCCAGCTCAGCACATAGGCCCCGGAGCTTGCAGTTGATATCTATGACACGTCCCTCACATTCTTTACAAAGCTTTTCCCTCAGGCAGTGCTTAAGGGCAGCATAAACAGCAACACATACAATAGTCTGCGTGACTTTTTTACGCTCTTGACGAGGCACTGGCTCAGTTACTATGCCAAGCCTCCTCTGAAACACCTCATGGCCATCATCCTCAGAGTCCTCTCCAACAACTTGTATCGGTGTTGAGCAAAACCAAGGTGGGCCCGGTTATCTTCCCTGCTTGATGCAACGCTGTCCAGGGTTTCCAGGCCGTCTAGAAAGGCATCATTGAGCTGTTGATTTTCATAACAGAAACAGTGTAAGCAGCCCACTGCTTGTTTTTAGATTTACACAACCCCCGGTTCCTTACCCATTAAGAAGCGATTGCTTCTTAATCATTCATTTACCTGTGTGACGTCTTTTCTGTTCACCTTCTCCACCGGTGACACCCCTGAGCCTCAATCGCATTCCACCTCTAAGCGGGTGGACAAAGAGAGGCCACCATGCTCATTGGGGTCTCTCACAAGCAGTTGGGTTTGGGGTTCCGGTTTATCCATCAATGGCTGGGCCGAAGGGCTCCCCTCGGTCGCTCCCTCCTTCTGCTCGGGACTGTCGCTGACGTAGCGCTTTCTCCGCGGATGGTCAAAGACCCTCGGGGCGAAGACAGAGTCTGAAGTTCTCACGGGGATGGTGAAGGAGTCCAGGTTTCCTCTCAGCAGCCTTCCCACGATTTCTAAACCATGTGTCCTTGGTAAGAGATGGCCTCATCTGTCCGGTGCTGGGACTTATGGGGTAATGGTGCTGCACCCTGATTGGCAGAGGGCCTTGGGAGGAGTTCTTAGTGGGGTCATACGGCCCACTTCTGGACGGGTCACCCTGCCCCAGAATTCTCCCTGATTGGTCAAAATCTCCTCTTAGGGCAGTCCTATCGGGTCAAACCCATCCTAATTGGTAGATGGCGGTGGGAGGAGTTCTTAGAGGGGTCACACGACCCACTTCTGGATGGGTCACCCCACCTCAGAACTTACCCTGACTGGTCAAATCTCCTCTCAGGGTGGTCCTTCTGGGATGAAACCCATCCTGATTGGTAGAGAGTGGTGGGAGGAGTTCTTAGAGGGGTCACATGACACACCTTGCTTCCAGTCATGTGGCCACCTTGACCCCGGAGTTAAACCCCCCCATGGGGCGGGACTTCCGGTGACAGGTGGGAGGGACTAAGGGGTCAACGGGTAGGGCTTGGGAGGGTCAAGGGGAGGGGTTAGGGTTTGATTGATGGTGGCGTTCCTGATAAATACCAAGATTACATGGATACCGTGGAAAGAAATGTGGACTCGTTACCTCTAGACCAGGACTATGACTGCCCTGTTGACCTACTACCTTGGCTGAAAGTTGCTTTTCCCTGTATTTACGCATTGTTGGGACCAGAAATAGTGGATCTCCCTGCGTACAGTCATGAGAACCGGTCCTAAGAGCAGGCCCTTTTGGGGAAGAAGAAATGTGGGATTCTGCAACGCCTCTCTTTAGACAATCAGCTCCTGAACAAAGTGATCATTTGAAACCATTACCCTCTGCTGTGAATCCCACAATTGTTGGCTCACAGGAAATCTGCAAAGGGTTTCATCAACCTTCATCTGCAAGGATTTCCAATCTAAGGCTCGTTTGGGCAAGAGACAAATGGAAGACAGATTTCAAAACAGACGACGGACATTTTAACGCTCTGATATGCTATTTGAGCTAACTAACAGTCCCCTGACCTTGAAACACTTAATCAGTGATGTATTTGGGGACAGTGTCATCTATTGGGGTGACATACGTCTCTTTTTGGAGAACCCAGAGCAGCACGCGCAGCACATCTGAACCTGGAGAGGGTTCGGCAGCATGGTCTCAACACAGAATTGGAAAAGCGGAACCTCCAGCCAACTCTCCACAGAGTTTTGGGGGTACATCCTCTCCCCAGAAGATGTTATGATTGATCCTAATAAGGTGGAAGCCATTGATAAATGGGGCGAAGTTGGAAGTCCTCAAGAAGTGCAGCGCTTCCTAGACTTCACTCATCCTGTGAAATCGAGACATGCTGGCTCTCAGTGAAGCTTAGACGGAAAACCACGCACCCCACACAGAGGTTGGAACCACCCACTCCCAGGTTGTCCTGAGGAGCCATGATTTCTCCAGGAGCTGGGTAAAGGGACAAATTTCCAATCTAAGGCTCGTTTGGGCAAGGGACAAATGGAAGACAGATTTCAAAACACACGATGGACATTTTAACGGTCTGATATGCTATTTGAGCTAACTAACGGTCCCCTGACCTTGAAACACTTAATCAGTGATGTATTTGGGGACAGTGTCATCTATTGGGGTGACATACGTCTCTTTTTGGAGAACCCAGAGCAGCACGCGCAGCACATCCAAACCTGGAGAGGTTTCGGCTGCATGGTTTCAACGCAGAATTGGAAAAGCGGAACCTCCAGCCAACTCTCCACAGAGTTTTGGGGGTACATCCTCTCCCCAGAAGATGTTATGATTGATCCAAATAAGGTGGAAGCCATTGATAAATGGGGCGAAGTTGGAAGTCCTCAAGAAGTGCAGCGCTTCCTAGACTTCACTCATCCTGTGAAATCGAGACATGCTGGCTCTCAGTGAAGCTTAGACGGAAAACCACGCACCCCACACAGAGGTTGGAACCACCCACTCCCAGGTTGTCCTGAGGAGCCATGATTTCTCCAGGAGCTGGGTAAAGGGACAAATTTCCAATCTAAGGCTCGTTTGGGCAAGGGACAAATGGAAGACAAATTTCAAAACACACGATGGACATTTTAACGGTCTGATATGCTATTTGAGCTAACTAACGGTCCCCTGACCTTGAAACACTTAATCAGTGATGTATTTGGGGACAGTGTCATCTATTGGGGTGACATACGTCTCTTTTTGGAGAACCCAGAGCAGCACGCGCAGCACATCCGAACCTGGAGAGGTTTCGGCTGCATGGTTTCAACGCAGAATTGGAAAAGCGGAACCTCCAGCCAACTCTCCACAGAGTTTTGGGGGTACATCCTCTCCCCAGAAGATGTTATGATTGATCCTAATAAGGTGGAAGCCATTGATAAATGGGGCGAAGTTGGAAGTCCTCAAGAAGTGCAGCACTTCCTAGACTTCACTCATCCTGTGAAATCGAGACATGCTGGCTCTCAGTGAAGCTTAGACGGAAAACCACGCACCCCACACAGAGGTTGGAACCACCCACTCCCAGGTTGTCCTGAGGAGCCATGATTTCTCCAGGAGCTGGGTAAAGGGACAAATTTCCAATCTAAGGCTCGTTTGGGCAAGGGACAAATGGAAGACAGATTTCAAAACACACGATGGACATTTTAACGGTCTGATATGCTATTTGAGCTAACTAACGGTCCCCTGACCTTGAAACACTTAATCAGTGATGTATTTGGGGACAGTGTCATCTATTGGGGTGACATACATCTCTTTTTGGAGAACCCAGAGCAGCACGCGCAGCACATCCAAACCTGGAGAGGGTTCGGCTGCATGGTTTCAACGCAGAATTGGAAAAGCGGAACCTCCAGCCAACTCTCCACAGAGTTTTGGGGGTACATCCTCTCCCCAGAAGATGTTATGATTGATCCAAATAAGGTGGAAGCCATTGATAAATGGGGCGAAGTTGGAAGTCCTCAAGAAGTGCAGCGCTTCCTAGACTTCACTCATCCTGTGAAATCGAGACATGCTGGCTCTCAGTGAAGCTTAGACGGAAAACCACGCACCCCACACAGAGGTTGGAACCACCCACTCCCAGGTTGTCCTGAGGAGCCATGATTTCTCCAGGAGCTGGGTAAAGGGACAAATTTCCAATCTAAGGCTCGTTTGGGCAAGGGACAAATGGAAGACAAATTTCAAAACACACGATGGACATTTTAATGGTCTGATATGCTATTTGAGTTAACTAACGGTCCCCTGACCTTGAAACACTCAATCAGTGATGTATTTGGGGACAGTGTCATCTATTGGGGTGACATACGTCTCTTTTTGGAGAACCCAGAGCAGCACGCGCAGCACATCCGAACCTGGAGAGGGTTCGGCAGCATGGTCTCAACACAGAATTGGAAAAGCGGAACCTCCAGCCAACTCTCCACAGAATTTTGGGGGTACATCCTCTCCCCAGAAGATGTTATGATTGATCCTAATAAGGTGGAAGCCATTGATAAATGGGGCGAAGTTGGAAGTCCTCAAGAAGTGCAGCGCTTCCTAGACTTCACTCATCCTGTGAAATCGAGACATGCTGGCTCTCAGTGAAGCTTAGACGGAAAACCACGCACCCCACACAGAGGTTGGAACCACCCACTCCCAGGTTGTCCTGAGGAGCCATGATTTCTCCAGGAGCTGGGTAAAGGGACAAATTTCCAATCTAAGGCTCATTTGGGCAAGGGACAAATGGAAGACAGATTTCAAAACACACGATGGACATTTTAACGGTCTGATATGCTATTTGAGCTAACTAACGGTCCCCTGACCTTGAAACACTTAATCAGTGATGTATTTGGGGACAGTGTCATCTATTGGGGTGACATACGTCTCTTTTTGGAGAACCCAGAGCAGCACGCGCAGCACATCCGAACCTGGAGAGGGTTCGGCAGCATGGTCTCAACACAGAATTGGAAAAGCGGAACCTCCAGCCAACTCTCCACAGAGTTTTGGGGGTACATCCTCTCCCCAGAAGATGTTATGATTGATCCAAATAAGGTGGAAGCCATTGATAAATGGGGCGAAGTTGGAAGTCCTCAAGAAGTGCAGCGCTTCCTAGACTTCACTCATCCTGTGAAATCGAGACATGCTGGCTCTCAGTGAAGCTTAGACGGAAAACCACGCACCCCACACAGAGGTTGGAACCACCCACTGCCCGGTTGTCCTGAGGAGCCATGATTTCTCCAGGAGCTGGGTAAAGGGCACCGGGATCAGCCTCTCAAAGGTAGGGGAGGGTCGTGTGAGGAGAGGGTCTGAGAGGAGAAGCGTGGGCTAGGCTCTGTATTTGGGCTTGGCAGGGATCGAGAGAAGGGAGAGGGCTGTTAGAGGGCAATGCGAGGTGGGAGGGGGGTCGGAGATGGGGGCAAGGCCTGAAAAGTTCAGCTGCTTTAGATCAACTGTGCCAGAGAATCACTGGTTGAAGTGACTGAAAGCTCTGAGCTGGGGCTGGCCAAAATCCTCCTCCTCAGATGGGAACATCCCAAAAGTCTGCCGAAGCTCAGCCTCTGAGGTGAACGTTGTGGCCCAAACCTCTCTTTGCTCTGTACCTCACAGGATTCCAGCCGGCTGTTCCAATCCAGGAGGACACCTGTGCCACTGAAGTCTCCGAGCACCTGGGCAGTGAAGTGCCACTTAACCCCGCTGTGATACACAGACCTAGCCCTGGCTGTCTGCACAGGGCTGAATTTCACCCCTTCCGAGTGTAAGGAAATAATTGGCTGAAGGCCTTTTTCTTTCTTGACGTCTGTCTAGTGGGAAAGAACCATGGGGATTTTTAACCTGTTTCGCTCCCATGCCTGGTGCTTCAATGATGCAGAGAAGGGCTGATGCATTGGTTGATTTCCCCACCTTTTAATCTACTCTCTTCTTCTCTTTTAACAGGTATTCTAAGGGCCCCCCGTGCATCATATGGGCATTCTTGGGGGCGCAGATTGCATCAGACCTGCACCTGAATAAATAATAGGGACTGAAATATGCAGGCACTAAAGTTCTGCAGCCAAATTCTCAGGAACCTTCCTCTTCCATGTAGGATCAGGATTTTGTTTTGAATTGTTTTATTTTTTTTAAAAGTGCTAAGCAGATGCTACCCTGTAAGAAGAGGAAACAGAAGCAAAAACTGAAAGACTGTTACTAAAACCAATGAACAGCTGCAGAGAGTGGAGACCCAGCAAAGCAGACAAATGAATACTGTGAGTAAATAACCTGAAAGCAAATGGGGAAGAAAACCTCCTCTGGGTAATTGTGGCTCTTGGGACCAAAATCAGGTTCCTGGTATGTAGCCTGGCTGAGATCATCCCTTTTCCCTGGATCCCAGACCTGGGATTCAAATGTCATTCTCTGTGTGGTGTCCTTATTTTATTCCTAGGGAAAGGATCCCCAAAGGAGGTGTAAGGATCCGGGACTCTAGTGTCTGCCAGAAGCTTCAGCCACCTTCACAGGTAGAAGTCACTGGCTTTCCTACAATGCCACTAGTGCTCTTCCTGCTCTCCAGATCTGCTCCCTCCAGCAGGACAGAGACACCCCTTAACTCCCTGAGTCCTGATTTCCTGCCATTCAAGGGGCTGAGGGTTTGCATTGCCCCCACCCCAACCATCCGAGACTTTTCCTATGGGAATCTCCCTAGAGCAGGGAAGAAATCTGTTCTTTCATTAGAACCAGTCTGCTCAGTAAATCCACCCACACTGACCTCATCTCAGCTGCTTTGTTTATCCGAGATTAGTGGTATCTTTGGAAAACCCTGAGCGTGTCTGGGTGTGAGGTGGAGCAGGGGATGCAGGAGCACCAGCAGATTCCCCTGAAGAACAGCACCCTGTCTTTCTCTGGTCAGGTTAGAGCTCGCCCTCCATTGCGGAGGTGAAGACCGGATGGGAGCTGCTGAATTGACCTTGATGTGCCATGTCCTTGTGTGGATGAAGGACCTACATCTCAGGGGTGGCCAGCAGCAGATGTAACACGTGTGTCCAGGAATGGGCTAAATAACCTACCTTGAGAGGTAAGTAAAATCATGGCCACATGTAGACATCACAGGAATTGGTGGGGATTGGCCCAGGGTCCTTCAGCACAAGCCCCTCTCACTCACTGTCAACAAATCCAGCTCCACCCACTAGACCACACCCCATTCCAGAGCCCCAGATCCCAGGAGCCCTGATTCTCAGACTCAGGCCTCACATCACAAGGCCAAACCTCCTCCCGCTATGGGTGCTGCAGAAGGAACGATTGGCAAAACCTCCTCTACATTCCCCCTGTCAGAGACTGCGGCCACGGGTGACAAGTGAATGAGCTGAGATCTCCCCTGTGGGAATCCGAGGGGCTGCACATTTGGGGTTTCACAGGGACGGCCTCTGGCAGCCATTGACAGAGTGTTCCTGGGAGGAGATTTTCCATCTCTCACAAAGGGTTTCTGTTCCCCCAGATCTCAGCCGCTCAGCAGAACGCGGGAGAGCCGAGTGCTGATGGGCTAGAGGGTGCCAGGAGTCACTGTGCAGCAAGGGCAGTGTCTGCAGTCACCATGGGCCACACCCTGCGCTCCAGACAACCCAGGCTGGTTCCCTGGATTGCAAAGGGGACTTTGGCTTGTGGAATTGGTGCTGGTGCCTGTGTCCACAACTGGGATGTTTTTCTGAGGCTACTCCATGGTCCAAGAAGCGCCATGCAAGCAAGAGGAGAATGGACATTAGAGAGCGAGGCCAGGACCTCTGCGGGGCTGCTGCAGTCAAACATCCACAGCCAGAAGAGAGACGATGGGAAACGCGCTTCGATGGCTGGCCACAGCCGCAGCAGCTGTCTCAGAAAGCTCTGCTCATGCTCCAGCCAACAGAGGCAGGACGAAGAGCCACACAGGGAGAGCCTGGGTTGCAATTAGCAAGTCACGTTTTTTTCAGTGGATTATGCTGCCCTGACCGTCTATTTCCTGCAATGTGCACATCCAGCCTCCCTGGCTGACTCAATGGGAGTTAGGTTCTCCGTGCCCACAGGACAGGGCTGGCCTTACCATGAGGTGAACTGAGGTGGCTGCCGCAGGTGCCAGACTGTGGCAGGGCACCACTAGGACCCAGAGCGTAGAAAATTGTGTCTGGTGCTGGTGCATATGTTTTCTCTCTGCTGTAGATGCACAGAGCTGGTGGAGTGCTGTGCTGGAGGAAGGGGGCACAAGAGACATAACAGGCAGGCAGAAGAAACGGGGAGAGGGAATAACAGAAAGCAACAGGAGCTGCAGGGAGAGAGAGGAGGAGGATCCTCTAATGTACCTCTTGAGCACCCCCAGGAGTCTGGACTAACACCAGCTTGTCAGGGAGCTTCCTATTTCCTGCTGCTTCCCTGAACCCGCTTGAGGAGAACAGGCAGTCAGATGAAGTAGTAGGAGCCGAGTAGGCCCTTAAGACGCTGATCTCTTCCCTCGCTCAGACCCTGCTACCAGCCTGCTTATTTGTCCCCTGCCGCTCTAGCTGGCACAGAACAGCAGTCATGAGTGAAAGAAGAAAACACCCCTCTGGGGCAGCATTCAGAAAAAGCAAGAAAGCAAAGGAAGCTTTTCTGTCTAAGCAGGAAGGAGCTCTCCTGAGATACAGAGACACAAATGTTCACGTTGAGCCTTCCGGCCCCAGTGAGGATGTGAGTGGTGAGGAGATGCCTGATCTTCCAGGTAGTCAGAGTGCAGGTGACCTGGCAGCTACTGCAGCATCCATATCTCCATCTCAGATGGATGTAACCATGCACATTCCTGGAGAAAAGTGTAGATCAGAGAAGAGTGTGGTGGAGGCACAAGAAACAGCTGCTGCTGAGTTCAGTTCCTGAAATCTAGATGATCCAGGACTGTGGACCCACTTGAGCAGTAGCCTGAGGGACTTCCTCGTACTGCCTGGGCCACAGCGAGTGGAAAAACTTCATGTTCCCCAAAGACAATGAAAATAGAAGTTTCCATCCAACACATTCCTGGTGTGAAATCCCCAATGGCGACAAAGCGGAGAGGCCATGGCTTACGTACTGTGATAGACCCAGGCCAGTTGGGTACAGCAGAGTAGCAGAAGGCAGATATACTGGCCACTGGATTAACAGTTTTCTGTTCCCTGACTGACCAGAGCAGGGGCTGCTCCAGGCTAATGAGAACACCTGTCTGTAATTAACCTGTAACGAGTCAGGTGAGGCCATTAAGCTAATGTGACCACCTGACTCTAATTAAGGCCCTGCTGATACTATACAAAGGGCTCACTCCAGTCAGGCAGGGGAGAGCCAGGGAGCCAGAGGAGAGGAAGTGCGGCTGAAGGGCTGGTTACTGAAGACACCCTCAAACCATCGGTAAGGGAGCCCTAAGCTAAGGGTGAAGAAGGGAGAAGCAGGAGAGCTGTGGGGAAGTGTCCCAGGGAAATGTAGCAACTCTGGCAGTGAAAGGTTGGCTGCCAGCAACTGCCACCATTAGGGTCCCTGGGCTGGAACCCGGAGTAGAGGGCGGGCCCAGGTTCCCCCCAACCCACCACTACAGGAACAGCTCCTGGGAGGGGAAGTCAGGTCCCTGTCAGGACAGGAGGCTGAACAGAGACTGTGGGAGTTCTCTCACCAACCTCCTTGCAGCCTATGATGAAAAGGGCTCAGTAGACTGTAACCCTGGCCCTGGAGAGAGAAGGCTACGTGGAGGGTCACAGTGAGCCACTGAGGCAGCATAAACCGCCTAGAAGCACAGGACCCATGGGAGCAAGGTCAGAGCTCTGCCACAGTACTCAAAACCCCAGAATCCTGCATACTGATTTTGTTGCAAACTCTTCCAGTCTAATGTTCCAGCCACACTGAGTTCTACAGGAACAAAGGACTGGACAAATCTGGCTAGGAATGGGGCATGCCACGAGAAGGCAGCAAATCAGCAGAGAGCATCCATAGGTGGGAAGAGCTTGAGATGAGCCTAAGGTTAAAGGCCACCAGACATGATGAGCATCAAGAGAAGATTGCATCAGAGTTCTGAAAAGGCTCTTTGCCATTGTGAGGGGGCTTGCTACCCAAAACCTAGCACTGCGCGGCACTTCAGATCAGCTGCATGTGGTTTGGACAGTACTTGCTTTTTATGCAAAACAATGAATGATGCAATCTGAAGCTGGTATTGCGTCATACATGATATGCATTGCATCTTGTTATTCCTAGAAGTCATGGATGATGCAATCATAACGAAGCTTACATCACTCTGCTGAACAAATTGCCCTATATCAGCTCTAGAAATCATACAGTGTCGTGCTCTCTAATTTGTCAGTGTTTGATTTTGCAAAGGGACACATTTCTGTTTAGCCAAAGTGAGCAGAGATGCCTCATACTTGTGTGAACAGTGCAGATAACTTCTGCTATGTTTGTGGTGAAGTGACTTTTGCATCACAAAAGCGCAGTATAACCACTATGGTTAAGAAAGCCTATCACCTTTATTTTGGCTGCAAAATTGGAGATCAGGACAAGAGGTGGGCCCCACACATATGCTGCAACACTTGTGCAACAAATCTTCGCCAGTGGTTGAACAGGAAAAGGAAATCTATGCTTTTTGCAGTGCCAGTGATTTGGAGAGAGCCAACAGATCATACCAGCAATTGTTACTTCTGCATGGTGCCTCCAGTTGGGAAAGGTGTGTCAAAGAAGAAAAAGTGGACTGTGCATTATCCAAACATTCCATGAGCTATACACCCAGTACCCCACAGAGAAGGACTGCCGGTTCCTGATGCACCAGAATCATTCTCACTTGAGTCAGATGAGGAAGAGGAAGAGGATGAAACTTCTGGTCCTGAACCATCAATGTCACAGGACCCACATTTTCTCCCATCCTTCTCCTCTGAACCACACCTCATAACACAAGGTGAACTGAATTACCTTGTCAGGGATTTGGAACTACCCAAGAGTAAGGCAGAGCTGTTGGGCTCCAGACTACAGCAGTGGAATCTCCTGGCTGGTGATGTTAGGGTTTCCATGTTCCGTGACCGTCCAAAGGATCTTGTCCCATTCTTCTTCATGGAAGGTGATCTTGTAGCCTGCAACAACATCGATGGTGTGATGGCAGCCCTCAACATCGTTCACGATCCAGATGAGTGGAGACTGTTCATTGATTCATCGAAGACGAGTCTTAAAGCTGTTTTACTGCATAATGGCAATGTTTTGCCATCAATTCCAGTTGGTCATGCAGTCCATATGAAGGAAACCTATGACAACGTGAAACAACTTTTGAGGTGCATAAAATATGACCAACGTCAGTGGCAGCTTTGTGGTATTTTGAAGGTTGTTGCTCTCTTGCTTGGTCTGCAGACTGGATACACAAAGTACTGCTGTTTTCTCTGCGACAAAACACAAGCAGCTTTCAAGTACCTCCGTGGACAATTTCCAAGGTTAAGTGAAGCTAAGATAAAGGAAGGTGTCTTTGTTGGTCCTCAGATTCGTGAACTTCTTTGAGATGATGCATTTGACCTTGCACTGCGTGGCAAGGAAAAGACGGCATGGAAAGCCTTCCAGTTAGTGGCAATAAATTTTCTTGGAAACAAGAAGGCAGACAACTACAGGTTGTTGGTGGAAAACCTCCTCAAGGCATACAAAAGCCTTGGTTGCAACATGTCACTAAAGATACATTTTTTGCACTCTCATCTAGATTTTTTTCCACCGAACTGCGGAGCAGTGAGCGACGAGCACGGCGAGAGATTTCACCATGACTTTGCAACAATGGAGAAACGCTATCAGGGCAAATGGAGCCCATCAATGCTTGCAGACTATTGCTGGACAGTGACAAGAGATGCTCCATTTAATGAATACAAGAGACAAGCCAAGAAGCGCTGAGTAGACACTGAATAGGACTAAACTATGTACATAATAGTTTTTTGCCTTTTGTTTCATAATAAATTTTAGTTAGATAACCCTTTTGCTGATTTTTAAAGTGTTACATAAACAGGACAGGTGAAAAATTATCATGTAAAGCAACCATAAACACATGAAAAGACCTAGGTTTACAATTTATGATTAAAACTCTACTATCTACACAATATACATAGACATAAAATGTAAAAATGTAAATATCTAAGAAACAGTAGCCAATCAGTTGTTTTAATTGTCATATTTGAATTCAGCACATCAAAATACATAATAAATACCACATTTTATCTCTGAAGCTGATGACTTCTCAAAAATTGTAGACCAGTGTAATTCATAATAAATGACTATTCATGAGAAGAAAGAAAGAACGTCCTAATTCTTACATCTCCTGCTTTCTTTGTATGTGTCAGTCTTCCTTAGATCATAGGGGCTTTGTATCAGGGAGTGTCCTTACTTTCTCTGTCTTGTAAAGTGCACACTAGTGACACTGACCAGATAAATAATGGAGACATCGCACACACAAAAAAATAACCAATCCCTTTGTTATGGAGACTGTTCTCCTCAGTAAAGCAAGCTATAAACATTAGGAAATGCACAGAGGACTAAAAGGCTGCAAAGTGAAGCACTCTCAAGTTAGGAAATACCAGAATAAGCATTGCCTGTGCAACGTTAACTCTGCAAGAAATGAGGCAGGGATCCTACAGGCAACAGACTCCTTCAATACCCAGCCCCAGAGCAGAAAACCCTGTGCGCTGAATAAGGAAGGGGTCCTGTGGGAAAAAATTACTATGGGATCATGTCATTAAAGTCTGCATCATCCTGCAAATGCGCAAGAGGACTGAATTGAGGGTGCCAGGGCAACACTTCTTTGGACATTTGCTAACCTGAGAATGCTTCACTTTGGGGGAAGAGGCTGCAGCTGGGGCCATGCCCCAAACTGAGCGACAGGGCCTTATAAGGAGGCCAGGGAAGCCGGAAGGATCAGTCTCTCTCTGCCTGTAGAGGGAGAAGGGCCTGGCTGCAGGGAGCTAGAGACAGGGTACCTGAGTGGAGCAGGGCTGGGGAAAGGCTGAGGAGCTGGGGAGCTCCAGCCTGGAAAACCCCAAGCTGTGGCCTGGCATAAGGCCAACAGGTCCTGGGGGTTGCAGAGGGCAGCCCAGGGGTAGGCCAAGGCAGCAGGTCCAGACCCTCCTTGCCAGTGATGAGTGGCTGATCCTGCAGCCTGCCCCAGGGCGCAGGGCTAGACGATGACTGGCAGTAGCCATATACTGAGGCGAGGTGGGAATAGTGGGTTGGAGGTTCCCCAAGAAGGGGAGACCCTGAGACTGAGGGGTTACTGCCAGGGGGCAGCACCCCAGCTAAAGGGGCACCGGGTCCAGGGAGGGGCATGGGGGCCAGGGGACAGGCGGATCACCGGCCTGCAGAGGGTGCTCCGGAGCTGGAATGAGCTGATTCCCAGAAGTCACCAGCAGGAGGCGCTGCGGGGATGAGTCTGCACCTCTACACGCTGTTTAAACAACGAAGCTCTTACTCATGCGTTGGTTCAGTCTATATTTTATTGCCATTGTTAGCTTGGTGAAAATCCCCGTTTCACCACTCAGTGCTGTGCTGATCAGAGTATTGAAAGTCATTAAATTAAATTGCATTAAAACAAAACTCATTTCATGCAACTTCAGGGTCAGTGAAAGTTCTCAGCTGTAACCCTGAATGTGCAAGAAGCAGAGAAACAATATCCAAGAAGGAGAGCTGGAATTTTGCATCTTGATTTCACCTAGGCCTTACTGAGGACAGTAGCAAACACCTGCCCTTTGCGAAGGAACACAGCACCGTACCGCAGCACAAACCCCACTGAGCACAGCAGGGGCTGTCCCGGTTCTCCAGCTCTGGCCCTGTTTCATTACAAACTTCCTGTCTGTGATGATGTTCTGGTAACAAGGGGCAACCAGCTGTCAAAGGGAGCTGTTGCCATGGCAGCCAGGGTGCTAGTCATTCTCCCCAAGTATGAAAATGAAGCGGAGGAAGGGAGAGCTGAGTGGTGGGTTCTCTCTGATGTCACAAGGCTACTGCTCAGGCAGCACCAGTGGGCAGCAAATGTGTGGTGTGTATGTGTGATTTCGGGGGGGGGGGCGAGGCTTTCCCAGTGTTCCTCTTTTCACACATTTCCTAAAGAAGCCAACAACATAACTACCCAGAATACACAGTAATGGTGATTCCACCCACATGATGAGTAGTCGCTGAAATTTGATTCAAATCCCGCATGGCATGTGTAGAAACAAGGGTTCCAAAAAAGGAAAGACCTTGTAAAACAGAAAATGTTGATGCTCTGGTGCATTTGTGGTTGTGTTAAAATTGAATACTGTGACTTTAAATGTTGGGCAGGGTTCCTGGGCGTGCTTGCATGCTAGGGAGCTCAGTAGGGCAGCACACAATCGGGGCATAGCAGCAGCCAGTCAGCAGGTCCCCAGTGAGTTGTGCCTCTCTGTTATAGGCAGTAGCCTGCGTTCTCTCCCTCTGAGTTTTGGGTTCTTACGTGTTATTGTTCTGGCTCCTAAGAAACAAATTAAGGAGACCTTGCGAACGTCCAGCAAAAGTATTTTATGATGTCCTCAGTGACCAGCTCACAATCCCAGCAAGATACCAGGTCCAATCCTTTTCACACACCAGGGGTCCCCCACTGTCACCCTAGAGACAGGGACAGAAATGGGGTTTTGGGTGGGGGTCCGGGCTCCATAAGGGCAGTGGTGGGTTCTCTATCTCTCGATGGCTTCACATCCCCACTGGCTGCCTTTCTGGGAGATGCTTTACCCAGACGCACGTCCCTGGGCTCAGTGAAGGGGTAACCGGGTCCAGTTATGGTCCGGGGTATCCAGGAGGTCAGACTGGATGGGCTGATGGATCCTGCTGACTTTATACTCTATGGCGCAGCCTCACGCTAAGAGGTGTCGTGTCTGAACGCAGGGGAATGAACTCAGAGCTCAGCCCCTCCATCCAGGACCACGGTTTGGTGGGTCCCACCCAGAGGTGAAAACTTCCTGAGTTGCTGGGGGGGGGGTGCTTGACTCCCCCCTTCCACTCCAGGCTCCACCCCCACTCTGCCCCTCCCCCCAAGCCCCCCATGCCTGCCCCACCTCTTCCTGCTCCCACCCCTCCCCTCACCCCTGCATCTTCTTCATGCCACTGAGCAGCTGATTGTGGTGGGCAGGAGCCGCTGGGAAGGTGGGGGAGGAGCTGATCGGTCGGGCCGCCAGTGGGTGGGAGGATTGGGGGGAAAGGGAGGGGGAGGAGCTGAGCCATGGGACCCCCATGGAGTTGGCCCCTCTGGTCCCATTGACACCCAACACCAAGTCAACAGGGACAATGGGCCAGGAGCAATGAGGTGGGGGGGGGGTCCCTGCAGCACCCGGCACAGAGAGGGGGTCTCCAGGTCTCCTTCTGAGAACCTCACCCAAGCAAAGCCTTTACAGCCGTGCATGGACCCGGCCCACATCATGTCCTCTGTGACGGGGCTGTAACTCGCAGGCTCTTTTAATGCTTCACGGAAGAGACTGTTGCAGCTCATGGAGCCTACAGCGAGCACCTCCACCTCCTGCAGCGGCGATGGGCGGGAAATACCCGCTGGAATGACGGGCCCGAGGGCAGAGTGACTCGGGTGGCGTGAGGGGCGGTCACACTACAAGTTGTCATATTAAGGATCTGTAAGAAGTTCCCAGCTCTGGGAGGGGAGTGGGGTCCAGTGTATTAGAGCGGGGGTTGGGGTTCAGAGCCAGGACTCCTGGGTTCTAGCTCCACCTTTGGGAGGGGAGTGGTGTGTCTAGTAGATTGGAGAGAGAGAGGGTGTGTGGGTGGGTGGAGGGGGAGTTGACCAGTTTAACACGTGCTAAAGGCAACAACCCAGATTTTAAAGGTATTCTAGGTGTTGCTCTGCTCAGCCTTGCAGCCCTGAACTGATTTTGGAGCCTAAATCATAATACAGACACATGGGGCCAGATAGTCAAAGGGAGTTGGGCACCTATGGGTGCAGGAAGGTGCCAAGCAGGATTTTGAAAAGCTCCTAGGCACCTATAAAAGCTGGTAATTTCGAACCTAAGTATAATAGAGAGTCAATGGGAATTAGGCACTTAATCTGCACAGCTACCTTTGAATACCCCATAAGGAGCAAAGCTGCACCATTAAGTGCCTAAATCCCTTTGACGCTCAGGCCTGTGGGGCACGTTTGACAATTTTGAGCCCCATCCACACACAGTTTGCCCTGGTTTGGTTCAAGGGGTTTAAATCTCTGAGCTGATGCTGCGCAGTTCCAGGTCAGGCCTAACACAGGGCCCTGAGGCTATAACTAGGTGTGTGATTTGATGCTGCTGGATGCCATCTGGTGGCTGCCTCTGAGATTGCTTCCTGTTGGTCTGGAGCCGGCATGTGTGAATATACAGATGCAAACTCCACCAATAGGTGTGGTTTGTGTGACAGATTGTGTCACAGAGACCCCCCTTGGGCCTGCCACCTGATGTGCTGAGACTGCCTCTGAGCCTGTTTTCCCTGCCAGCCTGGGACTCCGGAACCCTGCTAATACGAACCATCTTGGTAGAACTTTAACTCATCCTGTCTTCATTCTGCCACTATGTGAGAGAGAAAGAAAGAAAGAAAGAAAGAAAGAGAAAGAAACCCCACAGATTCTGTAGCACCTCAGCCTTCATTTCACAAATTAATTCTCTAGCCCTCATGGCTGCAAAGAAAGCCATCTAACCGGTGTGACAAGCACCAGCATCTGCAGAGAACCTGACACAACAGCTCTGAGCAGCGAGAACTGGCTGCATTTGCTCCATGGGTTCGTTCACACTTGAAACTAATGATGTCACTTGCTGGCACATCAGTGTACCTTGACCTACTGATTGCTTGGGTGGATGAGGCAAGAGAAGGGGATGGGGGTGATACCCATGTGGGGTGGGACAATTGGGAGTAGACATGGAGAGACCAAAAAATGATTCATGTCTTTAGTTTAACTCCTGTTGATTCTGAAGCCTAATGATAACCCTTTAAATGTTAGTTTTTACCCTCTCATTGCTGGTGGTTTCAGCAGATGGGTGGGAGAACAGGGTGGGGAGTGGTGCCCATGTGGGGTGGGTGGCAACTGGGAGCTGACACAGGGAAGTGTCATATCTATCATATCCCCCACTGCTGACTCTGGAGTCTAATGATGACATGTAACAATAACAGTTGTCACTATTCCCCGCCTGATCATGTTAGTGGGGGTGGAAGTGGACCCACTGGGGGAGGGGAACTGGGAGCTGCTACAGGGACGGGGTGGGGCAGATTCAGCCCCATAATTCAACCCAATTTAATTCTGCAGCCTAAGGAGGATGCTTGAAATCATGAGTGCCAGTAATTTTTTTAATTAGGGCAGCATGGAGACCCCAGCCACGATCAGGGTCCCCGCCAGGCCAGGCACTGCACAGACGCCTGCAGCAAGATCAGGGCACTAGCTCATCTTCTCTGCTCCACCCCATAGCCCAGGGCAGAGGATTCCCCTGGCTCCCCCTGTCCTGAGCCCAGGAACGGGTGTTTGGCTGAAGCAGCTGTTCTACCAGGCTGGAGGGGACCCCACTAAAGCCCTGAGCAGGACTATTTTTTAAATCCCTCCCTGTAATACCCACTCCCACTCGAGGGTTGCCAGCTCAGACCGGACACTATTTGCGGTAATGGTCTGACCGAGCTGGCAACCCAATTGCACTCCCAAGTGTTCCTTGCACTTGTATCCTGCTCTCACCCGCAAAAACCTGACATCGGGCAAATCCTGCAAGGCAGACAGATTTTCCCCTGCTGAAAAAGAAAGAAAGAAAGAAAGAAAGAAAGAGTTAATATATTATAAACACGATTCAGACACAATTTTTACCACTAAAAGAATAAAACAAATCTTGCTTAAAGCATGTAAAAAAGTCCTGTTGGAATAGAAATCAAATCTCTTTTCTATCCCTTGCTTAAATGTAAGTATTAAACGCTTTATTTTTTAAAAGGGGGAAAACTTGCTTTACGTTGCTGAAATTCTGTTTCTGACACACGGCTGTCACGTGTAGCTCACACGGAATGTGACCCAAATTGCACCACAATTTTGCCGTAAAAGGTGCAGATGGTTTTTTAATGGTTATAAAAAGTAAGTTGTTTTAAAAAAAAACTGGATTATTTTTAACCTGCTTCAGCACCGTTTTTAGGCCTTTGAAACCTCCCAGTCCAGTTATGCGTATGTCGGGGTCACTCATGCTTTTTGAAAACCATTGGGTGGAAAAACTGCTCACAGCGTTGCATGCAAACTGCCACACCTGTGCCTCTGATGAAGTGAGTTATAACCCACCAAAGCTTATGCCCAAATAAATGTGTTAATCTCTAAGGTGCCACAGGACTCCTCGTTGTTTTTACACCTGTACTGGAGCAACAAAATCTGGGAGTATGATCCTCTGATCTGACTTGAGCACGCAAACCGCAGATCCGGAGTAGGTGACCAGATGTCCCGATTTTGTAAGGACAGCCCCGATTCTGGGGTCTTTTTCTTATATAGGCTCCCATAACCCACCCCCCTCCTGATTTTTTGCATTTGCTGACTGGTCACCCTAATCCGGAGTGAGAGAGAGAAACATGCATGGGAAAGACAAGCTCAAAGACACTAAGTAGCAACTTCCCAACTAGGTAAAACAATGAGGGGGTCCCTGTGGGATCGTAGAGACTAACACATTTATTGGGCATGAGCTTTCCTGGGCTAGAACCCACTTCATCAGCCGCTTGGAGTGAAATGACAGCAGGCGGGGGTGTAAACAGACTAACACATGGAAAGACGGGCTCCTTTTGGTAAACCAGGATTTAGTATCTCCCAGCCAATTCCCACAGTCTGGGTGGGTTTTTCCTCCACCTGATCAACACGATACACTGACTCCGCCTGCTCCTGCCAATAGGCCAGCTGGTCCTGCGGGGCCCACAGGATCCCAACCCCACTGCAGGGTTAAACTCCGCCAGAGAGGGGACCCCCGCCCTGCTGCAGGGGGGAGGGCTCCGCTCAGGGCGGTGGCCGGAGGAGCCGGACAAATCAGCGGCCCCGGCCTGCGCCCAGTTCCGGTTTCACTTTCGTTTCCTCGGCGCGGTCTAAACGAAGCGAGCTCGCCGGGCGGGTGCGCCGGGCGGCTGCGGGAGAGGCGGGGCCGGGCTTCCCCCTGGGCTGGGAGCTGCCGCCGGCAGTGCCCCGGTGGGGTAAGGGCTCTGGGGCTGGAGCGGGGCCAGGGAACGCGGGGGAGCGTCTTGGAAAAGCCCCAAACCAGCCTATTCCTGCATGGGACCCTCCTCAACCTGCCTCCCCCCCCCCCCACTTACCCTATGGACAGGGGCACCCCCGTGCGGCGCTAGGGGGCGCTGTGCTGCAGGGTGTGGGGCAGGGGATCAGCAGGGGGCGCTCTCCCCTGGCAGCCAGGGCTGGCCCCAGTGTGGCGCTAGGGGGTGCTGTGGGGCAGGGGATCAGCAGGGGGCGCTCTCCCCTGGCAGCCAGGGCTGGCCCCAGTGTGGCGCTAGGGGGCGCTGTGCTGCAGGGAGTGGGGCAGGGGATCAGCAGGGGGCGCTCTCCCCTGGCAGCCAGGACTGGTCCCAATACCCCCGTGCGGTGCTAGGGGGCGCTGTGCTGCAGTGGCTGAGTTGCGTGTGATTTTTCGGGAGTTACAAACACAATCTGAAGTTGTTTCTCTCCAAATCCCTTGCCCAGCCCCGGGGACCTGGGCCCAATGGCCTTTGAGACGATCCGCCAGGGCCGGGAGCGACTCATCGCCCTCCTTCTCACAACCCCCGACCCCGTCTTGGACGAAGTGGCCTCGCTGGGGATAGTCACCGAGGAGGAGTACGAGGCCTTGGAGAAGCTCGCGGAGCCCAGGGAGAGGATCCGAAGGCTGCTGATAAAGATCCAGAGGAAGGGGGAGCGCGGCTGTGAGCAGTTCCTGGAGTGTCTGCAGAGCCTCTTCCCAGACTTCCCGCTGGATTTACAGCCCCCGGGACGCCGTGAGTTGGGGCTTTCTGAGCCATTTCACTTCTTGGCAGGATTCAATAGAAGAGACATAAAATGTAGCCAGGCGATATTGTGACGTGGCTGCCTATTGGTGATGGGTTGGACTAATGGTTAGAGCAGGGGGGTCTGGGTGTCAGGACTCCTGGGTTCTATCCCAGGCACTCAGTGCGGCTTTCCAAACAGATCGACCTCAACATGTCTAACATTCCTTGAAACCTGAGGATTTAGCCCCAGACCTGACCCCCCACTCCCCTAAAAAACCTGTCACCACCACCTCTCCCAAGTAACATCCTTTTGTCATAGGCCACAGGATTTCTCTCTCTGTGTTTAACCTTTTCCCTCACTGCTGAGCTAACTAAAAATGCAGGGCCGGCAGCCTCAGGAGAACAGCCGTGAACGGGCCACAGAGACACTCCCTCCCCTTCTCTCTCAGCCAAGGAAGTGCCCGGAATTGTGAAGAAATCTGTAAGGTGCTGAGGAGGCATCTATTTGTTTTCCCTTTGTAGGGTACGTAACTCAGAGAAATGATGCAGAGAATCCAGAAGGTGGCACGTCCTCTGAGAAGAATGGACAAGAAAATCTAGAAGCTGCTATAGCCTCGGGGAAGAATGAGCTGGAGAATCCGGAAAGCTCTGTAGTGCATGGGGTGAATGATCTAGGGTATCGAGACGATTGCCCATCCTCAGGGGACATTGATCCAACGAACCCGGAAGATGCTATGTGCTCAGAGAAGAATGATCCAGAGAAGCTGGAAGAACCTGAGAAGCTGGAAACTGTGCCGTCCTCAGGGAAGGGACCGGCGACACCAAATTCTGCCACATTCCCGGTGAAGAACAGACTAGAACACCCAGAAACTGCTTTACCCTCAAAGAATGATCCAGGGAGTCCAGAAGGTGCCAGATCCCCTGAGAAAGATGCAACTGCTGTGTCCTCAGAGAGAGCAGATTTTGAAGGTACGGGACGGGTCTCCTGCCTTGCCCTGTAGGGCAATGCTTATGAAGTATTTATGGCTGTCCTGCACTGGGCACAGGATCCCAGGCGGGTTCTCCTCAGGTCCGGATGGAGAGGGCCGGGGGAAAGCGGTGCTAGATTTCAGATGTAGGAAGGGTCTAGTTCCTGTGTGTCTGGACCCCTTGCAAGAACAGAACATGCTTGTGCCTGTAAGGAAACAATTGCTCGTGGACATCCCGGGGGAGGAGAGGAGGTTAACTCAACCACGAACCCCACCTCACACAGCTTAGTACCTTGAGTTCAATTTCAGCAGCTCCAGCTACAAGCTTGGTTCCTCCTCTATTATTTTAGCAGGGGCTAAGGTAGGACTCCGGGTAGTCTGGAGTTCTCGAAGGGGTTCATGAGATGGAGCAAGAATCAAAGGCCACCTCTGGAAACCCCCCTAGGCTAGACAAAGTCTATGGCCCAGATCTGTAGGCTCCTAACTTCCACGGATGTGAGCCTAAATGACTTACACTTGTATTGCTTTGTAGGATCTGGAAATATCCCCAGCTGTGGAGAAGAGGGAAGGACTGCTGCAATAAAAGGGAATGTTGAAGGTAGGGTCTCTGCCAGTCTGACCTGGGGAAAATTCCTTCCTGACCCCAAATAGGGGGGGATCAGTTAGACCCTGAGCATATGGGCAAGACCCACCAGGCAGACACCTGGGAAAGAGCCCTCCCCATCTAGTGTCCCATCTCCAGCCATTGGGGATATTTGCTACATTTGGGCTACGTGACATCGTAGGCAGTCCCATCAGACCATCCCCTCCATAAACTTTTCAAGCTCAGTCTTGAAGCCAATCAGTTTTTTTACCCCCACTGCTCCGCTTGGAAGACTGTTCCAGACTTTCACTCCTCTGATGGTTTGAAGCCTGCATCTAATTTCAAGCTTAAACTTGTTGATGGACAGTTTATATCCCTTTGTTCTTGTGAACATTGGTGCTTATCTTAAATAATTTCTCTCCCTCCCTCTGATGTATTTATAGAGAGCAATCATATCTCCCCTCGGCCGTCTTTTGGTTAGGCTAAACAAGCCAAGCTCTTTGAGTCTCCTCTCATAAGGTAGGTTTTCCATACCTCTGATCACCATAGTAGCCCTTCTCTGCACCTGTTCCAGTTTGAATTCATCTTCCTTAAATGTGGGAGACCAGAATTGCAACAGTGTTCTCACCATTGCTGTCTTCCTCTTTCTTGATTTTTCCTCCTAATCAGTATTAGAATCAGGCATGGACATTACGTGAGCATCTCCCCCGAGTTCCTAGTGTAAATCTTTTAATCAGTTGTGGCAAACACCATCTCAGAAGTCTGTTTCCCTCCCTACTCAGGTCGAGTCTATCCCATGAGAACAGCCCTCTGTCCGTGAATGCCTCCTAGTTGGCAAACCTCCCAACGCTCTCTATCTCTTGCTCATCATAATCTTGCCTTGCCTTTGGCGTCCTCCTCTAGGGACAGGTAGAATCCCACTGAAAATTACCTGAGCCTCCATTTCTTTACACGTCTTCCCCAGCCTGGCGCTGTCTCCCTTGATGTGTTCCAACGAGAATCCCGCCACGGTGTCATTTGTTCCCACGTGAAGGACAGTCAGTGGATTCTTTCCCGCTCCCATTAGGATACTCTCAAGATACAGGATGTGGGCCTGAGGCTGATCTCCCAACAGACAGCACACCCCTCTGCTCTCAGGATCAGCTCAGGTGACAGTCCCGTCTCTTCTTAGAAGGGAGTTACCAGTCACGTCGACCTGCCTCTTCCTGTTGTTTAGGTGATTCTCCAGCCTTTCCCATCTGTTCTTTCTGGCTGCAAGTCCTCTTGTCTCTTGTTCTCTCTTGCAATATTCTGTGCATCATGCTCAATCCTCCTGGGCTCCAAACTTTGGCTATCTCCATTGACTCTTCCCGTCTTCTTGTAGGACTAGCAAGTTCTTTTCTTCTTGCTTGTTCTCCCACTGTCTGTTGCTGCCTGCTGTGCAAGGCAATTGCCTGGGGGCCCACACCATAGGAGCCCCACAAAGCGAAGTTACATGCTTCAGCCCTGCTGCCTGGAGGTGTTTTGTGACACTTCTTTGTATTTTTAAATGAGGTGAAACCTATGGTATGCAAGACAAATCAGACTCCAGTAGCCTGCAAAAGTTGAGAAACACTGGGCTAGGACCACTGAGCAGGCTTCTCTTCTGGATCTTTAGATGGAGTGACTCCAGACTCAGATGTCTCCATGTCGGAGAGCAGAGCCGAAACACCAGGAGTTGCCATGTCGGTGGAGAGATGCGGAGCTGAGACAGCAGGACATTCTGCGTCACTGGACAGGAGCGGAGATGAGGCTCCAGAGATGTCTCCCAACAAAGTTCATGGAGGTAGAGTCCTGAGAACATCCCCCGCAGTCCTTCTCCCAACCCAAGTCCCCCTGCCCTGAGTTGGCCAATGAGGAAGTCAGTAAGGGCCCTCCACACTCCTGTGGTTCTTCCATCCAACATCTCAATCTCTGTACCCTAACCACGCCCGAGTTCCTGACTGTCCCCTGCATATTGTCCATCTGTGAAGCATGTGGAAGATGCCAAGATTGTTTTACAGAAATACTACATGTAGAGCTGTGTGGAGAATGGAAAGTCCCTTTTGTGGCAGTTTCTGAGATTTTGAAATTTTGGGTTTTTCCTCCCTCAAATTCCCAAATCCTCCATAAAAGAAAATTATGGGGGAAAATGAATTGTTTCTGAGCCGATGGAAATGCAGATGGCCCGCAGTGTCAGGAACCCAGCCGGCTCTGGGCACGGTTGCCTAGCAACCCAGTGACCTTGGCTGGGCCCAATAAACCCACACTGAGGCCGTGTCTACACTTACCGGTAAATCGGCACTGCAACGATCGATGCAGCCGTGTCGATTTAGCGGGTCTAATTTAGCGGGTCAATGAAGACCCGCTAAATCGATTGCAGAGCGCTCTCTGGTCAGTACTCCAGCTCCCCGAAAAGAGTAAGGGAAGTCGGCGGGAAAGCGTCTCCCGTCGGCACAGGGCGGTAGGGTGCAGACACCGCGGTAAGTTGACCTAAGCTACGTCGACTTCAGTTACATTATTCACATAACTGGAGTAGCGTAACTTAGGTCGACGTACCACCGTAGTGTAGACAAGGCTGAGTGACTGTGCTCCCTGACAGGACGGAAGGGCCCATAAGTCCCTGGTTAAGCCCGGTAGCAACAGCAGCAGCAGATGGGGAAACTGAGGCACGGAGCAGTTGCTCAATCATTCACAGCTGTGCAAGACCTACTCCCTGACCAGCCCTTTCTCCACCCCTTAGCGGCTCCATTCTAGCCCTACACCCTGCCTGCCTCTGAACCCTGGCTCTAATCCCTGGCTGGCTCTAATCCCAACCATGCCTCTGGTCTCTGGATCTGCTGTGACTGATAGGCCAAACTCCTGCCCCGAGGACCAGGTCACACCACCTACGCCTCAGGGTGGGACACCCAGGCTCAGGAACGATGGAGCCTAGATAAAGCTAAGCCTCCCTAAGCATTAGCGGAGACAGACTGGTGTGAAGGTTTAGCTGGACTAGTCCCCTTAGTTGAGATTAAACGAGCCGGGGAGGTGAAGGCTTCAGGCCTAAATCTTGGGAACCGAGAAATCAAGAGGAGGCCAAGGTTCAGCTGTGGCCCTGAGCTGTGACGCCATCCCGGGTGGTGATGCCTTTGTTTCCGTTTGCAGGGAGAAGAGGAGCCCTAAAAACTGTCTTGTCGAAGCTGAGGCTCAGAAAGTTCAGAATTGGGAAACTGAGGCTGAGGGATCTCCTGGAAATCAGCTCGGAGAGCCTGAAGGACTGGACTCCTTATGTCTTGGGAGATTTGCCTTGGCACTTCCTGAGAAAGCTCATGGCTCTGAACGGGACAGCCAGAAGCACAAGCCTTTGCCAAGGGGCATCTGATGAGGACACAAGTGAGGATGAGGAGGGTGGGGTGAGTGGGGATGTGTTTTCTCTAAGGGAAGACAAGTCTAGGGCTTATCTGCACCCCCTTGATGTTCTCTGCGCCGTGCTGCTTTGCTCAGACAGTTTCCTGCAGCAGGAGATCCTGTCCAAAATGTCCATGTGCCAGTTTGCCCTCCCTCTGCTGCTGCCTGCCCTCGACACCCCCAGGTGCACCCTACTGCTGTGGGCCATGAGGGACATTGTGAGGAAGTGGAGGCCGCACTCCCTGGCAGAGAGCAGAGGGTTCAGAGAGGAGAGCCTGGTGCTCACGTCAGTGCCAACCATTTCCTTTGTGCGGCTGGGGAGCTGCAGCTTCTCCAAGTCCAAACTCCTCAATGAGGTTCTCAGCCCCTCCCAGCAGCACCACAATTTCTTCATCCATCGGGACATGGAGTCTGGGAATGTCCCTCGGGAAATTGCAGATGGGCTGGTTGAGATTTCCTGGTATTTCCCTGCTGGGAGTGAGAATTTGGATCTTTTCCCAGAGCCCGTCGCAGTTACAAACCTGCGCGGAGACATTGAGTCGCACTGGCTGCAGTTCAGTTTTTTAACAGAGGTCTCCTCAGCAGTGTTCATAGTTACTGAGAGCATCAGTGAGAGAGAATACGCGCTGTTATCATCCCTGCGGGGATCAGATACTAAATACTACTTCATCCTTAACAGTCAGGCTGGGAAAGCCAAGGAAACACTGGGACTCCTCAATAAATTAGCCCCACTGCTGGATATGAAAAAATCACAACTTCTGGTGAAAGAGCAGAGCAACAACAGTGCAGAGCTGGTGAAAAAGCTGCGATCCACCCTACAGGGCATCATGAGCTCCTCTCCCAAGAGCACAAGCATCCAACACATGGCTGTGACGGCGCGGGAGCTAGGGATCCAGGTGGATGAAGATGATGGAGAATGTTGGACCGCCTTGGAGCACGTTCAAGAAATCACTGCTGAAATACAGGACGTGGCAAAGTACAAGAGGGAAATGCTGAAGCTCCAAGGGGATCTGTGGAAGAACTTGGCTAAAGTGGAGAAAGAGCTGTGCCGGATGAAAGGCCAACAGGATGTCCCTCCGGAAGACTATAGATCCCAGCTGAGAGAAAGGTGGTTGGAGCTACGCAGGCAGCAGAACCAGTGTGACCTCACCAGCGGGATGGTTAAATTTATTAGTGGGATAGGACAACTGTGTCCAGCTGAGAAGCATCACTTCCTGAAATGGATGAAGTTCCACCTGGATCACATTGCCAGGGGGAACCTCTCTAGGCTCCGGGCTGAGTATAAAGAGAAATGTTGCGCTCTAGGAGATGACGCACAACAGCTGGCAGAACTGGACAAAATAATCTCTGCCAGCTCCTTAGGGGTGGAGCATTTCATGCGTGAGTTGGGGCAGTTTTATGAGGCTGAATGCTCAATGGTGAAAGAAGGGAACTTGGGGAACATCCAAAGACAATTCATCCATCTCCCAGGCATAGCAGCTGACCTGATGCTGGAAGGGTTTCCCATGGAGCTGATCGATGGGGATGCCTCCAACATCCCACTGCAGTGGGTGACAGATGTTCTGACTGAGCTCCATGCCAAGCTGGGGGGAAGGTCCAGAATGGTGGTTATAACAGTGCTGGGTGTGCAGAGCACTGGGAAATCCACCCTCCTCAACACCATGTTCGGCCTGCAGTTTGCAGTAAGCAGTGGCCGATGTACGCGAGGAGCCTTCATGTCCCTCATTAAAGTGGCAGAGAACTTTCAGCAGGAACTGGGCTGTGATTTCATCCTGGTGATAGACACAGAAGGACTGAAAGCTCCTGAACTGGCCAAGCTGGAGGACAGTTATGAACATGACAATGAGCTGGCCACACTGGTGATTGGACTGAGTGACATAACCATTGTTAACATGGCCATGGAGAACGCCACCGAAATGAAAGATGTTCTGCAAATTGTGGTCCATGCATTTCTCAGAATGGAGGAAATCGGGCACAAACCCAACTGCCAGTTTGTGCATCAGAATGTCAGTGATGTGTCTGCGCATGAACAAAACATGAGGGACAGGAAGCACCTACTGGAGCAGCTGGATGAAATGACCAAAGCTGCAGCGAGGATGGAAAAACAAAGCAGGGAGATGAAATTTTCTGACATCATGGACTATGATCCGGAGAAACATAGTTGGTACATCCCTGGGCTGTGGCATGGAGTCCCTCCCATGGCGCCAGTGAATATGGGATACAGCGAGAGCGTGTGTGAACTGAAGAAATACCTGTTTGAATTCATGAGGAATCTATCACCTCGCAGAGCCCCCAAGAACGTTCCCCAGTTCATTGAGTGGGTGGGAAGCCTCTGGAATGCTGTGAAACACGAGAACTTCATCTTCAGTTTCAGAAACAGCCTGGTGGCTGAGGCCTATACCCAGCTTTCTGTGATGTATGCAGAGTGGGAGTGGGATTTCCGCAAGGAGATGCATCTCTGGATGTCCAAAGCAGAAACCACCATCCAGAACCAATCCCCAGATGATCTAGGTCCAGGCACCTTTGAGAAACTAAGGGTGGAAATTCACCAGATGCTGCACAGTGGGGAGCAGAAGATGCTGCAGAGTCTTCAGAGCTACTTTGAGAGTGGAGCTGGAAATCTACACCTGGTAGAGAAATACAGAGAAGACTTTCACCGAAGCGTGACATTTCTCCGACACGAACTGGAGAGCCATCTGCTCTGCAAGTCTGAAGAGGCCATTCGTATCCAGAAAGGTCGGAGCAAGATAGACCAACTGCAGACCAGGTACATGAAAACCATTGAAGGGAAGGTGGATGGGCTCTTGCGGGACTGCAGGGAGAGGGACAAGGCGCTAAAGCCCAAGGAACTGGAAAGGGAGTTTGCCAAGATGTGGAAGGAAACCTTAGCGGAGCTGCCATTGGAGAGCTTACCCCTACGCCAAATTCATAAAGACATCCACTACCAGCTGTGCAAGGACCTGGAGAACAGAGGGAGTTTGGTCAAGCAGATGCTCCATAAAGCCCAGAACTTGTTGACCTATCAAAGCAAACCGTTCTGCATGAAGAAGGAGTATCTGGACTTGGCTTGGTACAAAGCAGCTGTGGAGTTTATAACGCAGCAATGTTCACGTGAATTGGAAGAGTTCACAAAGGCCCTGGTGGAGGAGTGTAGGAGGTACATTGGGCAGAAGGTCCACTCCCAAGGGGATTACGACCAGACCTACTGCGGGGAATTGCTGTGGATGATCAATGAGAGGCTCCAGCAGAAAGTCGCTGGGAAGATGTGCACCAGCGCTTCTTTCGAAGTCGACTTGAAGCTTCACATCCTGGGGGAAGCAGCCAGCGCCTTCCAGAAGATGCACGAAGCCTTTCTCCAGAAGAACGACCCTCAGCGTCGCTTGGAGGAGCTGAGACCTCAGTATTTCTCCACCTTCAGAGACCTTTACTATGAGAAGGATGCCTGCCAGAAGAGAGCTTTTGATTTCTGTGACCGGTGTCTGAAACCCGCCCTGTGGGAATATATGAAGAAAAGACTCGGGATTGAGATAGTGGACGACTTTCTCAGCAGTGGAGAGTCCATTGAGTACGGCAGCCGGAGCTTCTTCCAGTTCACCGTGCAGAAGAAGCTGCTGGAGGAGATGGACTTCAATAACTATGTGAAATACATCAGTAACTATGAGGAGTTTGTCAAATCCTGGATCCAGACACGCCTGTTTGATCACTACAGAGAGACTGGGGGCTTGAGGGAGCTGGAGAAAGCAGTTCTAGCCACAATAATGAAGAAAATCCGGGATGCTCTGGAGAGTTCTGAGCACAAAGATGCCCTCACCGTCTCTGAATTCCTGGACCATTTCTGCCAAGCGATGTGCAAGGAGCTGGTCCTCTCCAAGGACAATTTGGAGGTGATCCTCTTCAAGAACACAGCCAGCATCAGGCAGTTCTCAGTCGACATCCAGACCTTCCTTGCCCAGGTGGAAGAAAGCATCCTCTCAGAGTGGGAAGAGCTGAGCGGGGAGATGGTCTTCACACAGCTCCAGTTCAAGCCCCAGGATGAGATCTTCAAGCGAGTGTTCGGCTGTGGGAAGCAGTGTCCGTTCTGTAAAGTCCCCTGTGAAGCAGGAGGCAGCGACCACAAGGAGCATTTTGCATCAGTGCATCGGCCTCAAGGGCTGGGGAGATGCAAGGATGAGATAAGCAAGAGACTTACATATTCTTTATGCTCCTCTGACGTGGTTTCTTCAATGGTATTTAGAAATCTGCACACAGCCTTCCAATGGCATCCCTACAAAGATTATCGCCAATTCTACCCCACCTGGCGCATCCAACCGGACCCCAGCATCAGCGCCTCTGATTATTGGAAGTTCATATTCAGAAAGTTCAATCACCACTTTGCCAAAAAGTACAATGCAGAGCCTGCCGACCTCCCCATAGAATGGAAGAAAATAACCAAGGAGCAGGCTCTGCAGAGCATCCGAGAGGCCTTTAACATGGAATAGAGGCTGGCTCTCTGCATTATGATACAGTCTTTAACTTCACAACAGGGCACCATCAGCCTTAACCCTGCCATTTTGTAACTTCCCAGGGCTTGAATTTGCCACCTGAAGGCTCCTTTAATGTAGTTCTTTGTATGTAATTGCCTAGGTTTAAAAAAATAAATGGAAAAACAAAGCAATTCCATTGTGTGGCATCATATTGACGCCTCTATAGCTCCCCAGCAGGCCTTGAACATTTCAATCCCCCGCACACACCTCCACCGGTTAAGCTAACCAAGTAACTGATAGCACTAGTAAGTTGTCATTCTCCCTGGGGACTGGCCAGCAGGAGGGGAGCGAGGGACACATTTTGCCAGTGGATTTCATAGATATTTGCTGAAGTAGAGGAATGGTGGGACCCAGGACTGCTGGTTTCTGTCCCTGGTTCGGAGCGGAGTTTGCTCTGGCGGTCCTGTCATAGACCGATCTGTCCATTTCCCTCCCCCCCATCTTGACCCCCTTTGACCCGTTCCTTCTAACATGTCCCCACACCATCCCCAGTCTCCCCACTACCAGCTTCTCCTTTGCTACATCACCAAGTCCCCAGCTGAAAATAGAGCTTTATAAATGGAAGTGTCAATCAGCCTGAACGCCTGGGAGTGCTAGCAGCCCTGCCTATACAGTAGAACCCTGTTTATCTGACCCGCCATTATCCGGCTCTCCATGTTAACCGGAGAACCAGTGCGCACAGGTCCAGAAGGGGGCAATCTCTCCTGTGGCCGCTAGATGGCGCTGCAGCCTCGCACTTTCCCATTCTCCGGTTTCTCTGTATTTTTGATTATTCAGCCTGGCCCCAGTCTCGTTTACATCAGCTCAAAGTACTATATTCTATACTTGGCTACAGTCCTTTCCCTGATGGTAGGTGGGTCATTTATTATATATCCCAGGTGCCTTGTGGGACAAATCTAAAGAATCCCACACCCACGTTGCCCCCTGCTGGGTCATGAGCCACTTCCTGCCGAAATCCCGATCCTCCCGCTTGTGCATGGGGGGGCAGCGAAATCAGCAAGTGGCCCCAAGGTCCTGAGCTGTTGGGTTGGTGGATCCAGGGGCGGCATCCAGTTTGCTCCTCCTTATGGCTGTTGGCTCTCTGTTGAGTTGCATTGGGTGGGTCTAGGGTGACCAGATGTCCCGATTTTATAGGGATAGTCCCGATTTTGGGGTCTTTTTCATATATAGGCTCCTGTTACCCTCCACCCCATCCCGATTTTTCACACTTGCTGTCTGGTCACCCTAGGTGGGTCATTGGCTGGTGGTCGAACAACCAAGCTGGAATGGTGGTGGGTATCAATAAAGGTTTCCCTGGTGTATCCAGCTCTGGGTGCAGGGTGGACCAGGGCATCTGTCTCTGGCAGGAGGTAACGTTGTTGGCTGAATGCAGTGAGGCTCTAAACTCACCCTCAGGCCTGGCTGGCTGGATGTTGGGAGGTAACATGATATCTTTTGAACACCCCTGCTGATCAATTCCTACATTTCCAGGAATGTTCCAGGCATTGATGGGCAGAACCCTACTGGTGTGGGGGAAAATTAGAAAACCTGGAAGGGAGAAATGGGAGATAGAGTCCCTGGCTTCTGGTCAGCAGAGCCATCAACTTCAACC
This sequence comes from Mauremys mutica, assembly GCF_020497125.1. Taxonomy (NCBI): domain Eukaryota; kingdom Metazoa; phylum Chordata; order Testudines; family Geoemydidae; genus Mauremys; species Mauremys mutica. Next base: position 161,463,606 of record NC_059075.1, read on the forward strand.
GTCTCTGGAATTATCTGTAGATCAAAGAACCAGTTGATGGCAGAAATTAACCACTTCCAGCCTACCACCACCCTCCTCCCCATCTCAACGATGCTCAATCCCCCAAATATTATAGTGCTGTGCCAACTCTGCTATGGTTAAGTTGGAGAACAGCTTTCTGTTTGAAGGGCCACTCTTCAAAGTGCTCTAAAATCCTCACCTTTAATCAGATTGCTTTGAAATTTGCTGTGCCTTGTGGGGGAACGGGGTGGGATGAATGGTCCAAATGTGAGGTCAGTTGACCAAAGCGATCTTGAGATACAACCCTCTCCAAAAAAACAGTGTTTTGTCATGATGAGAGAGTGCACCATTGATATTTGGTTTTGGGTGGTTATTTTCCTGAAACTAGGGTTCTGCTCCTGCCCCAAATACCCTGAAAATGTTGACACCTGAATGACTGATCTTCCAGAGAGAAAGAAATAGAATGGTGAGGAGGAATGGGGGGGACACACAGAGCCCCTGGCATGGGGTTGCAGAGGCCCCAGCTGAGCTCTCCCCCTACCGTTGTCACAGGGGCATAACCCTGATGGAGAAGTAGCCCCTGCCTTGGCAGATCCAGAGGGTAGCTGAGTCTTGGCACTTGGATCTCAGCCCCCCAACACGCCCTGCCTCGGACCTTGGGGTGCTTGGACTCTGTAAAGGGGGGTGCATCAGGCAGCCTGGGGTCAACTCAGAGGGGTCCCCATGGGGTGAAGAGACCTACACACACACAGATGGCCAGGGCTCCCCCTGTTTTCAGCACTGGGGTGGGCTCTGCCTAAAGATGATTGACGGAGGGGAGGGGTGATCAGGGCTCCAGTTATGCCTAGTGCTGCACAGGTGTATCTGGAAACCAGACCCTGCCCCAACCAGCTCACAGTCTAAACAGACAAAGTTCTATCGTCTCCATTTTATACATGGGGAAACTGAGGCCCAGAGAGATGCAGTGCCCTCTCTGATCACACACGGCATCTGTGGTAGAGCCAGAGATAGAATCTAGGAGTCCTGGCTCCCAGCACCCCCTGTTCTAACCACCAGCCCCCACTCCCTTCCCGGAGCCCAGGCTAGAACCCAGGAGATCTGGCTTCTAAGCCCCCGGCTCTAATGCATTAGCCCAAATCCCAGAGCCAAGGACAGAACCCGAGAGCCCTGGCACTGAGCCAGCCCCTTCTGCTCCAACCCATTAGCCCCCACTCTCCTCCCAGGGCTGGAGATAGAACCCAGGAGTCCTGACTCCCAGCCTCAAACCCCTGCCCCCCACTGCCCCTCCCAGCCATTCACATCCTCAGCACCTGGGTAATTAGCCCTGCAGGGGAGCAAAGGATCTTACGCTGGCCTTGTTCTACTGCACCCCTGGCCGGTCATCGCTTTGACATGCAGGGCCCGGGGACATTGACCGAACTACTCACACTGTAGGCTGGCTGCAAAGCATTGTGGGTAGGGGAGCCCCCTGCCAATTGGCTGGAAATGCGGAAAGTCTTGGATGTGGAGGACAATGGGGGGGGGGCGGGGAAATTCTAAGTACAAGGAGCCGGCGCCCTCTACAGGGGAAAGGGCCCTGTCCCATTCCCTGCCCCTCCTGAGCCAGCCAGCCAGCCCCCTGCCCTGGGGCCAGATTGGAGCCAACACCCACCGGAGGGGTCATGTCCCCTCATGTCCCCTTCCCCAGACAGTTCACACACATCCTCAAACAATTTGGGATAGTAATTTCTAGCTAAAACACTCCATGATGGAATTCATTGACCCGCTTCTAGTGACTTGAATCCGGGTCACTCCAGATTTACACCGGGGTCACTGAGATCAGGATTCATCCCTATATTTTCCCACAACCCTCCCTTCACCCCTACAGGCCATCTCCCACGTAGTTATGGGTTTGTTTTAAACAAAAAACAGCCACTGCTTTTTCTTTGAAATTAATTTTCTTAGATCTGAAAGTCCAGCACAGTCTGACCTAAAGAAAAACAAACCCGAAACAAAACCCTCATTTTTTGTCTTTTGAAAGATAAAAAAAGACAATCGTTCCAACTTAAATAAAATATTACAACATAGAGACTTTAAAAAAAATAATTTACAAGTATCAGCCAGCCACGGGGGGGAATGGACCATCATTCTGCTTGTCCCGTTATCCTAAGTAGAAAACAAAAGGTCTCTCTCTGCTCTGCTAAGCGAGATGCTATAAAAGAAAATTCAATACAGACCCAAGCAGATCTCGTTTGGTTACTACCAAATCCACGGGATTCTGCAGGAAACACGTGTAACAGAGGAAGGTTTATGCAGTCGGTGTAACAGCACCGTGATGGTCCCATCTGTAGTTCTTTGCCATCGCTGGAGTCCGGTTGAGCCCAGGATATGAGCGAAACAAGGTGAGGGAAGGAAGAAGAAGATGTAGTTAGCTCTGAAGGAAGAATGGGGCTCCCTGGGTTTACCCCTAGTTTTTATCCAGGGTCTGGGAAGAAAGTGAGGGTTGTCACCGGCTCTTGCAAACCCTGAATTTGTTCCCCCAGCGGCTGTTGCTTTGGTTTGTATGTCAATGGATGTAGGGTGACCAGATGTCCCGATTTTATAGGGACAGTCCCGATATTTGGGGCTTTTTCTTATATAGGCTCCTATTACCCCCCACCCCCGTCCCGATTTCTCACACTTGCTGTCTGGTCACCCTACATGGATGACAGGGTTGACATTCAGGCTGCAGTTAACTGTTCCTGGGCAACTCCACCTGTCGACGCATTAATTCTAGATCTTAACCCGCTCACTCTCCGTTTTTCACTTGGAAACGCTTTTTTTCTCCACTCCCTTGCGACCAAGTCCCAGCTTCTGTCTCTCAAGGTGGTCTGTTAACTCTGCTTCCGACGCCAAGCCCTGTAATGCCAAATGATCTTTAACCACCCCTCGCGGCAATTGAGAAGCCTCCAGTTTCATTTCCTGGACTAACAGTTAACTTGACAAATGACTGGCAGCTGTCCCTAGGCTGCCTTGATCGCATGGCTCGCCAGGGCCGCCCTGAGGATTCGGGGGAGCTGCGGTGCTTGTACTCACCCGGCAGCGGTCCGGGTCTTCGGCGGCATTTTGGCGGCTGAGAGCCCTTCAGTCGCGCCGCGTCTTCGGGTATTTTGTTATTCTTCACTGGGTGAGACTCAAGCAATTTGATCCAAACGCCCTCCTGGGACCCAACTTTACCCCTCCGTGGGCTCAGGGCTCTACCCGTCCTTGGGCTCAGGGCAAACCCCCATTCCTGGCGGACTCAGGGCTCTGCAGGTCTGCGAAGCCATTTCCCAGTGGAAGAGCCTTCACACCGTCAATAGCCTTAAGCATGTACAAGTATTTATTAACAACAAATCAACAGAGCCCTCACCCAAAGCATCTTCTGCCCACCGCTCCCAATAAAGCAGACAGCTGTCTCCCGATGGCCTGTGGTCCTGTGGTCTAGGCTTCTACACAGTCTGGTCGTGCAGGGGTTAAAAAGTTCTAGCACCTTTGGTCTTGAGCTGCATCCTGGAGTTGGTTCCAGTGAGTTTGTTTTCTGACCCTCATCCTGACGAAGTGGGAATGTTCTTGTTTTCTCTGAATACGGTGTGGGTGCCTCAGTTTCCCCTATGCATTTCTGAAGTGGGACTAGGGGGTGTGATTGTTGCAGAGCCCTAGAGGGCAGGGTGATGCCCTCTGCACAGAGAATGGCCAAAACCCTGTCTCCTGGCAACCGATGGCCTGGGCCCCTCCCCTATGAAGTGCCAATTGAAGGTGTTGGAGAACAAAGAGATCAGGTGCCTCCTGGCCCAGAGACAAAGGCCAGAGGAGGGGCTGGAGGGGGCGGGGCTCAGTTGAGAGCTGGCTGGGGAGATGGGGAGGAGGCCCAGAACCTGGATCTGGATCTGGGCTCCCCACCCCCCCAAGATGGACCTGACTGTACCTACAAACTCTGTTTGAGACTCTGTTCCTGTTGTCTAATAAACCTTCTGTTTTACCGGCTGGCTGAGAGTCACGATGAATCGCAGGAATGGGGGGTGCAGGGCCCTGACTCCCCCACACTCCGTGAGACTCATTATATAGTTAAAATGAGACTCTCTCTTATCTTTGCCTTAACCAACTCTTTTACTTAAAGCACAGCTAGGCAAGAAACTCCAACCAATTATTTATACTCTACAGGGGTTCACAGGCCTAGCACAGCCCACTCCTTAGCTTTTCAGAGTTAATGAAAAGTTCTCAAGGTCCACTTGTCTTTGTGCTTCGTTAGTGGGGTACGCTGGCAATGGCGAAACCTCATACTTTTTATGATCAGGAAGAAGCTGCAGACATGCAAGGTTAGCTTGTCCAGTCTCCCGACTTGGTGAATATGGAGCTAGTAATGCTGCAGCTGATAGCTCAGTGGTTTGCACGCTGGCCTGCTAAATACAGAGTTGTGAGTTCAATCCTTGAGGGGGCCATTTAGGAATCTGTGGAAACACAAAACGAAAGTGTCAGGGATGGTATTTGGTCCTGCTAGTGAAGGCAGGGGACTGGACTCAGTGACCCAAGACCCCTTCCAGCTCTATGAGCTAGACATACCCCCATGTATATTTATTCATATTTTCTATCTGTCCACCTACATCAAAGCCGAATCCTCCTGACTCTATAGTTTTTGTTTCCAATTTATGGTGGCTGAACATACAAGACGGCTGCGGGTTGGGCTAGATCCATACACAGAAAGGCTGTGGGTCACGTCGAGTCCCGGCCTCTCGTTACAGGCGCACTGGGGTTCCTCACCGTCCACAGTTGGTAGGAGGTCACACCACTTGGTATCAGGCTGGGACACAAGTGTGAGGAAATGAAAGGTATGGAGCACGAACATCAATAGGTGTGTCCTAGACACGGTTCGGAAACAAACTGGTTGCAGGTTGCAAAGCCAGATCGCATGACGGGGGTTCTCGCAGGGCAGGAGCCCAATAACTAGGTCTGGGGTGAGCGAGGAGCACCCTCCCACAGGACCCACTCAAGGAAAACTCAAGACGTGACAAGGCTGCCCTCACTTCCTGGAGTACATGCCAGGAGGTATAACGGGTGGAGAGCCCCATGTGCCAGCCGAGTGCCAGAGGATCCATCCATCCCCCTGGTCATCGTCCAGGAGGTCTCCGATTCTGGTGGTGCCTGCCAGGACCAAACTCTGGCATGGAAAGGTGGAGTTGGGGCTGGGCCAGGAGTGTGTGGGGGGGTGAGCACCCACCGGCGCCAGGGAAAGTTGGCGCCTGTGACTTGAGGTGCTGTAATGAGCCAGCACATGGTGAGAGAGGGCCAGTGGGTGAAGGGAGAATAACACATTTCCAATTCACACTTCGGTTTCCCTACACAGCGCTCCCACCTGTGACGTCGGGAGGGGACGGGGCATCGCGATGCCAGACAGCGGAGAAGCAGGCAGAAGGGCAAGCGCAGGATTTCTGACTCACAGCTCGGCGATTGCACATAGAGGGCAAATTCCTCAGTCGCTGCTGGCAAGAAAGACACAGTTTGTTGGGGTCACTGAGCTCAGAACCCAGCCCTGACTCCACTGGCATCAGTGGGGTCACTCTGGATTTACCCCGGGGTCACTGAGATCAGCACACACACAATGGGGGCCCTGAGCTCTGTAGGAGCCAGGCCCTCACCCGCATAACTCACAATCTAAACAGACAAGACAGATCCAGGTTAGGGAGGGGAAACTGAGGCACAGCATGATTCAATGACTTGCCAATGGTCACACAGGTTGTTGGGAATTGAACCTAGGAGTCCTGGGATCCCGGGCCATAAGCACAAGAGAACTCCCCTGCTCTCCAACACCCAGCCTGGCTGATGTTTCTTTGAGGGCAGTGTGGCATAATTAGATTCTGCAGCACCTCAGTAGCTCTGAGCAGAGACCTGGCCACATTTCTCTCCATTGGATTGTTCACACTTGAAACTAAGGATGTCACCAGGCACATCGGTGTAAATTGAATTGCTGATCATTTTGGTCGATGAGGCAGGAGAAAGGCATGGGGGTGACACCAATGCAGGGAGGGGTAGTTGGAAGTTGCTGTGGAGACACTGAACAAGGATTCATGTCTATAATTTAACTCCTGTTGATTCTGAAGCCTAATGACAACCCTTTAAAATATCAGTTTTCACTCTGTCATTGCTGACGGGCTCAGCAGAGGGGTGGGAGTGGAGCCCATGTGTGGTGGAGGCAACTGGGAGCTGACACAGGGAAGTGAGGAGTGTTCCTATGTATAGTGTCAACCTATGTTGACTCTGGAGTCTAATGATGACATGTAACAATAGCAATTGTCACTCTTCCCCAGCTGATCATGCTAGTGGGGGTGGGAGTGGAAGCACCAGGGGAGGGGAAATGGGAACTGCTGCAGGGAAGAAGGGGGGATTCAACCCCACAGTTTAACTCTGCAGCCCAGTGAGGATGCTTGGAATCATTAGGGTTATTCATTTTTTTCAATCGGGGCAGCATGGAGACCCCAGCCAGGATCAGGGACCCCTCCAGTCGAGCGCTGCCCAGACCCCGACCAAGATCAGGTGCCCATCATGCCCGGCGCTGAACAGACCCCAGGGCACTAGATGGGCGTTCTCAAACTGGGGTCCGCGGAGCCAAGGGGGCCCTTAGAGACCGCACAGGGAGTCCGTGAAATAGCTGCAACTAGCCCGTGCCCGCACACTGCCAGTTAAGGTTCAGGGACAGACACCTTGCCAGTTTGGGCCAACGTTGCTGTGGCGGACCCGGTTACGGTTACAGAAGCCCGGAACGGGTCGCGACCTCTCCCAACACCACAGATTCATAGATGGGTGAAGCATCATTCTCTGCCGGAGTGGAGAACGATTTACACGTTTGCTTGTCACCCATCACACCAAGAGTAGAGACGCTCTGCTGTAAGAAGCAGGCACCTCCGTATCCCTGACCCGTGTGAGTGCTGTTCTAGTCTGTGTCTTAAAGCATCACTAAGGGTCAGTGCTTCTATGAAGCCCACATCTACTTTTGTCAATCGGTTTCTCGGCTGGGGGTGGGGGTGGCTGATTGACACTGCACTGGACAAGGAGCCTGCCACCAACAACAAAAGGTTGAGAACCTCTGCCCCAGCCCACCTGCTCTCCCCCCAACACACACACACCTGTGTAGCCTCGGGCAGAGGATTCCCACGGGTGGGTCCCCCTGCCCTGAGCTGGGGAACTGCATCTGGCTGAAGCAGCTGTTCCACCAGGACACCCAGGCTGGAGGGGGCCATCTAGGGTGACCAGGCAGCAAATGTGAAAAATCCGGACAGGAGGTGGGGGGGTAATAGGAGCCTATATAAGAAAGAGACACAAAAATCTGGAGTGTCCCTATAAAACCAGGACACCTGGTCACGCTAGGGCCATCCAGAGAGGGGGCCCCACCCTGCAGGAGGGCTCAGCCCATGGGGCAGGAGGCTGGCAGCGGCTGGAGGGAGGGAAGCCCAGGGGGAAAGGCAGGACCAGTCAGCGGCTCCAGCCTGCGCCCAGCTCCGCTTTCAGTTTCGTTTCCTTGGTACCCGGCCGTCTAAACAGAGCCTGACACAAGCCGGCTGCGGGAGAGAAGGGGCCACTTCTTCCCCTGAGCCGTGAGTTCCGTCCAGCAGTGCCCGCTGGGGTGCAGGGCCCTGGGGCTGGAGGGGGCCAGGGAGGGGGTTGTGGGATCCGGGAGTGGGCTGGGGAGCAGGGGCGGCTCTAGGCACCAGCAAAACAAGCTGGTGCCTAGGGCAGCAAAATCTAGGGGGCGGGAAAAGGCTGGGGCCCCAGCTCATCCTGCCGCTGCGAGCCGAGGAGCGGCCCGTCCCCTGCAAGGGGGGGGGCGGCAGGCTGGGCCGGGGGACCTGCTGCAGTCATGCCTGCGGGAGGTCCACCGGAGCCCCGGGACGACTGGACCTGCCGCAGGCATGACTGCGGAGGGGGTGCTCGTCCCGCGGCTCGGCTGGACCGCGGCAGCTCAAGCGGAGCCGCCGGACCCGCGAACCGTCCGCAGCTGCGGGAGGTCCAGCCGAGCCACGCGGGACCAGCGGCTCCGGGGCTCCTCCCGCGCATGACTGCTTGGGGCGGCCAAAAAGGTAGAGCCGCCCCTGCTGGGGAGGGTGCCCAGCAGGGAGCATCTGGAAAACCAGCCTCCTGCCTGGGACCCGCCCCAGCCTCACCCCCATGTTATCCTATGGACAGAGGCGCTCTCCCCTGGCAGCCAGGGCTGGCCCCAATGCCCCAGTGCGGCGCTAGGGGGCGCGGTGCTGCAGGGCTCAGTAAGGGGCGCTCTCCCCTGGCAGCCAGGGCTGGCCCCAATGCCCCAGTGCAGTGCTAGGGGGCGCTGTGCTGCAGGGAGCAAGGAGCAGGGCTCAGCAGGGGGCACTCTCCCTTGGTGGTCAGGGCTGGCCCCATTGCCCCAGTGTGGCACTAGGGGGCGCTGGGCTTCAGGGAGCGAGGCAGGGCCTCAGTAGGGGGCGCTCTCCTCTGGCAGCCAGGGCTGGCCCCAATGCCCCAGTGCGGCACTAGGGGGCGCTGTGCTGCAGGGAGCAGGGCTCAGCAGGGGGCGCTCTCCCCTGGCAGCCAGGGCTGGTCCCAATGCCCCAGTGCGGCACTAGGGGGCGCTGTGTTGCAGGGAGCAGGGCTCAGTAGGGGGCGCTCTCCCCTGGCAGCCAGGGCTGGTCCCAATACCCCCGTGCGGTGCTAGAGGGCTCTGTGCTGCAGTGGATGAGTTGCATGTGATTTTTCGGGAGTTACAAACACAATCTGAAGTTGTTTCTCTCCAAATCCCTTGCCCAGCCCCGGGGACCTGGTCCTAATGGCCTTTGAGACGATCCGCCAGGGCCGGGAGCGACTCATCGCCCTCCTTCTCACAACCCCCGACCCCGTCTTGGACGAAGTGGCCTCGCTGGGGATAGTCACCGAGGAGGAGTACGAGGCCTTGGAGAAGCTTGCGGAGCCCAGGGAGAGGATCCGAAGGCTGCTGATAAAGATCCAGAGGAAGGGGGAGCGCGGCTGTGAGCAGTTCCTGGAGTGTCTGCAGAGCCTGTTCCCAGACTTCCCGCCGGATTTACAGCCCCCAGGACGCCGTGAGTTGGGGCTTTCTGAGTCATTTCACTTCTTGGCAGGATTCCATAGAAGAGATGTAAAATGTAGCCAGGAGATATAGCGACGTAGCTGCATATTGGTGACAGGTTGGGCCAATGGTTAGAGCAGGGGGCAGGGGCTAGGAGTCAGGTCTCCTGGGCAGGGCTGGCTCCAGGCACCAGCGAAGGAAGCAGGTGCTTGGGGCGGCCGATGGAAAGGGGTGGCACGTCAGGGTCTTCGGCAGCAATTCGGCGGCGGGTCCCTAAGTCCCTCTCTTCCTCTTTGAGCTGCTGCTGCCGAAGTGCCGCCAAAAAGGAAGAGAGGGAGCGAAGAACCCGCCGCCGAATTGCCACAGAAGAAAGAAGCGGCGCGATTGAGGTGCTGCCGAACTGCAGCCGATCGGCTTTATCTTTTTTATTTTTTTTTCCGCTTAGCCGCCTGGGGCTTTCCTAACAGATCAACCTCAGCATGTCTGTAACATTCCTTGAAATTAGGGCTGTCGAGCAATTTAAAAAATTAATCGCGATTAAAAAACTTAGTCGCAATTAATCATGCGATTAATCGTGCTGTTAACAATAGAATACCATTTATTTTAAATATATTTGGACATTTACTACATTGTCAAATAAACTACTTTCCTTTACAACAAAGAATATAAAGTCTACAGTGCTCACTTTATATTTATTTTTATTACAAATATTTGCACTGTAAAAAACAAAAAAAATTGTATGAGGTGAATTGAAAAATACAAGTACTGTAGTGCAATCTCTTTACCATGAAAGTTGAACTTACAAATGTAGAATTATGTACAAAAAAACCTGCATTCAAAAATAAAACAATGTAAAACTTTAAAGCCTATGAGTCCACTCAGTCCTACTTCTTGTTCAGCCAATTACTCTGATAAACAAGGTTGGTTACAATTTGCAGGCGATAATGCTGCCTGCTTCTTGTTTACAATGTCACCTGAAAGTGAGAACAGGTATTCACATGGCACTATTGTAGCTGGCATTGCAAGATATTTACGTGCTAGATGTGCTAAAGATTCATATGTCCTTTCATGCTTCAACTACCAATCCAGAGGTAGTGATTGTCAGAATAAGAAGTAGAACCGAGTGGACTTGTAGGCTCTAAAGTTTGACACAGTTTTGTTTTTGAGTGCAGTTATGTAACCAAAAAAAAAAAAATCTCCATTTGTAAGTTACACTTTCACAATAAAGAGTTTGCACTTCTACTTGTATGAGGTGAATTGAAAAATACTTTCTTTTATTTATCATTTTTAAAGTGCATATATTTGTAATAAAAAATAATAATATAAAAGTGAGCACTGTGCACTTCGTATTCTGTGTTGTAATTGAAATCAATATTGAAAACATAGAAAAACATCCAAAAATATTTAATACATTTCAGTTGGTATCCTATTGTTATAAGTGCAACTAATCACAATTAATTGTTTGAGTTAATCGCATGAGTTAACTGCGATTAATTGACAGCCATACTGGAAACCTGAGGATTTAGCCCCAAATCCCCGTTCTGACCCTTGCCCTAAAAAACTTGTCAGCCTCCAGTGTAATGCCCTTTTGCTGTAGACCACAGGATTTCTCTCACTATTTTAACCTTTTTCTTCACTGCTGATCTAACTAACATGCAGGGCAGCAGCCAGCAGCCTCTGGGGAGTGGCCAAGGGCTTTAGCGGGCCATGGAGACACATCTCTCTTGTCCAAAGAAGTTCCCGGAATTGCAAAGAAATCTGTAAAGCACTGATGAGGTGTCTATTTGTTGTCCCTTTGCAGGGTGCGTAACTCAGACAAATGATGCAGAGAGTCTGGAAGGTGGCGCATTCTCCGAGAAGAACGAAGCAGAAAACCCAGAAGCTGCTGTAACCTTGGGCACAAATGAGCTAGAGAACCCAGGAGGTGCCACATCCCTAGAGAAGAATGATCTAGAAAATCCAGAAAACACTCCACCTCATGAGGAGAATGATCTAGGAAATCCAGATGGTAGCCCATCGTCAGGGGAGATTGATCCACAGAACTCAGAAGATGCCACGTCTTCAGAGAAGAATGATCCAGAGAAGCTGGAAGAACCTGAGAAGCCAGAAACCATGTTGTCCTCAGGGAAGGGAGTGGTGACACCAAATTCTGCAACAACCCCAATAAAGGATGAACCTGAAAATCCAGGAACTGCTTTACCCTCAAAGAATGATCCAGAGAGTCCAGGAGGTGCCAGATCCTCAGAGAAGGATGCAGCTGCTGTGTCCTCCAAGAGAGCAGATTTCGAAGGTACAGGACAGGTCTCTAGACTTGCCCTGTAGGGCAATGCTTAAGAAGTGTTTATGGTTGTCCTGCACTGGGCACAGAATCTCTGGGGGGTTCTCCTCGGGGCTGGATGGAGAGGGACGGGGGAAAGCCGTGCTAGATTTCAGATGCAGGAAAGGTCTAGTTCCTGTGTGTTTGGACCCTTGCAAGAGCAGAAGGTTGCATGAACCCAAAGGGAAACGATTGCCTGTGAACATCCTGAGATGGAAAAAGGTGCTTCCGCTAATTAGCTCCATTGAACCAGGTCAACTCAACCAGAAGCCACTTCACATTGCTTAAAACCTTGAGATCAATTTCAGTGGCTCCAGCTACGAGCTTGGCTCCTCCTCTATCATTCCAGCAGGGGCTAAGCTAGAACTCCAGGGAGCCTGCAGTTCTCAAAGGGGTTCCTGAGATGAAGCAAGAATCTAAGGCTGCCCCTTGAAGCCCTAGGCTAGACAAAGTCTATGGCCCAGTTCTTAGGCTCCTAGGTGAGGCTAAGAAACTTTCACTTGTTTTGCTTTGTAGGGTCTGGAAATATCCCCAGCCATGGAGAAGAAGGAAAAACCGCTGCAGGAAAAGGGAATATTGAAGGTAGGGTCTATCCTCAGATCCCACTGAGACCTCTTGGAAGCTCTTCAAGGATGGAAGGGGAAAACTATGGGCTAGTAGGATACAGCAGTCGGGGACTGGGAATCAGGATTCCAGGGTTCTATTCCCACCTAAGGCAAGGGAGTCTGTAGTGTTAGGGAGGGGGACACAGAGTCTGGGCTCCTGGGTCCTAGTCTTACTGCAGTTTGGTGGATGGGATTTCAGGAGAACAGATTTGGGAAGCAAGATTGGAGGGATCCTCTGGGAAGGATTTGGGCCTGGTTTGGTTCAGTTCCACACAGGGTTAGAGGTTTGATCCGTGATGAATGGAATGAAATTAGCTGTACATGTCTCATAGACTTTAAGGCCAGAAGGGATCATCAGATCATCAGGTCTCATCTCCTGCAAATTGCAGGCCACAGAAACTCACCCACCCACTCCTGTAATAGACCCTTAACTTCTGCCTGAGTTACTGACATCCTCAAATCATGATTTAAAGACTTCATGTTACAGAAAATCCACCATTTGCACTAGTTTAAACCAGCAAGTGATCTGTGCTCCATGCTGCAGAGAAAGGCAAAAACAAAACAAAACAGGGTCTCTGCCAATCTGACCCTGGGAAAAAAATCCTTGCTTCCAGTTTTCAACATCATCCAGATCTTCTTATATGATATTCTGGTACTCCCCCGGAGTGGCAATACCTCCCAACTTTGTGTCAGGCCCAAATTTTATTAGCACTCTTTTGCCAAGGTCATTAATAAAAATGTTTAATAAGATTGGTCCCAAGACCGATCCTTGAGGAACTTCACTAGTAACCTCCCTCCAGCCCAACAATTCGCCTTTCAGTACCACCCATTGTAGTCTCCCCTTTAACCAGTTCCTCATCCGACTTTAAATTCTCAAATCAATCCCCATCTTCTCTAATTTAACTAATAATTTCCCACGTGAAACTGTATCAAATGCCTTACTGAATTCCAGGTAGATTAGATCTAGTGCATTTCCTTTGTCTAGATAATCAGTTATCTGAAATAAAGAGATCGGGTTGGTCTGGCACGTGCTACCTTTTGTAAAACCATGGTATATTTTAACCCAATTACCATTTACGTCTCTGTCCTTAACAGCTTTCTTTCAAAATTTGTTCCAGACCCTGCATACAAGTTTTGTTTAACTGACAGTTTCCTAGCTCACGTGTTTTTCCCTTAGGTACTACCTTAGCAATTCCCCAGTCATAGGGTACGACTCCTGAGTTTACAGATTCATTGAAAATCCTTGCAGTTGTGCTTGCAATTTCATGTGCCAGTTCCTTTAATATTTTTGGATGGTGATTATCCAAACCCATCCCAATTTAGTCTGATTAAGCTGTTCCCTTGCTGATCCATCCCCTCTTCCATTCCTTGTAGGCTTTCTGCTTTCTCTTAATCACCTGTGTCAGATGCTTTCTCCCCTAGCTAGGTCTCCAATCCTTCCCTACAATTTTTCCCCCTTTTCTTGGGAAGCAGGCTCCAGATAGTAATTCCAAGCCTCCCTCACATTCAGATCCTTGAGTTCTTTGGTTCAGCCCACTTCCCTAACTAATTCCCTTTATTTCTTAACGTTTGCCCTTTGGAAATCAAGGACCCTAGTTGCAGACCTATTTTTGCTTATTTAGTTTAAACTCGAACCAAGATCGAACCAGCTGTCATGTGAGTTGCCTGACTATTCACCAGTGCCATATCTAAAATGGCATCATCTCTTGCAGGTTCGGCGATGGTTTGGTGAAGAAATCTGTGAGATAGCACATACCCTTTAGTACCCGTAATCCAGTCATGACTACTAGTCTACCATGTTTCTGTGATCCGTATAATATCTGCTTTCACTTCCTTTACCAGTAGTTCAAGTTCCTCCATTTTGTTACCCAGACTCCTTGCATTGGTGTACACACATTTTAGTTGTTATTCCTTGGCTTCGCACAGATTCCTCACCTGATATAGGTACAGTCATTCTACTGCCAGTATCACCTACCTGTTAGCATCATTGTTACTGGCACTGGCTTTCCTCTTAATGTCCATTCTCCTACCCACTGCTGTTCCCTCGTCCATTGCTGTATTCCCCTTTCTTGATTTTCCTCCTGGTCAATATTAGAATCAGACATGGAGATTACCTTAGCAACTCCCCCGAGTTCCTAGTTCAGAGGTCTTTTAATCAGATGTGCCAACCTCCATCCCAGAAGTCTGTTTCCCTCCCTACTCAGGTCGAGTCCATCCCATGAGAACAGTCCTCTGTCCGTGAATGCCTCCCAGTGGGCAAACACCCCAAACATCCCACTGCTTGAACCATCTGTTGCTCATCATAATCTTGTCCCGCCTTTGGTCTCCTTCTTTAGGGACAGGTAGAATCCCACTGATGATCACCTGAGCCTCCATTACTTTACACGTCTTCCCCAGCCTGGCATAGTCACCCTTGATGCATTCCAGTGAGAATCTAGCCGTATCATTTGTTCCCACGTGAAGGAGAGTCAGTGGATTCTTTCCTGCTCCCATTAGGATACTCTTCAGTCTCAGGTCCACATCCTGTATTTTAGCTCTTGGCATAGGGCACACCCCTCTGCTCTCAGGATCAGCTCAGCTGATAGGACTGTCTGTTCTTCTTAGTAGACTTGCCTCTTCCTTATGTTGGTGTGATGCTCTGGCCTTCTTCCTGTTCTTTCTAGCTGCAAGTCCTCTTGTCTCTTCTTCGCTCTTGCAATCTTTGGAGAGTCATCCTCTATCCTCCTGGGGCTCCGAATTCTGGCTAATCTCCGTTGACTCTTTCCCTCTTCATGTAGGACTAGCAAGTTCTTCTCTTCATCCTTGTTCTACCACCTTCTGTTACTGCCTGCTGTGCCCCTTCTCATATTCCAACTCAGGAAACCTGGTCCTGAGCTCTATTTCTCCTTCACTAGCTGGTCTTTTCCTCCACCTAGCTCTTGTAGTCACATGGTTCCAGTGGCCACTTTCCTCATCCAGCAGCCTACCCTCCAGTTGAGCTTCCACCTGCCAGTCTTGACTTTTCCTTTCAGCCTCCTCTTGCCTTCCCTCCATCATCTGCTCGAATCCCCTTTGAAACTCCACCATAGCATCCATCTGCATCTCCAAACCTCAGATCGTCTCTTCCATCAGCTCTGTTAGGCAGCACTTCATCCAAATGAAGCTCTCTTCGGGTACCCGCTCCAGGATAACATACCTCTCACAACTTCCACATCCCGTCATCTTCACCATTTCTTCCACTTCTTGGGTCACTACCAGTGCTGCCTCTGTATCTGTCATAGCCCTCCTGCCTAAGCTGCTGTCAAGGAAAACAAAAACAAAAGGAAAAAACCCAACTAAACAAACACCAAAACAATGACAGAACACCCCACCCTCTCCCCGAAATTCAGCTTACAAATTTCCACACAAATTCCCATGTTTTCAGCTCTGTTTGCTGGCTCCCATGCCAATGCTTCAGTTCAGGGCTCCCATCACCGTGGTGTCTGGGCTGCAGACACAACCCTCATTCCATGGCTCTGCCTTGCTTCATGCTCTGTCAGTCCAGTACCCTCACCCCACCTAACATGGGACTGTGGGATACGGGCTAGTGGGAAGGTCTAAGGTATCTGAGCAGGCTTCTCTTCTGGATCCTTAGATGGAGTGATCCCAGACTTGGATGTCTCCATGCCAGAGAGCAGAGCCGAGTCACCAGGAATTGCCTCATCAGTGGAGAGGAATGGAGCTGAGACACCAGGAGCTGGTGCGTCGGTGGAGAAGAGCAGAGCCGAGACACCAGAAGATTCTGTGTCTGTGGACAGGAGTGGAACTGAGGTTCCAGAGACCTCTCCCAACAAAGTTCATGCAGGTAGAGTCCAAACAACATCCCCCATTGCCCCTCTCCCAACCCAGGTCCCTCTGCCCTGGTGGTGAAACAGGAGCTGGGTCTCCATGACCCATTCCAACCTTGGCCACTTGATGAGTTGACCAATGAGGGAGTCAGTTAGGGCTCTCCACATTCCTGTGACTGTTCCATCCAGTGTCTCCATCTCTTTACACCTGCACCCAAGCTACAGCCTACCCTTGGGTGTATTGTCCATCTGTCAAGCATGTGGAAGATGCCAGGATTGTGTTATAAATACTATTTAGAGAGCTGGGCGGGGAATGGAAAGTACATTTTGTGGAGGATTCTGAGATTTCTAAATTTGGGATTCCCCCCCCGATTTGGAACAAATCCCCCAAATTGCAAAATCCTCCATGAAAGAAAATTCCGGGGGGAAATTAATTGTTTCTGGGCCAATGGAAACACAGGCAACTCTCCAGTCTCAGGAACCCAGCTGGCTCTGGGCACGGTCACCTAGCAACCCAGTGAGCTCAGCTGGGCCCAATAAACCCACCCTAATGACTTGTGTTCCCTGATTGGACAAAGGGCTCACAGGTCCCTATTTAAGCCCGGTAGCAAGAGCACCACAGTGGCTGCTCAGTGTATTCCACGCCCATAGCTGAGTCAGTCCTGCTTCCTGTTTCCTGTCCAGCCCTTAGACTTTGGTCCCCTCCGTTGATATTAAACGATCCGGCGTTGGGAAAAGGCTGGTGTTCATCTCTGTATTCACACACTGGTCTCAGCACCTAGAGCTGCGTCTTGCACGGCTCAGGCCCAGAGAAATCACAGCTGGGGTCTGTAGATATTTCCTTGGTCTGTGAGTGGGAGCGTGGGGAGATTCCACCCCAGGGAGGTGAAGGCCTGAGGCCTAAATCTTGGGAAAAGTGAGACTGAAAGGAGGCCAAGGTGCAGCTGGCCCTGAGCTGTGATGCCATCCCGGGTGGTGACACCTTCTATTACATCTGCAGGGAGAAGAGGAGCCGTGAAGACCGTCTTGTCCAAGCTGAGACTCAGGAAGTTCAGAAATGGGAAACTGAGGCTGAGGGATCTCCTGGAAATCAGCCCGGAAAGCCTGAAGGACTGGACTCCTTACGTCTTGGGAGATTTGCCTTGGCACTTCCTGAGAAAGCTCATGGCTCTGAACGGGACAGCCAGAAGCACAAGCCTTGGACAGGGGACATCTGATGAGGACACAAGTGAGGATGAGGAGGGTAGGGTGAGTGGGGATGTGTTTTCTCTAAGGGAAGACAAGTCTAGGGCCTCTCTACATCCCCTTGATGTTCTCTGTGCCGTGCTGCTTTGCTCAGACAGTTTCCTGCAGCAGGAGATCCTGTCCAAAATGTCCATGTGCCAGTTTGCCCTCCCTCTGCTGCTACCCGCCCTCGACACCCCCAAGTGCACCCTAATGCTGTGGGCCATGAGGGACATTGTGAGGAAGTGGAGGCCGCACTCCCTGGCAGACAGCAGAGGGTTCAGAGCGGAGAGCCTGGTGCTCACGTCAATGCCAACCATTTCCTTTGTGCGGCTGGGGAGCTGCAGCTTCTCCAAGTCCAAACTCCTCAATGAGGTTCTCAGCCCCTCCCAGCAGCACCACGATTTCTTTATTCACCGCGACATGGATTCTGGGAATGTCCCTCGGGAAATCGCAGATGGGCTGGTCGAGATTTCCTGGTATTTTCCTGCTGGGAGGGAGAATTTGGATCTTTTCCCAGAGCCCATCGCAGTTACAAACCTGCGGGGAGACATTGAGTCGCACTGGCCGCAGTTCAGCTTTTTAACAGAGGTCTCCTCAGCAGTGTTCATAGTTACTGAGAGCATCAGTGAGAAAGAATATGCACTGTTATCATCTCTGCAGGGATCAGCCACTAAATACTACTTCATCCTTAACAGTCAGGCTGGGAAAGCCAAGAAAACGCTGGGATTCCTCAATATATTAGCCCCACTGCTGGATATGAAAAAATCACAACTTCTGGTGAAAGAGCAGAGCAACAACAGTGCAGAGCTGGTGAAAAAGCTGCGATCCACCCTACAGGGCATCATGAGCTCCTCTCCCAAGAGCACAAGCATCCAACACATGGCTGTGACGGCGCGGGAGCTAGGGATCCAGGTGGATGAAGATGATGGAGAATGTTGGACCGCCTTGGAGCACGTTCAAGAAATCACCTCTGAAATACAGGACATGGCAAAGTACAAGAGGGAAATGCTGAGGCTCCAAGGGGATCTGTGGAAGAACTTGGCTAAAGTGGAGAAAGAGCTGTGCCGGATGAAAGGCCAACGGGACGTCTCTCCGGAAGACTATAGATCCCAGCTGAGAGAAAGGTGGTTGGAGCTACGCAGGCAGCAGAACCAGTGTGACCTCACCAGTGGGATGGTTAAATTTATTAGTGGGATAGGACAACTGTGTCCAGCCGAGAAACATCACTTCCTGAAATGGATGAAGTTCCACCTGGATCACATCGCCAGGGGGAACCTCTCTAGCCTCCGGGCTGAGTATAAAGAGAAATGTCGCACTCTAGGGGATGACACACAACAGCTGGCAGAACTAGATGAACTAATCTCTGCCAGCTCCTTAGGGGTGGAGCATTTCCTGCGCGAGTTGGGGCAATTTTACGAGGCTGAATGCTCGATGGTGAAAGAAAGGAACTTGGGGAACATCCAAAGACAATTTGTTTGTCTCCCAGGCATAGCAGCTGACCTGATGCTGGAAGGGTTTCCCATGGAGCTGATTGATGGAGATGCAGCCAACATCCCATTGCAATGGGTGACAGATGTTCTGACAGAGCTCCATGCCAAGCTGGGGGGAAGGTCCAGAATGGTGGTTATAACAGTGCTGGGAGTGCAGAGCACTGGGAAATCCACCCTCCTCAACACCATGTTCGGCCTGCAGTTTGCAGTGAGCAGTGGCCGATGTACGCGAGGAGCCTTCATGTCCCTCATTAAAGTGGCAGAGAACTTTCAGCAGGAACTGGGCTGTGATTTCATCCTGGTGATAGACACAGAAGGACTGAAAGCCCCTGAACTGGCCAAGCTGGAGGACAGTTATGAACACGACAATGAGCTGGCCACACTGGTGATTGGACTGAGTGACATAACCATCGTTAACATGGCCATGGAGAACGCCACCGAAATGAAGGATGTTCTGCAAATTGTGGTCCATGCATTTCTGAGAATGGAGGAAATCGGGCACAAACCCAACTGCCAGTTTGTGCATCAGAATGTCAGTGATGTGTCTGCGCATGAACAAAACATGAGGGACAGGAAACACCTCCTGGAGCAGCTGGATGAAATGACCAAAGCTGCAGCGAGGTTGGAAAAACAAAGCAGGGTGATGAAATTTTCTGACATCATGGACTATGATCCGGAGAAGCACAGTTGGTACATCCCTGGGCTGTGGCATGGAGTCCCTCCCATGGCGCCAGTGAATATGGGATACAGCGAGAGCGTGTGTGAGCTGAAGAAATATCTGTTGGAATTTATGAGACACCGATCCCCTCGCAGAGCCTCCAAGAACGTTCCCCAGTTCATCAAATGGGTGAGGAGCCTCTGGAACGCCGTGAAACACGAGAACTTCATCTTCAGTTTCAGAAACAGCCTGGTTGCTGAAGCCTATACTCAGCTGTCTGTGATGTACGCGGAGTGGGAGTGGGATTTCCGCAAGGAGATACATCTCTGGATGTCCAAAACAGAAACCACCATCCAGAACCAATCCCCAGATGATCTGGGTCCAGGCACCTTTGAGAAACTAAGGCTGGAAATTCACCAGATTCTGCACAGTGGGGAGCAGAAGATGCTGCAGAGTCTTCAGAGCTACTTTGAGAGTGGAGCTGGAAATCTACACCTGGTAGAGAAATACAGAGAAGACTTTCACCGAAGCGTGACATTTCTCCGACACGAACTGGAGAGCCATCTGCTCTGCAAGTCTGAAGAGGCCATTCGTATCCAGAAAGATCGGAGCAAGATAGACCAACTGCAGACCAGGTACATGAAAACCATTGAAGGGAAGGTGGATGGGCTCTTGCGGGACTGCAGGGAAAGGGACAAGGCGCTAAAGCCCTATGAACTGAAAAGGGAGTTTGCCAAGATGTGGAAGGAAACCTTATCAGAGCTGCCACTGGAGAGCTTACCCCTACGCCAAATTCATAAAGACATCCACTACCAGCTGTGCAAGGACCTGGAGAACAGAGGGAGTTTGGTCAAGCAGATGCTCCATAAAGCCCAGAGCTTGTTGACCTATCAAAGCAAACCGTTCTGCATGAAGAAGGAGTATCTGGACTTGGCTTGGCACAAAGCAGCTGTGGAGTTTATAACGCAGCAATGTACGCGTGAATTGGAAGAGTTCACAAAGTCCCTGATGGAGGAGTGTAGGAAGTATGTTGGGCAGAAGGTCCACTCCCAAGGGGATTACGACCAGACCTACTGCAGGGAATTGCTGTGGATGATCAACCAGAGGCTCCAGGAGAACGTCACTGGGAAGATTCGCATCAGTGCTTCCTTTGAAGTCGATTTAAAGCTTCACATCCTGGGGGAAGCGGCCAGCACCTTCCAGAAGATGCACGAAGACTTTCTCAAGAAGAACGACCCTCAGTGTCGCCTGGAGGAGCTGAGACCTCAGTATTTCTCCACCTTCAGAGACCTTTACTATGAGAAGGATGCCTGCCAGAAGAGAGCTTTTGATTTCAGCCACCAGTGTTTGATACCTGCTTTATGGGAATATATGAAGAAAAGACTCGGGATTGAGATCGTGGACGACTTTCTCAGCAGTGGAGAGTCCATCGAGTATGGCAGCCGGAGCTTCTTCCAGTTCACTGTGCAGAAGAAACTGCTGGAGGAGATGGACTTCAATAACTACATGAAATACGTCAGCAACTATGAAGGGTTTGTAAAGGCCTGGATCCAGACATGTCTGATCAGCCACTACAGAGAGACTGGGGGCTTGGGAGAACTGGAGAGAATGGTTCTAGCCACGATAATGAAGAAAATCCGGGACGCTCTGGAGAGCTCTGAGTGCCAAGACACCCTCACCATATCTGAGTTCTTGGAGCAATTTTGCCAAGTGATGTGCAAAGAGCTGGTCATCTCCAAGGACAATTTGGAGGTGATCCTCTTCAAAAACACAGCCAGTGTCAGGCAGTTCTCAGCCGACATCCAGACCTTCCTCCCCCAGGTGGAAGAAAGCATCCTCTTGGGATGGGAAGAGCTGGGTGGGGAGATGGTCTTCACACAGCTCCAGTTCAAGCCCCAGGATGAGATCTTCAAGCACGTGTTCGGCTGTGGGAAGCAGTGTCCGTTCTGTAAAGTCCCCTGTGAAGCAGGAGGCAGCGACCACAAGCAGCATTTTGCATCAGTGCATCGGCCTAAAGGGCTGGGGGGCTACAGTTATGAGACAACTGACAGGCTTGTGTATTCTTTGTGCTCCTCTGATGTAGCTTCTAGTAAATCATTTAAAAACCTGAACACGGCATTTAAATGGCATCCCTACAAAGATTATCGCCAATTCTACCCCACCTGGTGCATCCAACCGGACCCCAGCATCAGCGCCTCCGATTATTGGAAGTTCATATTCACAAAGTTCAATCACCAGTTTGCCAGAGAGTACAATGTGCAGCCTGCCAATCTCCCCCCTGAGTGGAAGAAAATAACCAAGGAGCAGGCTCTGCAGAGCATTCGAGAGGCCTTTAACCTGGAATAGAGGCTGCCTGTCTGCATTATGATACGGTCTTTAATTCTCGAAGTTCCTTCCAGTCCTAGAATCTATGAATCTATAAATTAGGGTCCTTGATTTCCAAAGGGCGACCCCTTTCACATCGCAAGCCTCTGAGTGCGACCCCCCCCAATAAGTTAAACATACTGTTTAATATATTTAACACCATTATAAATGCCGGAGGCAAGCGGGGTTTGGGGTGGAGGTTGACAGCTTGTGACCCCCTATGTAATGACCTTGCGACCCCGTGAAGGGTCCCAACCCCCAGTTTGAGAACCCTGGCCTAGGCTTAAAAAAAATAAATTGAAAAACAAAACAGTTCCATTGTGTGACATCATATTGACACCTCCCTAACTCCCCAGCAGGCCTTGAACCTTTAGATGCCCCGCACACATCTCTACTGGTTAATCTAACCAAGTAACTGATAGCAGTAATGGGTTGTCATCCTCCATGGGGACCGGCCACCACAGGTGAGTGAGGGACATACTTTGCCAGTGGGTTTCATAGCTATTTGCTGACAGCATAGGACAGGTGAAACTCAGGAATTCGGGGTTCTGTCTCTGATTCTGAGGGAAGCGTGCTTTATTGGTCATGTCATAGATCCATCTGTCCACCCATCTTCCAGCTTGACCCGTTCTGACCCATCTCTTCTAATATGTCCCTGCACCGTCCCAGTCTCCCCCCTCCCAGCTTCTTCTTCACGACACATTCCAGTCCCCAGCTGAAAACAGGGCATCATAATGGAACATATCAGGCAACCTTTGCTACAGGGAACACTACCAGCCATGCTTATAGTATAGCTGTACCGTGGGCTTCTTCCCACCGAGAGGTAGAAATATGGCAGGGTCATTTCCCTGATGGTGGTGGGTGGTTTATAACATTTCCCAGGTGCCTTCTGGGAGAAATCTGGAGACCCTCCCACATTGACCCCTGGTGGTCCATAAGTCACCTCCTGCTGGAATCCATATCCTCCAGCCACACACAGGGACAGGGAAATCGGCAAATGGCAGTGAGCCATTGGGTTGGTGGATCTGGGCTGCAGCATCCAATTTGCTTTTCCTGATAGCTGGTGGCTCTCTGGTGAATTGCACTGAATGGGTCATTGGCTGGAGGTGAAGGGACCAAGCTAGAATGGGGTGAGTGAATAAGGTTTCCTGGCTTATTCATCTCTGGGTGTGTGGAAAACCAGGGCCTCTGTCTCCAGTAGGAGGTAACATTGTTGGTTCGACACTCACTGTCACATCTGTTTGTTGGGAGGTAACACAGTATCTTTTGAACACCCCATCCATTCAATTCCTACATTTCAGGGAACGTTCTAGACATCGGTTGGCAGAACCCTACTAATCTTGGATCAAATTGGAAAATCCGGAAGGGAGAAATGGGAGACACACAGAGAACCCCTGGCTTCTGGCCAGCAAAGACATTAATTTCAACCAGCTCTGAAATTGTAGATCAAAGAACGAGTTGATGGAAGAAATTAACCCCTTCCAGCCTAAAAACACCCCCATCTCAGCACTGCTCAGTCCCTCAAGTATTATAGTGCAGTGCCAGGTCTGGTATGGTTAAGTTGGAGAACAGCTTTCTGTTTGAAGGGCCACTCTTCAAATTGCTCTAAAATCCTCACGTTTACTCAGGTTGCTCTGAAATGTGTGGTGCCTCATGGGGGAATGGGTAGGATTCATGGTCCAACTTTGGGATCATTTGACCAAGGGGATCCCAAGATACAGCCTCCCACAAAAAAACAGTTTTTCATCAGGTTGAGATTGCATCATTGGTGTTTGGTTTTTGGTGTTTATTCCCCCTGAAACCAGGGTTCTGCTCCTGCCTCACATACCTTGAAACTGTTGACACCTGAATGACTGATCTTCCAGAGAGAAAGAAATAGAATGGTGGGGGTGAATGGGGGACACACAGTGCCCCTGGCACGGGGGGAGGTGGATCTGGCCTTCAGAATCACTGCTCCACCTTCTTCCTGGGCAGCACCCACCAGGCCCCCCCTGCGCTGTCTGATGCCCTTTGCATTCAAAGAGGTCCTGGCTTTGCAAATAAAGATCTTGCCAGGGCACTAATTACTAGTTCCCCGTGACCTCTACTCCCGTCGCTCCCACAGAGTCAGCGGAAGTTGTTCGGGTTCGTATTCCTCTACTAGCCCTTCCACAGGCATCCTCGCCCCAGGAGAGCAGAATGTTCAGTGGGGAAAGAGACAAGACAGACACGTAATTCCAGCCACTGGGCGGGGGCAGCGGGGACCCAAGCAAATCCACGTTCCAGCTCCAGGGGAAGGGGCTAGAGAGACCCATGGACAGCAAGAGAGTAATGAGAGAAAAGGGGGCAGAGATGTCCTACCCCAGCCACCAGCAATGACTCAGGAGTGAGGGTCTCCGGCCTGTGCCATACAGGTCACACTAGCTGCTAACAATGGTCCCATCAGGGCTTGGCGGGAAGCGTCCCCCCAAAGCCGTGGGAGCCCTAACACTGGACTTTTGGGAAGCAAAGGAGAGGGCCATGAAGTCAGGGCTGAATGGAAGAGATATCCGAGAGGGGAGGGATGGGCCTTGTTAAGGCAGGGGGCTGGGTGCCAGGACTCCTGGGTACTATCCCTGGCACCGGGAGAGGGTGGGGTCTGGTGGGTCAGAAGAGGGGAGGGCTCCTGGGTTCCATACCTCACTGCCTGTGATGTTGGGCAAATCCTTCCAAATTGCTAGGCGTCTGTTTTACAGTGGGGGAAACTGAGAGTGGCCTGTTTTCTGGACTCCCAGCGCTGTCTCTGTGCAAGACCTGGCACAACAGAAGCCAGGATCTCGGTTGGGGTGGAGGCCTAGATCTTAGTCGGGGGGGGGGGGGTGTCCATGCAGCATCTGGCACAACAAAGGGTGTTTGAGGGGGGCTGCGTAGACCTACCCCATTACAAACACAGGATAAAAAGGTTCTAGTAGAGGAAGTCAAGGCCACCGCTGCTTTCAGGCAGGGATCCCACAAACCATCAGGTCTCTGCTTAACTTTAAGCTCCCTCGAACGCCACTCGAGCACACTGTGAACTGTAGAAAGGGAAACAGCCCAGGGCAGGTTTAAATCATGAGGCCTGCACACAGCCCAGCTCCAGGAGTCCATGGGATTAACTCACAAGAACCTGAGCTTTAACAAGGTGTGGGGCTGGCTCTCAACCTTGGGGCAAAACAATGACCCCCCTACCCCCAAGGCACATGAAGATTCCCACCCCCCCGGCCCTTCACTTTTTTTTTTAAATAAAAACTCATGATTTTTAAGCAGGTAGGGATTGCTACACGTGTGTATATATAGGTATGGCAGGGGGACTAGTGGTTGTAGCAGTCTACTGCCAGACTTGGATTCTATTCCCAGCTCCGCCAGTGGCCTGATGTGACACGCCAGCCTCAGTTTACCCTTCTGCCAAATGGGGATACCACCACCAACCTCCTCCACAAAGCGAGTTGGGAGCCGCTGCTGGAAAGCGCTAGGTATTATTATACTGGTACAAAGGTTGCCCACAGAACTAAACCAAAACGCTTCCAACGTAGCTGCAGGACCTTTGTCTCCGTGCTTTCAGGAGCCCCCGGGTTCAGACTCTGACCGAGTACGTAACAACAACAAAATGATCTGGTCTGAGTGGGGTCGAGTTTTTTCTCGGTGAGATTTTTAGTTAATTAATAAAAAACAAAACATCTTAAATACAACGCATTTCCCTACGCCGCCCCCGCCGCACACAAAAGTCTAACCAACATTTTCTTCTTATACAAACTTTGTCCCCGAATTTCACTAACGATCGGCTGGAAATAAAAGCCCAACGCACTCGATAGCAACTTGAGCAGTGGACCCACCTCTGCGCTCGGAGGCAAGAAGACTTTTTAAAGGGAAAATTCCCCTTCCCCACTAGATCAGATAAACTTAGCTAAGGAGAGCTAACTACGCTGAGGCCGCCATGTCTTTCGCCTCTCATCCCCTCTGCAGAAATATTTCTAGTAGCCGCTCTGAGACAAGCGACGATCAAAGAATGATGAGGGTTTCGGTTAAGAGGGGCTGTTTGTCCAGCTACAAATTTTGTCCTGGTATTACCTTGGCAGTCAGGGGGCAATTTCTTCCCTGATATAGTTCCAGCAGGACAATCCAATATGGAGCCAGTTACACTGGTATAAATGTGTCTTGTATTGGTGTAGCTTAATGCCCTTCCTGTACGAGAATAGCTACACTGGGAGAAGCATCTTTATGCCAGTACAACTTCATCCATGCTGGGGACACTCCTATATTAACTACATCAGGTGAAAACGTGTCATCTGCACTGGGGGTTTTTTTGGTAGAAAATTGGGTTTTTAGAAAAAAGGATCAGTTTTCCCCAGAAATTTTCAAGTGGTTGTCCAAAAAAATTATATATATATATATATATATATTGCTATTTGGAGAGAGCCCAGCACTGCCTCATGGGAGGCATAGGTCCATTACCTCATGTCCCTATTCTCGTCTATGGATCACGCTGCTCAAATCGGACTACCTTTCCCATGATGCACCATGGCCAGGGCCTCCCATGATGCACTGCTTCCCTCTCCCAGACTGGAGACTGTGTGCATCATGGGAGGTATAGCTCAGGCATCTCATGCTCTCATTTGCTTCCGGAAGCCATGTTACATGAGTGGTCTACATCTCCCACGATGCACCATGTTCTCCCATCTTGCAGAGGTGTTCCATCATGGGAAATATAATTCAACCAGGGAGTGCAGACTGCCAGGAGAATGGAGAGCCTGAAGTAATCAAACTACAATTCCCATGATACACTGCAGCAAGTCCAGAGGAACGACCATGGTGCATCATAGGAAATATAGGCTGGGCTTCCTGGTCAGCCTATAAGAGAGAAGAGGAAGATGAGGGCCCTGAACTACACCTCCCAGCAGGCACTGCGGAAGCATTTCTAAATCAAAACTATTCCGTTTTCAGCTTTAAAAAAAAAAATAGAACTTTTGCCAAAAAAAAATGAATTTTCAGCAGAAAGTTAACCCCCCAGCCCTCCTGAAAAATGAAAAACAGACTAATTTAGCTTCCTTCTAAAATTTTCCAACAGGGATGGAATATAAAACAATATTTTTCGTGTTTAGACAAGACCCTAAGAAACTTAATGCCACCTTTATAAGACCTGCCTTGCAATGAGAAATCTCGGCTGGGATCCGGAGAGCAAATATCGTTGCTATCGTGTGGGCTGGGCTGTATTTCAAAACGAAAAACAGAAGAGAGAGAGAGAGACAGAGCGAACAGGAAGCCGAGATGCTTGTTTATAAAACAAGCACCGGGGCTTTGCCGAATTTATAAGCGTATCACAGATCACACAGATGCACGGGGGTATCAAACCAGCCCTCTCTCTCGAGGTGGATGGTTGGGTGGAATCCCAGGGCCAGCTGGTGAGTGGGTGCAAAGGCTCAATAAAGGGCTATCGGGGGGCAGGACTTGGTCTCCACTTCCCATTAGATAAAACCAGGTTTATCATTGACGGCAGGAGTTTTGAAAGAGACGCCCAAGATTCAGAGGCCCAAATCCAGGCTCAGTTCTCCTGGGCAGCAACATTTTAAAATCATCATCATAAAACAATCTGTGTCTCATTAGATAGGTGGAAACTGCTTTTCACGTACCGCCACCACCAGCAGCACACAAGGGGGCAGAAGTGAGTCTACCGCATGCTGCCTTTCCATTATTTCTATCACTACAGCACCGAGAAGCCCGGCTGTGCGCCAGGACCACCGTGCAAGATGCTGTACAGGCACAGATCAATCAAGCTAGCTACTTTAAAAGCTTTACTCCACCAGGAAGTAGGTAGCTAAAGGGCTGGGGAAACTGAGTCAGGGCATTCTCCAGTCTGGGTCTAAGCTTAGTCTGTGGCGAAGGCAGGATAGAGCCCAGAGATCAGCGCTGCAAGGAGCTCAAACTTTAGCTACTTACAAATAACAGAGCTGAATGTAAAGGGGCAGGAAACCCTCAGATTTATTGGTTTTTATTCCACACAGCAGAGCCACCAAATTACAGCTGGGGGAAGAACAAGGGTCACTTAAATATTAACAAGGTTCCAGGAGGGGAGCAAGGACTAATGGTTAGAGCGAGGGATGGAGAGGGGCTGGGAGTCAGGACTCCTGGGTTCTATCCCCATCTCTGGGAGGGGAGTCTAATGGGTTAGATTGGAGGGGGCTGGGATTTTGGTTTTGTGGTTGGAGTGGGGGGGGGGGCGCAGAATCTTCTTTTAAAACCGTTCCACGTACCGAGACAAACACAGGAAAAATTTAAGTGTTGGCGTTTCTAAAAGAGAAGACTGCTTTATGAGAGAGATCTGAGTACCGTCAGGATTTCTGCAATACACTTACATATTCTGCACCAGAGGACAATAAAAAATATTCATACATCTTGGATCAGTAGCACAGTGATAACTATTTCTGGGAGGTATAACTATCTTTTATCCCAACCCACGAAGGAGGACATTTTTTCTACGATCACAATTCAATACCTCAGTTGAAAACACCCCAACATTTTTCTCTCTTGAAAGACTGGTACTGTTTTCTGGGCTGTTTCCCCCCCCCCCCCAAAAGGAGTCTCTAAGCAAATGGTTTCAAATGTGTGTTGTTCACAAGGGAAAAGTTGGTTTAAAATTCAGATTTGATTCTTTTCCGGGGGGTTTAAAATTTGTATTTTCCTTTTTGCCTTATACAGAAATTTACTTCTCTTTTTAAAATTTTTTTTTGTTTTTATTTTGGGAGGAAAATTATTATAATTAAGGCAATTTGCTCTCAGTACAAAAAGTGTGCCTTTTTAGTACTTTGTTTCCTCTTTTACAAAAAAGTTTGTTTGTTTTAAGACCAACTTTTGCTGATTGAGGAGGAAATTTAAAATTTCCATATATAATTATAATTCTCTCCCTCTTCCAAAAAAAACACAACAAAAACAGTCTCAGACAAAATGTGTCTATTTTTAAAAGTTTTTGTTAAATTACAGATATTTGAAATTAAATATATTTAGACTTTTTGCAGGGGGGCATCTTAGCCAATTTTGGGGGGGGGGGGAGGTAAAAAAGGAGACGATTTTTTTCCACGTGTCAATTTTTAGGGGCAAAATTATTATTTTTTCAAATGAAAGCAATTTTTAAAATGTCCTTCTTCTCCAGTAACAGACACCATTTAAAAAGGAGCTGGGAATTGGTCAAAACAAACCAGAAAATTAAATTCTACAGACGTCGAAAAACCAAACCAAACCAAACCAAAATAAAAACATGGCACCCATGTTGTGTGGTTTTGTTTTTAAAACCACAACGTTCAGGCTCCTGTGCAGGAGATCACTGAAGCCCCATCTGAACCAATTTCAGTGGAATCTATTGAGAATTACGGCCAAGCTGATTAAAAACTTGATTGTAATCAATTGGATTTAAGCACGTGCTTAGAGTAAAGCGGGTGCTTAAGATCTCTCCTGAATTAGGGGCCGAAACAAGGTAACACAGGGTTAAAGGGAAAGTTCTCAGAGGCACAAAAGGCAGCAGAGAATCAAACGAACACCGCTTCCCCTCACCCACCCATTGGAGAACTGGGGTCCACCCCAAAACCTCCCTCACTGATTGTTCCATGGCACCCACAAACTGCCTCTCTCCCACTGGCAGACTGGGCACCTCTCCCAGCCACCTCCATTTGTGCCTCTGAAAATTCCTCCCCTTCCTAATGATTTGGTGCTAGGACAACGATAGACATTGACTCCCCACCTCCATCTCTCCATCCCCTCTCGTCCCCCACCCACCCACACATTCGCACAGTCATTCGCACGACCCTCAGCTAACTTGCCCCATGGCAGCAGTGGCACTGCCATCCACCCCCGCGTCCTGGCAGGAGCCCGCCTCAGGCCCCTGAGCCCCTCCTGTGGCAGCGTGGCTGGCTTTGGCGTAGCCGGCCTGGCCGTGGCAGGCCTTGGCATGGCTGGCCAGCCGGCTGGAAGTCCGGAAGGCCTGGCCACAGTCCGGACAGCGGCGGCCTTTCTTGTCCGAGTGGGTGCGGAGGTGGTAGGTGAGGGCCAGGAGGTTGTGGAACTCCTTCAGGCAGGCGGGACAGCGGTAGAGACCGGTGGTGTGGACCTTCTTGTGGTGGAGGAGGCTGCCAGCGTGGCGGTACGTCCGCTCGCAACGGTCGCACTTGTAGGGGCGCTGGTCCACCAGGCCGTTGGTGCCAGGAGTGGACCCAGCCTCTGCCTCGGCCTGGTGCCGCCACAGGTGCTGGACCAAGTCCCGAGAGGCCCGGTAGGCCTTGCCGCACTCCGAGCACTCAAAACGCTTCTTAGTGTGGACCCGGCCATGGTTCTTGAGGGCTGATGGGGTGGGAAATTGCTTGGGGCAGACCGGGCACTGGAAAGGGCCAAGGGGCACCTGAGTGACACCCACTGGGGTTTGGGTGCCAGTGTCAACATGGCCGCCTGAGGCACCAACTGATGCACTGCCCACATGGCTGCCTGAGGTACCGCCAACAGAGCTGCTATCAACATGGCTGCCTGAGGCACCACCAACATGGCCACCTGAGGTACCAACTGATGCACTGCCAACATGGCTGCTGTCAACATGAGGGCCTGAGGTACCATCAACATGGCCACCTGAGGTAGTGCCAAGATGGCCACCGTCACTGTGGCCACCTGAGGCGTCAATGTGGCTGCTGCCCTGTTCCCTCCGGGCGGCCCGCCATTCTCGTGCCGTCTTGCTCCGGACAAGGCTATTGCCCTCCAATAAGGGGCGGCCAGGGGAGCTCCTGCTGCCAGGACGAGGCCGGCGCTGGGCATGGATCAGCTGGTGCCTCACCAGCTGCCTCTGCCATTTGAAGGCTTTGCCGCAGTCGGGGCAGCGGTGGCGCTTGACCTCGAAGTGGATGCGCTGGTGGTTCTTGAGGGCCATGAGGTTAGGGTAGGCCCGGGGGCAGACGGGGCAGCAGTAATGGCCGGTCTTGTGGCTCTTGCGGTGGTTGAGAAGGCTGCCGGCATGGCGGTAGGTCCGCCCACATTGCTCACACCGGTATGGCCGCTCCTCGGGGTCCTTCTTGGAGGCAGCGGGCGGCTCCGAGACCCCGCCACTGTCGGCGTGGGCCTTGCCTGCTCTCTTGGCGTGAGCCAACTTTCTGGAGGACGAGGCGGGCAGTGGCGGTCTCCTCTCGCGGTGGACACGCTGGTGGCTGGCAAGCTGCTTCTGGAGGCGGAAGGCCTTGGGGCACTGGGTGCACTTGTAGCGCTTGGTCTCAAAGTGGATGCGGTTGTGGTTCTTCAGGGCCATGAGGTTGTAGAAGAGCTTCTGGCAGATGGCGCAGCGGAAGAGGCCCGTCTTGTGGGTCTGCTTGTGGTTGATCAGGCTGCCCGCGTGCTTGTAGCTCCGGCCGCACTGCTCGCAGCAGAAGGGGCGCTCTGATGCGGCACCTTCCTCCCCACTGCCGCCGCTGCCGCCCTCCTCCTCGGCAACACTGACCAGCTCTTCCTCCTCCTCCTCCTCCGGGTGCTGAGCGGCACAGTGTGCCTCCAGCCCCGCTGCCCCCTGGCACAGCTCCCCACAGACGTCACACACATGCAGCTTGCACTCCTCGCCATCGCTGGCCCTTGGGTCCTGTTTTCCGGGAGCTGGGGCCGCAGCCGCCTCTCCTCCCTCCCTGCCGTGCGGGAGCGCTGTCTCCTTCCCTACACCGTCCCCGTTGCCGGGCGGCCGGCTGTCATTCAGCTTACACTTGGGGTGATTACGGAGATGGTTGCGGTAGGCGGACAGATTGGGGTACTGCCGAGAGCAGACGCCACACTGGTAATCTCCCACCTGGTGGGTCTTCTTGTGGTTGACCAGGCTGCCGCCGTGCCGGTAGGTTTTCCCACATTGCCTACAGGCATAGGGACGGCTGTCTGGGGGCGTCAGGCCGGACTTCTGCTCTTCCGGCAGCTCCGGACGCGGTCCCAGCCGCAGCTGGATGGTGGTATCAGCCAGCGCCGCTTCCTTCTCCTCTCGGTGGCCCAGGCTGTGCTCTTCAAGGCTTGCCATGTCGTCAAACGTCTGCCCGCAGTAGCCACAGATATGGGAGAGGAGCATCTCTTCCTCCCCGTCGCGCTCATCTGGGCGCCCCTCCGCCTCCTGCTGGAACCCGGGGAAAGCGGCATCCTTGCCGGCCTCCAAGCTGCCTTCCCGAGGCTCCCCCTCCCTGTCATGAGCCAGGCCATGGTGGTGCTGCAGGTCCGTCTCGCCTGGGAAGATCATGCCGCAGAGGCTGCAAAGGAAGGGACGTTCCTCGGTGCTGGCGCCCGGCTGCTGGGCCGTGGCATGGCCACGGAAGTGACTCTTCAGTGCCTCCAGGTTTGAGTACTCCTTCGGGCACAGAGAACACTGGTATATGCCCAGCTGCTGGCTGTGCTTGTGGTCGAGGATTTCGCACGGGTAGGGCTGAGAGTTGTGGCTGCTGGACGGTGACGCTTCGGCCTCCTCCTCCTCTTTCGGGTGTTGCCAGCCGTTCACCGCGCTGCCTCCCCGCAGATTGTAGCTCCGCTGGGACTCCTCCTTGCCCAGCGTCCCCTCCTCGCCAACCCGGGTACTCTCCGGGCCACCACGCCCGACATCTCCACTTCCGTCCGGCTGCATCGTGCCGTCAGGGGCATCTCTGGGCTCCGCCTCTGCCACACTCCCTTCCTCTTCCTCCTCCGCCCGGCCCTTCCTTGGCTTCTGGTGTCCACGTAAGTGGCTCTTGAAGGCAGCCACATTGGAGAAGCGTTTGGCACAGAGCGAGCACTCAAAATCCCCCGTCTGGTGCGTCTGTTTGTGGTTGATCAGGCTGCCCGAGTGGCGGTAGGACTTGCC
Source organism: Mauremys mutica (assembly GCF_020497125.1). Lineage (NCBI taxonomy): Eukaryota > Metazoa > Chordata > Testudines > Geoemydidae > Mauremys > Mauremys mutica. The sequence continues at coordinate 161,495,941 of NC_059075.1, forward strand.
ACAGAGTTCACAGCTGTACACCCGTCTGCCCGGCAGCTCCGCCTCACCCTCTCCCGTGCCAGTTTTTTCCCCGTCGCCGTGCGCCAGGGCGTGGCTCTGCAAACTGCCCAGGTCGTGGAAGATCATCCCGCAGCAGCCACAGATGTGAGACATCCCCGGCGCCGGCCCCGCCGCCTCCAATTCCTCCACATCTCGCTTGATGGCCAGCAGCAGCGCCGCCTCCCGCGTGTGGACACTGCCCGGTTCCTCCTCCTCCTCCTTCCCCTCCTGGGGGCAGGGGGCGGCATCCCCGGCTGCATGGCGCAGCTGGTGCCACTGGAACTCTGCCTCCTCCTCAAAGCTCTCTCCGCAGCTGGTGCAGGCGTAACTCCCCCGCTCCTTGCCGCGCGCCGCTCGGAAATGCATGCGGACGTGGTTGCGTAGGGCCATCAGGTTGGAGTACTGCTTAGGGCACAGGGAGCACTGGTAGACGCCCGTCCGGTGGGTGTGCCGGTGGTTGACCAGGCTACCCCGGTGCCGGTAGGTCCGGCCGCACTCCCCGCAGCGGTAAGGCCGCTCCTCTGATGCCCCGTCCTCTTCCTCCTCCACACAACCGGTCTCCTCCTCTTTGAGAGCATCTCCTCCACTTGCTTCCCCACGGCCCGGCGGCTCCGTGGCCCTCTCCCCACCAGCTGGCTCTGCGGGGCTCTGGTAGAGGTGGCAAGCGGCCTCTTCGGGCGCCGGGGGGCAGGAGTACTGGAGGCCGGGCCGGGAGGCCGGCTTGGATTTGAGGTGTATCCGCAGGTGGTTCTTGAGGGCCGCCAGGTTGAAGAGCTGCTTGCAGCAGAAGTTGCAGCTGTAGACGCCCGTCTGGTGGCTTTTCTTGTGGTTGATGAGGCTGCCAGCATGGCGGTAGGTCCGGCCGCACTCCCCGCACCGGTAGGGCCGTGCTTGGTCTCCGTCCTTACCGCTGGCCTCCCAGGCTCCCTCCGAATCCATCGTGGGTTGGGCCAAGCCACCCCCATCCTCTTTCTCCTCTTCCTCCTCCTCCTCCTCCTCTGGGTAGAGGCAGCTGTGGTTCCTCAGCTCTTCCTCATCGGCGAAGCTTCCCCCACACCTCACGCACAGCTCCCCATCCGGATTGCCCCGGTCCCCGCCCCCAGCCTTCGCCCCGTCCTTCAAACTGCAGGGGGTGCCCTCTCCGAAGGCAGCTGCCGGCGGCTGGTAGATATCCAGCTTGGCCGAAGTCTCAATGGAGTCCTCCTCCGAGACGCTGTGTTCCGAGCCCTCCGAGGGGGCTCTCCCGGCCCACCGGGCTTTCTCGTGGGCCTTCTGGTGGCTCAGCAGCTCGCTGGGCAGGCGGAAAGCCTTGCAGCACACCGGGCACTTGTAGGGGCGGTACTCCGAGTGCAGCCGGGAGTGGTTCTTGAGCGCCATGAGGTTGGAGAACTCCTTGAAGCAGACGGCGCACTGGTAGACGCCCAAGGTGTGGCTCTGCTTGTGGTTGGTGAGGCTGCCCGCGTGCTTGTAGGCCTTATCGCACTGGTTGCATTTATAGCGCCGCTCCTCTGCCGGCACGCCAGGGGCCTCCTGGCCTTCCTCCGCTTTGCCGGGGAATTCCAGCTGGGAGAAATCGGCCGGCACCACCGATTCGGCGATGTATTTCTCCAGGTTGCTCAGCAACGTCCCGGCGCCGCCGCCCTCTAGCGCAGGGAAAACGTCGGCCTCTGACGACGAGGAGTCCTGCCCTTGCTGGAAGTTGTTCTCCCCGTCCTCCTCCCTCTTCTGGCCATGGGCCGAATGGCGATGGCTGGCCAGCTGGGAGGCGATGCGGAAGCTGCGGCCGCAGTCCGGGCACCGGTGGCGCCTCTCCTCGGTGTGGATGCGGAGGTGATTCTTCAGGGCCATGGGGTTGGAGAACTCCTTGCGACACAGCAGGCAGGTGAAGAGTCCCACCTCGTGGGTGCGCCGGTGGTTGACCAGGCTGCCGGCGTGGCGGTAGCTACGCTGGCACTGCCCGCATTTGAAGGGCCGCTCCTCCCGCTGCGGCTGGCTCGGCTCGCAGCTGGGCTCTTCCATCGCTCACATCGGACGGCGGGAGGGCACTGTCTCCGCCGGCTTCACAGGGCCGGGCCGGCAGCCCAGAAAGCTCCGTTTCCGGCGCAACGAGCCTGCATCCCCTCCTGTTTCTTCTTCCTCCTCCTTCTCTGGCTCCTTATGGCATCCCAAGGCGGCAGCTGTGGGGACACAAGCAAGGGAAGAGGGGTTAAAACGGCGCCAAATGAATGTCGTACATACAAGCTCACATCCGGCTGCTGCCGGACCCATGGCTTCATCCTCTCCAGACCAGGGGAGCTAAGCCCAAGGAGGCACAGAAACGGGGACCAGACGGGGTTACCCTGGGCTATGCTGTTTGATACCCTGATGGGTGGAAGGATATCAGACAGCAAATGCCACACAGCAGAGCCAGGGAGAGAACCCAGGAATCCTGGTTCCCAGCCCTCCTCCAACCGACTCAACCCCACTCCCCTCCCAGGGCTGGGGACAGAACCCAGGAGTCCTAGCTGCCAGACCCTCTGCTCTAACCACTAGACCCCACTCCCCTCCCAGGGCTATGGATAGAACCTAGGAGTCTTGTTCTACATAAAACAGCATGTAAGAAACTGAAGACAAACATCTGATGTCTCAGTGTGTCTGAGAAGGGAAAACGAAGCCGGCCGGCCTGCCTGGCAGACCACCAGTCACGGACAGCTCTCTCCGGGACGCAAAGGAACCAGGCTGTCCCCGCTGCGGACTAGCTCCAGGCCGAGCACAGGTTACAAATGAAACAGTCAGCAGGCCTCCGTCCCCGGCTTCCTCGCTCGTGTCATGTTTTGGATGAGCACTCGGTTTAAGAAAAGCCTGGGGCTGCAGGGCAGGACTGAGGGGCACTAGCAGAGCGGCGGGGGAGCCCAGGGCTGGCATTGCAGGGGTCTGCAGAACGAGACTGAGGGGCACTGGCAGAACTGTGCGCGCCCCGGTCAGGGATCTACACCCCTCACTGTCACGAACACTCAGTTCTCTCCCAAAAGGAACCAGGACTCCTGGGTTCTATCCCCAGCTCTGGGAGCGGCATGGGGTCTAGTGGGTTAGGGTGCATGGCAGGGGGAGGGGCAGCTGGGAGTCAGGACTCCTGGGTTCCATGGCTGGCCCTGAGAGGGGACTGGACTCCAGTACAGGGGTTCTCAACCTTTTTCTCTCTAAGGCCCCCACCCAACATGCTATAAAAACTCCACAGCTCACCTGCGCCACCACAACAGTTTTTCTGCATATAAAAGCCAGGGCTGGCGTTAGGGGGTAGCAAATAGGGCAGTTGCCCGAGGCCCCACGCCACAGAGAGCCCCGTGAAGCAACGTTGCTTCAGCCCTGAGTGGTGGGGCTTCGGCTTTCTGCCCTGAGCCCCAGTGACTCTAATGCTGGCTCTGCTTGGTGGATCCCCCGAAATCTCCTCGCAGCCCCTCCCGGGGGACCTCAGAGCCCTGGCTGAGAACTGCTGCTCTCGGGGTTAGTGGAGCTTGGGAGTCAGGACGCCTGAGTTCTATACTCTGTGTCTTTGACCACTGAGTCACTCACCCCCCAAGCAGGGGAGGGATCGCTCAGTGGTTTGAGCATTGGCCTGCTAAACCCAGGGTTGTGAGCTCAATCCTTGAGGGGGCCACTTAGGGACCTAGGACAAAAATCTGTCTGGGGGATGGGTCCTGCTTTGAACAGGAGGTTGGGCTAGATGACCTCCTAAGGTCTCTTCCAACCCTGATGTTCTATGACCAAACAAGATAAGTCATTCCTTTCCCCACACCTCAGTTTCCCCATCATTACATGGGGAAAACAGATACCAACTCATGTTTAGTAAGGCTATCATTAACACCTGCAATAAGTGTCTTCACCTCGACTAGGGCACGGCTAACTTAAGGCACACTGCTTTAATTACAGTAATTAGAAAAGGGCATGACTCCATATTGCCACCTGTAAAGAGGTAAATACAGTGCTAATATAACTCAGATGCAGCAGAGGAAAAAACCACTTGATTAATTTGCAACCTTTGCCCCTAAAAAAATGTAACATCACCCAGGCCTATTTCTGAGCACCATCAAGCCATTTCTTGGGGGCAGGGATAGCCCAGTGGTTGTGAGTTCAAACCTTGAAGGGGCCACTTAGGGGTCTGGGGCAAAATCAGTACTTGGTGCTGCTAGTGAAGGCAGGGGGCTGGGCTCAATGACCTTCCAGCTCTGTGAGATAGGCCTATCTCCATATATTACTTCTGAGGTTCTGAACACCTGTAGTAGGCTCCACATGTTAAAGATCAACAAAACATCAGGGTGGGAAAACACACACACCTTGGGGGCCCTGATTCCCTCTAGCAGGGGACAGCACCAAACACACAGGATTTATGTGACAAGGCAAAATTAACAATCGATGTTTTCTGCCCCCACAAGCAAAAACCACCATGGGCTGGAGATGACGCATAAGTAGTGGAAGCCCCGGAGAAGAATTTTTGGCGGCACGACACGCAATCTGTTGGGGGAACTTTAAGACTTGTGAGTTGTCAATGGCCCACAGTTTGCTAAAGAAACAGCAATCTCTCAGGGCGGGTCAACCGGCGGGTGTGGGTGGGTGGCTGTTTTCCATTCAGTCACTCTTTATAATTGGGAGCCTTTTAAAAAAAAACAAAACAGGCTTTCAAAGTTTCTAGCCTCCAACGTGACTTGATCGTGCTCATAGCGAGCAGGTAAATTAGGCCACTCCACAACCTTGGGAGAGAAAAGGACAGCTAAGGCGTGTTTTTGGGGATAATACATTTCACTCAACGCTGAGATGCGGCTGCCTCTGGGGTGGGCTAGCAGGGGAACAGCTGCACAGCAATGCAGCACAGGGATGATTCGCCTGGCACTGAGATGCTGCCACTCTGGGGAGGGTCAGATGGGTAACAGCCACATAATGATGCTGCCTGGGGATTACTCATCCTGTATTGCAATGCAGCTGCTTCTAGGGCGGGACACGGCATATAGGACACACAGCCACTCCACACAATTTTTAGCTAAGGAAGGGTGAGAAACAATTGCATCTAATTTAAAATTGCAGGGAGGGAGGATGGAATTAGCAAGACGTCTGGGATTTAACCCCGGCTTTGGAAGGGGAGTGGGGTCTAGTGGATTAGAGCAGAGGGGGCTGGGAGCCAGGACTCCTGGGTTCACTCCCCAGCTCTGGGAGGGGAGTGGGGTCTAGTGGATTAGAGCAGAGGGGGCTGGGAGCCAGGACTCCTGGGTTCTCTCCCCAGCTCTGGGAGGGGAGTGGGGTCCAGTGGGTTAGAGCAGAGAGGGGCTGGGAGCCAGGACTCCTGGGTCCCCAGCTCTGAGACACACTTCTTTTGCAACCTCAGGCAAGTCCCCGTCTCTGCGCCAGGGTTTATCCATTCATAAAACGAGAACAACAATCTCCACCCACTTCATAAGCACAACAGGAAAAAGTGTTTTAAAAGACTTCATGAGGCTTTAGGACACCGATGGGCCCTGACCCCCCCCTAGTACAACCCAGCACCCCCCAAAACCAGCCTCTTACCTCCAGGGTCCAGAACAGCATCCCAGAGGCGACACCCAGGCCAGGGCAGGGGAGCTGAAGCAGTTTCCAGGGAGGGAGTCACACCCCAAGCGACAGCCAGACGCGGAGGCAAACCCAGGATCTTCAGGGTACAAGGGAGAGAGGAAATGTGTAGCCCCAAAATTACAGGGCTCCCCGGGGTGCCTTATCCCCCCAGGGGAGGGGCCGGCACAGACTTTTGGTGGAGTTCAGTCTTCAGTGCTGGATCCCAGCGGGGTCTGGATCCAGGCTGGAAGGGGGGCGCTCCCGGCTGCTGTCCCCCGACGTGCTGGCTACAGCCGCTCCCAGGGGCTCCAGCCCCGAGGCTCCGGATCCAGGGGGTGTCCGAGAGGCGGGCGCCACATCCCCGGGGCGGGACCCCCCCACCGCAGCTGCTGGAGAGCGGCGCTCGCAGGGGTCGGCGAGGCTGGAGGCAGAGCCCCGGGGGCGCGAACCCCAGTTCGGTGGCGGCAGGAACGCCCGGGCCGGGCGAACCCCCCGTTCTTCCAACGCAGGGGGGGGCCGAGCCGGGGGGGGGGGCTCGCGCCGGGGGGGGCTCCCCGCTCCCCTGGAAGAGACGAGACACCTGCCCGCCGGGGGGCTGGTTTCCCTGCGGGGGGGGGGCTCCAGGCGGGCAAGGCAACTCCGCGGCCCCCCCGTGGGGGTGGGACTCTCGCCCCCCAGCCCGTGGGGGCGGCGCTGCTCCGCCCCACGCGGCGAGCGGGGCCCGGCCCCTGTAGCCCCCGGCGCTGCCCTGCTGCGGGGGGGCGGGGGGCGTCTGCAACCCCCCCCCCAGGCCCTGCTGCCCCCTCCGCCGGGGGGCCGGGGCGGCAAGAGTCACCCAGGCTCGGGCACAACAAATACTTCCTTTTGTTGCTAGGAAACAGGAAATGTGCAGCGGGGAAAGGCTTCCCGAGAGGCCCGCCCCCCCCTGCCTGGGCATGGGGCTGCACTTCCGGGGGTGCCCCTTGTAAAGGGGTCCCCCACACGCTGCTCCTGGGGCCAAGTTACCCTCCCCCCCCCCGCCTCCAAGCCAAATCCCTGCAACTTTCATCCAAAGGGCACAGAGAAAAACCGACCCCCACCCCCCAACAGCGTTATGATACAGTCAAATCCTTCCCCCTCAATGTGTCAGGACTCCTGGGTTCTCTCCCAGCTCCGGGACTGGGGAGTGGGGTCTAGTGGGTGAGAGCAGGAGAGGCTGGGAGCCAGGACTCCTGGGTTCTCTCCCCAGCTCTGGGAGGGGAGTGGGGTCTAGTGGGTGAGAGCAGGAGAGGCTGGGAGTCAGGACTCCTGGGTTCTCTCCCCAGCTCTGGGACTGGAGGGAGGGAGGGAGTCTAGTGGGTGAGAGCAGAAGGGGCTGGGAGTCAGGACTCCTGGGTTCTCTCTCCAGCTCTGGTACTGGAGTGGGGGGGGGGGGTCTAGTGCGTGAGAGCAGGAGGGGCTGGGAGTCAGGACTCCTGGGTTCTCTCCCCAGCTCTGGGAGGGGAGTGGGGTCTAGTGGTTAGAGCGGCTGGGACCCAGGACTCCTGGGTTCTATCCCACTCCCTCCCTGTGCAATATCCCCGTCAGTCCCCTTGCTGGGGGTGTGTCCCCTATAAGATAGTTTGTACCACCCCCACCACCACCCCCTCTCCTATTGGATGATCTGCGTGCCACACTTCCGGTTATGGCCACACCCACCCGCCCTCCTCCGTGCTGTGCATGGCGTGCCACACTTCCTGCGGTGCGCCTCCCAACCTCTTCTCGCCCCCCAACAGCCCACCGGGAAGCAAGGTTCCTACCTTTGCCATCAACTGCCCTCCTCCACCCCACCCGCCAGGCCCTGGGGGTGTAGCAGCCCCCCCAGCCTGGAGGCAATCAATCCCCCAGGGCAGGAGGCCTGCTGGGCTATGGAGGGGGGGTGTTAATATCCCTTTAAGCGGCTCCTTTACTTTGCATTTCTCCCCCCCCCACGCCCCCCCTCCTCTACTGTTGTCTTCTCCTCCCTCAGGGTCCTAGGGGCTGACTCATTCCGCTCCAGCCGGGAGTGGGGAACAGCCGCTCCAGCAGCAGCAAAAGAGAGGCAGAAGCCAGGTAAGGCGGAGGTTAGTCCATTGCAAGCCCGCCCGAACCGTGCATTCACGCCAGCTCCTGGGGGGGCAAAATCTCCTTTGCAAACTGCCCCCCCTTCCTAGGGGAGAGCCTCTCCCCCCGGTCCTAGACCCAGCCATTTTGCAACCAGCCCTGCTCCTTGCCAGCCCGGTGCCAACCAGCCCCGGTAGCCGGCCCGGCGCAGCCAGCCCCGGCAGACAGCCTGGGTGGCCAGGCGGCTTGTCCGCCTCGGGTGCACGCTGGGGCAGCCTCGCTGCAAACCCTTCCCCGGCAGGCGGGGGGGGGGGCGTCTCCTCCCGTGGTCCTAGAGAGAACCATTTTGCAAGCGACAAGAGCCAGCGCCCTGCCGCGAGCCCTCGCTGCCTTTGCACGGCTCGCGAGGCGACTTTCGTTTGCAAACTCTCGATATTTCAGCGCGGAGAAGGAGACGATGAATACCCCCTTCTTCCCCCCTCCCTTTTTTTTTTTTGCATACTCTTTTCCAGCATCTCTCTCCTTTGCATTGCCTCCTTGGGGCGGCGTCTCCTCCCTTGGTCCTAAAACCAGCCATTTTGCAAGCGCGGAGCCATGCAATGATTGCTTTGGAAGGGGGGCTTTCCCTTTGCAAAAGGCCTCGCCTTGCACATCTCTCTTCTCCCCCCCACCCCCGGGCCATGTTGCTTGGCTTGTGTTGCAACATATGCAACTGACGCCCCGCTCGGTATTTTCCTCCAAGCTCGAATGCACAAAGAGAGGCGAGTTCCCCTTGGCAGTCCCGTCCTACCTACTAGCCCCCTGTGGGTTGCATTTCCCACCTTCCCCTGGTCCTAGCTACAGCCATTTTGCTTTGCAATTGGAGCCGTGCAAACCCACGCAGAAATGCGGCCCATCTCTGCTTCCTTGCGCTGTTCTTTCCCTGTCTCTGCAGGATGACACTCCCCCCCCCCCCCCTCGGCGCACCGGTCTCGCCTCCTCCGGTCCTAAAGACAGTCCCTTTGCAATTGCTTTCTGCCTCCCGGCAGGTCCAATGCAAAGCAAGAAATGATGCACAAAATTCCTCGGAGGGAGAGGGGATGCTACTCTCCAGAATGGCAAATACCTGCAAACTGCTGCCCTCTGGGGCTGTCCGAGGTCTCTGGCCCCCCTAACCCTTGCAATTCTTGGTCCTAAAGAGACCCGGTTAGCTTTGCTCATCGGTGCAACTAAACAATCCATGCCCCGCACCCCATGTTTGCTGCATGTCTGCGTGCTCGTTGCAACAAAGAAATCTGTGCACCTGACTCCCTGTTTGCTTCTCCTGCTCAGGGCTACTAAACCAAAGGGGCTCTAGTGTCTGCATTTCCTCTGCAGTCTCGAAATGTTGGTTTTTCAGCAAGTCTTGGAGCACTGGGGAAGTGCCAGAAGAACAGAAGACCGCTAATGTAGTGCCAGTTTTTTTTAAAAGGGTAACCTGGATGATCCGGGTAATCCTGACATTATCCTGGGCAAGATAGTGGCTGGATTAATAAAGCATGAAAGGAGTGTAATATAATTAATGCAGATCACCAGGGATTTACGGAAAATAGCTCCTGTCAAACTAACTTGATTTTTTTTTATAAGATTACAGATTTGGTTGATAAAGGTAATGGTGTTGATGTAACATCCTTAGACTTCTGTAAGGCATTTGACATGGTACCATACGACGTTGGATTAAAAAAACTAGAGTGCGATACAATTTACACGGCCCCCATTAAGTGGATTAAAAACTGGCTAACTGATAGGTTTCCAAATGTAACTGTAAACGGGGAATCATCATTGAGCGGTTGTGGTCCCAACGTGGTCTTGCAGGAGTCGGTTCTTGGCCTTATGCTAGTTAATATTTTTTATCAATGACCTGCGAAAAAACATACAGTTATCTCTGATCAGGTTTGCAGCTAGCACCAACGTTAGAGGAGTGGTAAATCATAAAGAGGCCAGGTCACTGATATGGAGTGATCTGGCTCACTTGGTAAGCTGGGCTCAGGCAAACAATACGTGTTTTGATACGGCTCAGTGTAAATGGATCCATCTAGGAACAGAGAATTTGGGCTTTACTTGCCACGTTGGGGGGACTCCATCCTGGAAAGCAGTGACTCTGAAAAAATGTTGCTTTCCTGTTCAGTGGAACAGGAGCTCCTGCCGTAGCCAAGAGAGTTAATGCAGTTCTGGGATGCATAGATAGGGGAATCTCGAATAGGAAGAGGGAGGTTATTCTACCTCTGTTTGGCCCGGTGCGACCGCTGCCGGAATCCTGTGTCCAGCTCTGGTGACCTCTGCTGGAATCCTGAGGGATGGCTCAGTGGTTTGAGCATTGGCCTACTAAACCCAGGGTTGTGAGTTCAATCCTTGAGGGGGCCACTTAGGGATCTGGGGCAAAAATTGGTCCTGCTAGTGAAGGCAGGGGGGCTGGACTCAATGACCTTTCAAGATCCCTTCCAGTTCTAGGAGATTGGTATATCTCCAATTATTATTATTATTATTATTATTATAGCTCTGGTGCCCACCGTTCAAGAAGGATGTTGATAAATTGGAGACGGGGTCAGAAAAGTGCCTTGAGATTAAAGGATTAGCAAACCTGCCTTATTGGGGATAGACTCAAATTGCTCAATCTCTTCGTCTTAACAAAGAGAAAGTTCAGGGGCAACTTGATTGCAGTCTACAAGTATCTACACGGGGAACAAATATTTAATAACAGGCTCTTCGAGCTAGCAGAGGGAGGTCTACCGTGAGCCAATGGCTGGAAGCTGGAGACAAATTCAGACTGGAAAGCAGCTGGACATTTTTAACGGGGAGGGTAATTAGCCATTGGAACAGTTTATCGAGGGTCATGGTGGATTCTCTGTCACTGACCCTTTTTAAAGTAAGATGGATGGATGAATTATTCTAGGGGGGTGTTCTCTGGCCTGTGTTATCCAGGTCAGACTAGATGATCACAATAGTTCCTTCTGGCTTTGGAATCTAGACATCGGCGCTGATATTGGAGGAAAGGCTGGGTCCATTGAGATTAGCAGGAAATAGCAGGGCTGGCTGATGAGAGGCAAAAAGCCACGAAGTGGAAATAGACCCGAGCTCGGAACTTTAATGCCCCTGAGCCCTTTGGCAAATTGATTTGTGCCCAGGAAACCTTGGGGCTTTATCATCAGTACAGAGCATCTTTAAAACTCAGTTTAACTGCAGAGGACATTAGTTAAAGAATCCAAGATGCTGAGAGGAGACTCCTCTGTCTATTACCGTGCCCCGTCGATGTGGGCACCTTCTGCTGGCTGGCTAAATCCGGAAATATTGTAGGTCCTACAAAAGTCATGAGACCTTTTGTGGCCTCATTACAGTGTTTGACCGAAAAAGAAAAGGCAAATAGATGACCTTGAAAAACAGATCTATGATGTTACTTGGATTTTAAGGATATTGCTCCTTGGAGTAGCAAAACAAATGTCTGGCTCTCCATTTGAACACAATAGACTCGCAGCCACGGGAGTGTATAAATACCTGGTCTGCCGTCTGTGTAACCATGTCCCTTTTGTCTGCAGCATTTGAGTGCTCCCAGTTGACCCGTTGGTGTCAGTAGTGGGATGATAAACTATTGACCTGTTCTACATGCAGGGGCTGATGGGATTATAAGTATCTGAATCTAGGTTCTGTGCAGGCTAGTGGTGGAATTATACTTTCCTGGTTTAGTGTCTTCCTCTTTTAGATACTTATTTGGCTCATATTGCCGTAATATCTTAGCACCTCACAGTCTTTTAGCTATTTATGCTCACAGCCCCGCTGGGACATAGGAACTGTTATTAACCTCGTTTTACAAATGGGGAAACTGAGGCCCAGAGAGTACAAGTGATGTCGCCAAGATCACACAAGGAATCTGTGACAGAGTAATGAATCCAGACCTCCTGAGCCTTCAGTTAGTGCCCTAATGGCTGGTCTGTCCTTCCCCTCCTGTATGACTCCATTGGTGTTAGCAGTGGGATTATATTTTGCTAGTTTAGTCTACAGGCAGCCCTAGAGCAGCTAGAGGTGGGATTATACCTTTCTAGTTTAGTCTATAGGGAGCCCAACAGCTGCACTCATAGCAAGAGCAGGATTATTCAGTGCTAGTTCAGTCTGTAGGCAGCTCAATGGACACATTGGTGGAAGTAGTGGGATTTTTCCCTCATGCACATCCCAGCCATCATACCGTATCCAAAGGGGGATTGATCTCACTACGGACCCCTCCTTGTAACCCTGCCCTGCCTTCTCTTTCAGAGAGCAGCCCCCTGTCCCTCCCCTGCAAAGATGGAGGAGCCGGAAGCGAGCATTGTGGTGAAGCTGGAGGGTGACTCGGAGGAAGAGGAGGAGAAAGAAGAGGCTGCCATCTATGCCAAGTGCGGCCGGCGCTACAAGTGCCTGCCGTGTGGCAAGACCTTCCCCAGCGTGCCCCGGGTGCTCCGCCACGCCAAGTGCCACGCTGGCGGGGGCACCGCCACGGCCAAGCACACCTGCCCCAGCTGCACCAAGGAGTTCCCCGACCGCTCGCAGCTGCACAAGCACCAGCTGAGCCACTCGGCCGAGCGCCCCTTCCAGTGCCTGCAGTGCTCTAAGGCCTACAAGACGGCGCCGGAGCTGCGCAGCCACGGACGCAGCCACACGGGCGAGAAGCCCTTCATCTGCCAGGAGTGCGGCAAGGCCTTCATGCAGCCGGTGTGCCTGCGCGTCCACATGGCCCGGCACACCGGCGACCTGCCCTTCCGCTGCTCCCACTGCGCCAAGGGCTACGGCACGCTCTCCAAGCTGAAGATCCACCAGCGGGCCCACACGGGCGAGAAGCCCTACACCTGCGGCGAGTGCGGCAAAGCCTTCGCCGACCCCTCGGTCTTCCGCAAGCACCGGCGCATCCACGCCGGCCTGCGCCCCTACCAGTGCAGCGCCTGCCAGAAGACCTACGCCGAGCTGAAGGACCTGAAGAACCACGAGCGCAGCCACACCGGGGAGAAGCCCTTCCTGTGCTCCGACTGCGGCAAAGCCTTCTCCCGCTCCTCCTCGCTCACCTGCCACCAGCGCATCCACGCGGAGCAGAAACCCTACTGCTGCGGCCAGTGCGGCAAAGGCTTCACCCAGCTCTCGTCCTACCAGAGCCACCAGCGCACCCACTCCGGGGAGAAGCCGTTCCTCTGCCCGCAGTGCGGCCGCATGTTCTCGGATCCCTCCAGCTTCCGGCGCCACCAGCGGGCCCACCAGGGCGTCAAGCCGTACCAGTGCGACAAGTGCAGCAAGGCTTTTCGCCAGCCGGCCGACCTGGCCATGCACCAGCGGATCCACACCGGCGAGCGGCCCTACAAGTGCCTGCAGTGCGACAAGACCTTCGTGGCCTCCTGGGATCTCAAGCGGCACCAGCTGGTGCACTCGGGCGAGCGGCCGTTCCAGTGCGGGGAGTGCGGGAAGAGCTTCGCCGAGCGGGCCAGCCTCACCAAGCACTACCGGGTGCACTCGGGCGAGCGGCCCTTCAAGTGCGGCCGCTGCGGCAAGACCTTCGTGGTCTCCTCCAGCCTCCGCAAGCACGAGCGGACCCACGGCGAGCGGCGGGGCGGGGAGGAGGAGGAGGAGGAGGAGGAGGAAGCGGGAGCTGTGGCCCGGCACATCTGCCGGCTCTGCGGGGCCGCCTTCGGCGAGGCTGCGGCGTTGCGGCGCCACCAGCGGGGGGAGCACCCGGAGGTGGCCCCCGGGGCGCTCACTTGTGCCGAATGCGGGGAGACCTTCTCCTCGCCCTACGACCTGCGCAAGCACGAGCGGCTCCACCCCAGCCTGCGCCCCTTCCCCTGCCCCGAGTGCGGCAAGGGCTTCTCCGACCGCGCCGGCCTGCGCAAGCACGAGCGCATCCACTCCGGGGTGCGGCCCCACGGCTGCCAGCGCTGCGGCAAGGCCTTCCTCGGCGCCGCCGACCTCCGCAAGCACCTGCGCACCCACGGCCCCGCCCCCGGCCCACCCCTTGCCGAGGCCGCCCACCCCCCCGACGGGCCTGACGGCTGCCTGCCGGAAGGACTGAGCCAGTCCTCCTGAGCCCCTCCCTCCTTAGGGGGCGTGGCTGTGTGCCGCTGGGGCCCCTCCCTCCTTAGGGGGCGTGGCTGTGTGCCGCTGGGGCCCCTCCCCCTTCTGGGAGGTGTGGCTCTTTGGTAACCCCCCCCCGCAGGTGGGCATAGCCTGCTGATCCCCTCGGGCTCCTTACCTCCTCAGCCATCATGGGGGTGTGGTCTGTGCTCCCAGGCTCCTCCCCTTCCCTCTAAGGGCGTGGCTATCTGCCAATCTCATCCCCCGCCTCTCCATCTCCTCAGCCCCCATAGGGGGTTGCTTATTGTTCCCCAAGGGAGGTGGGCCGCCTCCTCCCTTTGTCCCTCTGCTCCTTTTAGGGAGGGGTAGGAGGCTGGGGAGATTATGACAGGAGGGCAGCATGTGGTTCAATGCCCCTCCCTCTCCAGGGGGTGTGGCTGTACTGGCCCCTCCTTTTCCCAGGGGGCGTGGCTCTCTACTCCCAGGCCCCGCCCCATCGGGCATGGCTGACTGGTGATGCACTGTCCGCGTGCCTAGAAACCTGTGGGGGGGCGAGGGGGTCGGCGCTGCCCCCTGCTGGAGAGAATTGGAGCGACCCGTGAGAGCAATGGGTTGATGGGCTGCTGGGCGTGGCGTGCGGGCGCAGGGGAGCTGGACGGGTTTGTGGGGCCGAGAGGGTTGAACTGCAGTTCAGGGAAGCTCGTGGTAACCGCCGGCAAAAGCTTCTTTGTAAATCGGCCTCGTGCCGGTGTGAAAAGACAATGAAATAAATCTCTCTTTTTGTAGCCTCGGGACTTGCTGTGATTCCTCTCCTCCCAGGGCCAGGGAGAGAACCCAGGAGTCCTGGCTCCCAGCTCCTCTCTGCTCTAACCACCAGCCCCCACTCCCCTCCCAGGGCCGGGGAGAGAACCCAGGAGTCCTGGCTCCCAGCCCCTCCCTGCTCTAACCCACCAGCCCCCACTCCCCTCCCAGGGCCGGGGAGAGAACCCAGGAGTCCTGGCTCCCAGCCCCTCCCTGCTCTAACCCACCAGCCCCCACTCCCCTCCCAGGGCCGGGGATAGAACGCAGGAGTCCTGGCTCCCAGCGCCCCCTGCTCTAATCCCAAGACCCCACTCCCCTCCCGGAGCTGGGGAGAGAACCCAGGAGTCCTGGCTCCCAGCGCCCCCTGCTCTAACCCACTAGACCCCACTCCCCTCCCGGAGCCAGGGAGAGAACCCAGGAGTCCTGGCTCCCAGCCCCCCTGCTCTAACCCACTAGACCCCACTCCCATCTCAAATCAGGCCAGAATCTAGGAGTCTTGTGCTGGGGGCTGGACCTGGGGTGGGAAGGAGACAGAAAAGCAGATGGGGGGGGCACGCTGGGATGGAGTG
Organism: Mauremys mutica; assembly: GCF_020497125.1. Taxonomy (NCBI): domain Eukaryota; kingdom Metazoa; phylum Chordata; order Testudines; family Geoemydidae; genus Mauremys; species Mauremys mutica. The sequence continues at coordinate 161,511,012 of NC_059075.1, forward strand.
AGGGAGACCCCTGGTGGAACATATGGGGGTGCAGGAAATGGGAGTGACCCCTGGAAGAATAAGGGGGATGCAGGGGGTAGGGGTCCTACCAGCAGGGGGTGAAGGAGTGAGCAGAATCCCCTGATGGGGGGGGGTGCATTGGGGGGCTGTGGGACTCTGGGGTTGGGGTCTCGGGGCATGGAAGGGTGGATATGACAAAACGGAGAACAGAAAGAGAGGAGGACACGTCAAACCTGCTCTACGGCAACCCAGGGTCATCCTCCTTCCCCCCCCCACCCCGTGCCCAATTTCCTCACCTCCCCCTCAGCCTGCCCCACAGGGCCAGGGCCTTGGGCTTGCTCTGGATTTACCCAGGGATCAGAACCCTGGCCTGACTCCACTGGCATTGGAGGGGTTTCTCTGCATTTACGGTGGGGTCCGGAGGCACTCAGTGGTGGCCCCAGTGCGGCACTAGGGGGTGCTGTGCTGTAGGGTGGGGGGGCTCAACAGGCGGCGCTCTCCCCGCGCAGGCAGTGCTGGCCCCAATGCCCCAGTGCGGCACTAGGGGGCGCTGTGCTGCAGGGAGCAGCATGGGATCAGCAGGGGGTGCTCTCCCCGGGCAGGCAGTGCTGGCCCCAATGCCCCAGTGTGGCACTAGGGGGTTCTCTGCTGCAGGCTCAGGGCTCAATAGGGGACACTCTCCCCGGGCAGGCAGTGCTGGGTTTCTCTCACTGGGGTTTACTTTGCAGCCTCTCTAGCTCCTCATACTCTGGGTCGAGACCCACAGGAGGCGCGTTTGATCCAGCTCGGGGGTGGAACAATTGCTGGCCACAGCTTCCTGCCCAATGGCTGTGGCTGGGGGTGTAAAGGGGGCAGGAGCTCGGCGCTGGGGGGAGCGTGGTGACGGCTGAGACACTGAGAACGCAGGAGACCTTTTGTGGTGCTGTGATCCACCTTCAAAGCGCGTCTCTCCCAGCAGAGACACAGCCCAGCCCGGGACGCCGACAGGCCCCGGAGCCGAAATATTCCTCAGCCCAGTTCCTGAGGCAGGTGAGTGATTGGTGGGGCTGCTCAGACCCCAGCTGAGATCAGGGACCCCATCGCACCGGGCGCTGCACCGACCCCGACCGAGATCAGGGCCCCATCGCACCGGGCGCTGCACCGACCCCGACCGAGATCAGGGACCCCATCGCGCCGGGCGCTGCACCGACCCCGACCGAGATCAGGGACCCCATCGTGCCGGGCGCTGCACCGACCCCGACCGAGATCAGGGACCCCATCGCGCCGGGCGCTGCACAGACCCCGACCGAGATCAGGGACCCCATCGCGCCGGGCGCTGCACAGACCCCGACCGAGATCAGGGACCCCATCGCGCCGGGCGCTGCACCGACCCCGACCGAGATCCGGACCCCTTCGCGCCGGGCGCTGCACGGACCCCGACCGAGATCAGGGCCCCATCGCGCCGGGCGCTGCACGGACCCCGACCGAGATCAGGGCCCCATCGCGCCGGGCGCTGCACGGACCCCGACCGAGATCAGGGCCCCATCGCGCCGGGCGCTGCACGGACTCCGACCGAGATCAGGGCCCCATCGCGCCGGGCGCTGCACCGACCCCGACCGAGATCAGGGACCCCATCGGGCCGGGCGCTGCACCGACCCCGACCGAGATCAGGGACCCCATCGCGCCGGGCGCTGCACCGACCCCGACCGAGATCAGGGACCCCATCGCGCCGGGTGCTGCTCAGTCCCTGACTGAGATCAGGGCCCCATCGCGCCAGGCGCTGCACCGACCCCGACCGAGATCAGGGACCCCATCGCGCCGGGTGCTGCACCGACCCCGACCGAGATCAGGGCCCCATCGCACTGGGTGTAGAACAAACCCTGGCTGGGACTGAGGACCTCATCACTCTGGGTGCTGCACAGACCCATCCCACCTGAGATCGGGGGCCCCTAATGCTGGGCACTGCACAGATCCCCCCACATTGAGACTGGGGGCCCTGTCACACCGGGTGCTGCACAGACGTGAACCTAGATCATGGTCCCCAGTCCCTCCTGCTCTAACCCACTCAATCCCACTCCCCTCCCAGTGCGACAATAGAACCCAGGAGTCCTGACTTCCTGCCCCCCCCCCATCCTCTACCCCACTTCACCCCACTCCCCTGCCAGAGCAACAATAGAACCCAGGAGTCCTGACTCCCTGCCCCCCCATCCTCTACCCCACTTCACCCCACTCCCCTGCCAGAGCGACAATAGAACCCAGGGGTCCTGACTCCCAAACCTGTGCTCTGTCCACTACACCAAGTTGCTACTCAGCTTATTGACATAGTTGATACCTTTCATATCAGGGGCATCTTGGCATTTCAGGCTGTTTGAGTTTCTATTGGCATCAAAGCAGTGGGGCAGCAGGTCAGGACTGAGGAGCTCTGCCAGAGCAGGGGGGAGGCAGGGAACCCCAAGGCTCGGCTTGCAGGGGGTTGGGGGCTGGGCAGAACCCAGCAGTCAATATTCAAGTGCATTTTTCCTGCCTCGTTCTGCTGGGGTGAATTCAAACATTTACGGTCCCCTCCCAGACCGAGCCTGCTACTGTCACAGGATGCAGAGCTGTCAGCCTTTCCTGCCCCACAGCCAGCATTGCCGTACAGCTCCAAGCCAAGCTGAACACAGTTCAAACCTATTTTTAACACAGCATCCCTTGTGGTTAGTACAGGGAGGGACACACAGAGACGGGTGAGGTGGTCAAAGCATCTGGGGCGGAAGGAAGGGGACAGGATAGCAGAGCATATGGGCCCATGGGTCTGTTCTCGGGTGGCAGGGATGGGGCAGGATACCGGGCTTGATGGGCCCATGGGCCTGATCCAGGGCAGAAGGGAGAGGGCAGGATACCAGGTGAGATGGGCCCAGGGTCTGTTCGGGGCAGTAGGGTTTCCTGCTGTTTTCCCCCAACCGCCTCAGTGTAAAGGTGGCAGCACCAGATGCTGGGGCTGATGCTGACCAGGAGAAACCCCAGAAAATGACCCTCCGTCAGCGGTTAAACATGACCAAATCCACCACAAGGGGGCCCCGGCAGATGCTACGGCGAGGCCAGTCACGCCAAACGTAGCCCAAGCAGGGCCAGTGCAAGGATGTTTTGCGCCCTAGGCAGCAGCTTCCCCATCCACGCTGAGGCGCCCCCCCCCCACCCCAGCTCACCCCTGCTCCGCGCACAAGCACGCCGTGGCTGCTTCACCTCTCCCGCCTCCCAGGCTTGCGGTGCCTAAGCTGACTGGCGCCACAAGCCTGGGAGGCGGGAGAGGTGAAGCAGCCACGGCGTGCTCGGGGAGGAGGCGGAGCAGGGGTGAGCTGGGGCGGGGAGTTCCCCTGCCTGCCGCCCCCCTCTTACTTGCTGCAGGCGGCCCTCCCCTGCCCCAGCTCCCTCCTCCTAAATGCCGGCGGCGACCGGGGAGGCTGAAGATCCAGCCGCCATGGTCGCCACCGAAGAAAATGGTGCTCCCCCAAATCCCAGCGCCCCCCAAATCCCGGTGCCATAGGCGACCGCCTAGGTCGCCTAAATGGTTGCACCGGCCCTGGGCCCAAGCTCCCGCAGCTCTCGCTGGCTATGAAAGCCACCACTCGCAAGCCACGGGTTGTGTGTGGCTTTGGACTGGCCCCCTAATGGCCAGACCCAGACACTGCATCAGCCCACTAAGTACAAGCCACGGATTCTGTTCACAGTGCCCCCTAGTGGCCACACCCAGCCACTCCCTCGGCTCACTAATTCTAAGCCACGTGTCCACATTGCACCGCCCTCTAGTGGTCCCATTAAGGAACTGCAATGACCCATTATTATATTGCACGCTGTAGAGTTGGCATGTGAATCTATATCTCCTCCTCGTAGTTAGTGCTGGTATTACAACATCTGGGAAATAGAGACTGGAGGGAATTGATGAATATTAGGTAATCTGTAGTCAAACATGCAAATGAGGCACCAGGTCATTTGTGTAATGGCACCAGAGTTCCTAGAGCCCAGAGTTTTCGTAGTTGTGCTATAGAACATGGCTGATGTCATGGATGGTAAGTGGATGTCTCTGTCTCTGCAACAGAGCTAACCAATGGAACTGCCTGCCACTGGATTGTCACTAATTCTGGATCTCTCTGTGTCTCTCCCTCTAGGAGGGTTCAGAGGCCGACGGCCCCTTGGGGCAACCCATCGCATCAGCCATGCCCACATTTGGTGCCTTCATCCCGCTCCTCCTCTTCATCTTCCGGGGGGCCTCCTCCCACTGTCACACAGGCACGGCCAATGAATGCGAGAAGCACACGGCCTTCATGCCCGGGCACAGCTTGATAGGAAAGGGCATCGATGTGACCACAATGGCCAAGAAGGGGGCCAATCTGGTGAACAGCAGCCTCTGGCAGCACGAGGACGGCACCTGCACCCTGTGTCGGAACCCACTGCAGGGAGAGCAGTGGCAGAGGCTGCCGCTGGCTGCGGTGGACTGGCGAGTCCACATCTCGTGCAGCCGGAAGCTGAGCGGCTCAGTGCAGCAGTCGGCGATGGGCATGATGGAGTCGGCAGCAACCCCGGTGCAGAACGACTGGAAGGTGGGGCTGGACGTGCCTGTGAAGCCCACGGTTAATGTCCAGGTGGCTCTGGCTGGATCACATTCCAAACTGGCCAGTTTCGTGGTAGACCACACGCGGATGGACAAATACAGCTTTGTGAGCCATGAGGTGTCCTGCGGCTATTACAGGTGAGAGCCAGCCTGGGTCAGGAGGGCTCATCTGGAGTTGGGATCACAGCAACGCCACACAGAGATACAGGGCCCTTCCCCTCTAGTGGGCCCTGGTTCCCATCCGGCCCCAGGACAGGAGACTAGATGGTTTAGGGAAGCGGGGAATGGGACATGGGGCCTTTCCCCTCTAGGGGGCACCAGCTGACATCAGGGCTGGCCAGCTATGGGGGATTTTCTTCTCCTGTGTGTCAGGACAGCCCAGCGACCTGCTGTGGTCAGAACTATCGAGCAGCTGGCATATCCCCAGGAAGGTTGTGAGGTTCAGCAAACTGGGTGGCTGCATTGACTAGGAGCCACCTGCTTAGACCTTTTCTTCTGGGTTGTCTGGGGCCTTAGGATGCAGAGCTAATGATCTCAGCTGACTCACCAGGCCATGCTCACTCCTCACCTTGTGTCCCTGACCAGGTTCCGGGTCAGCGAGACGCCCCCGCTCACCAGCCATTTCACTCTGGCACTGAAGAACCTCCCGGATCAGTACGACAGCAAATCGAAGGTGGAGTACCAGCAGCTAATCAACAACTACGGCACCCACTATATGTCCCAGCTGCAGCTGGGGGGCCGGGCGCGGGACGTGACGGCCGTGAGGGTCTGCGAAGCAGCAATGAGCAGCTTGACTGACGACGAGATCAAGGACTGCTTGAGCGTGGAGGCGGGTGTGAGTATCGGAGCGGGCTCTGTCAAGGGTGGGAACAGCAAGTGCGAGGAGGAGAAGAAGAAGGGGAAGGTCCGGGGGAGCTTCCATGAGACGTATCGGGAGCGCCACGTGGAGGTGGAGGGAGGAGAGAGCTCGACTGATGTGCTGTTCTCTGGCAGTGATGCCAAGGTCTTCTCGACCTGGATTGAGAGTCTCAAAGGCAACCCTGGCCTGGTGTCCTATTCGCTGCACCCCATCCACATCCTGGTGCAGCAGGACGACCCAAAGCGGGAGGCGCTGAGGCGGGCAGTCAGTGAGTACATCCTTGAGAGGACCCTGGTGAGGAATTGCACCCAAAGCTGCCCCCCGGGGACTCAACGCAGCGCCCACGACCCCTGCTCCTGTGTCTGCCCCGGGGATGCCATGACCAACACCATGTGCTGCTCGCGGGAGCGCGGCCTGGGGAAGCTGATGGTGACAGTGAAGAAGGCCAGTGGCCTGTGGGGGGACTACGTTACCGCTACGGATGCCTTCGTCAAGGTCTTCTTTGAGAGACGGGAGATTCAGACCGGCACCATCTGGAACAACAACAATCCCGTCTGGAACGTCCATTTGGACTTCAGTACTGTCCACCTCACCAGCACCAGCAAGATCCACATAGAGGTCTGGGACGAGGACAACAAGTGGAACGATGACCTGCTGGGAGGCTGCGACATCCCGCTGGAGGCCGGGGGGCCCCACCAGAAGGATTGCTACCTGAACCACGGCCGCATCTGGTTCCAGTACAGACTGCGCTGTGGGCCCCACCTCGGGGGCCGGAGCTGCTTCGACTATGTCTCCCAGCCACCGCAGCAGAGCACAGCCAAGGGGAAAGAGGCGGAGGCCTTCTGGTGAGCCCCGGATTGGAGAGGGGCGTGGGTGTGCATTGGTCACTAGCACTCCCTGTCCCCCAGAGCATTTCCTAGTTCCTACTCTGCTGATGCTACTGAGCTTCATGCTGTCACTCCTGCTCGGGAATCGGTGTCTCCAATGCCCATAAGAGACTCTCTGCTCCTGTGGGCCCATCATCCTCACAGCTCCCTCTGGGAAAACATCCCACCATGAACCGCCCATTCCGGATCCATCAGACCAGTGTGTCCAATGATTCCAGCCATCCAATGTATCCACCTAACCAACATACCAAACTATGTACCTACTGCATCCAACCTATCCCCCCCCCACCCCATCCAGCCAACTGCCAGCCAACCAACCAACAAATTGTTGCATTTAGTTTATCTAACCTATTCAATCAGTAAACTGCCAACTGGATTTAGTGTATCCAATGTATCCAACCAACCTATGAAAGAATGTAGCAGTGCATCCACCCTATCCATCCCTCCAACCAACCAATGCATATATCTAGTGCATCTAAGGTATGCAACAAACCAACCGATGAATGAATGTATCCAGTGTATTCAAACAACCACTGAATTTATCTAGAGCATCCAGTGTAAAAAGCCAGCCAGCCAATTAATGTGTTTAGGATGTCCACTGTAACCAGCCAATCAAAAATGTATTTAGCATATCCAGGCAACCTGCCAACCAATGCATCCAATGCATCCATCCAGCCAACCAACCAGTGTATGTACCTAGTGCATCTGGTGTATCCACCCAACTAATGTCTTAGGTACATCTAACCAACATGTGTATCCAGTGCAACCAACCAACCAATCAATGTCAAGTACATCCAGTCAACCAATATGTGCTGGCAGTGCAAATAATCCCTCACCCCACGTATCCATCCACCCACAATTATCCAGCAGCTTTGGGGTAAATTATCTTATCCTGACAGTGCAGGCCCCACTCACCATCCAGCTGGATGTTCCATGCTCAGATGATCAACAGAGATAATGTTATATCACTTGCCATTGGTAGGATTCAGAGTTAACACCCACGAGGACATGCCACAGGGCTATCAGTTCAGGCTGTCAGCCGGCTCAGGGAGATGGCACTGCATTGGGATCACACTGGAAAGGGAAAATTCCCCCTAATTCTGGGATTAAGGTATCTTCCTGGCTCACCCCTATTTGCATCTGTGAGAGCCTAGACTAATAGCTCCATGGTGCTGTTAACTGGTAATGAGGGTTAACTCTGAACCCTACTGACTGTAAGTTAAATATATCCAGCCTGTTAAACTGCCATGCAGCTTTGCATCTCCACCACAAAATGATTTGCTTCTGGGAGGATTCCAGCTCTCTGGATCTTTGCAAATGTATCTCCTTGCTTCAATAAATGTTTGTGAAAGCAAATTTCTAAGCAGCAAGTCTTGTCATTCTTCCAACCTCAGGGGGCTGGAACCAGATGTAGAGTAGAAATGAGCGGTTGCAGTACCTGCTTGGGAACACAAGGGAGAGCTCTGGGCTGGGCAGGAGCAAGGCAGAGCTGGACAAGGGAGCTAAATAAATGGATGGATTTGCTGCAATGGGGAATCTGGTGTAAGGTGGCTAACACCAACCAAAGGGAGTGGCTTCCGTTGGGCACAGAGTGGGGTGGGTGGGAAAGAGATACAGGGAGATGGGCAGCGTTCTTAGGTGGCATTAATATCCCACAGCTGATATTTGCAAGACACTGCTATTGCCAAGGGATCCAGGAGGGGATAAGAGAAATTTTCCCTCTAAGGAGATTCAGCTCTGACCTGGCTCTGGGGCAGGGAGATTGGCCGCCTCAGGAGGCTGGGGAATGGGACACAGAGCGTTTCCCCTCTAGGGGGCGCTGGTTCCGATCTGACCCCACGACATGGCTGGCTCCGCAGGCTGGGGAATTAGAGGAATAGTTCTCCTCTAATAGTTCTCCTCCATCCTACAGCAAAAAAACTTTAGGACCAGACTTCAAAGAGAAACTGCTGAGCTTCAGTTCATCTGCAAATTTGACACCATCAGCTCAGGACTAAACAAAGACTGTGAATGGCTTGCCAATTACAGAACCAGTTTCTCCTCCCTTGGTTTTCACACCTCAACTGCTAGAACAGGGCCTCATCCACCCTGATTGATCTAACCTCGTTATCTCTAGCTTGCTTCTTGCTTGCTTATATATACCTGCCCCAGGAAATTTCCACCACTTGCATCCGAAGAAGTGGGTATTCACCCACGAAAGCTCATGCTGCAAAACGTCTGTTAGTCTATAAGGTGCCACAGGATTCTTTGCTGCTTCTACAGAACCAGACTAACACGGCTACCCCTCTGATACTTCTCCTCTAATGGTGCAGCTCCGATTCCCTCCAGCAGGTGGCAGCCTGGACTCGTGCAGCCCCCAAACACTTGATCAGCTAAAATGCATCTTGCAGGTCAGTTCTGACAGTGCATGGCAGGTATGGTGGGGGGGGGGGGGCGGAGGAGGCTCTGAGCTCCTGACCTGCCCCTGGCCTGGAGGCTGGGATCCTGGTGCAGAGGTGGAGAGAGAGCCGGTGGGAGTGCGGTTGTGATGCACGGTGGAGAGGAGAGGATCTTTCCACAGCCTCCTTCTGCCCCACCACAGACCCAGTGGCTTCAGAGCAAGGCCCTGGCTGGCACGGCCCCCCTCCATCCTGCTGCCCCCGTGGCCCCAGCCCATCCCCGTACCCCAGAGCCCTGGGGCTAGGAGAGGCAGAGCATGAATCAGCTAGTTCCTCCAGCACCCCGGCAGGGACAGCGGGATGGGCACAAGTGGCAGCCCCATGGCAGGTGGTGGAGCCGAGATGAAGGGGGCGATAAGGACATGGTGACACGGATGAGACACGGGGGCCAACGCAGGCATCTCGTAGTGTTGCTCTCCTCATAGAACCATGGACCAGTTGTGGTGGTGGGGGAGGGGGGTACGTGTAGAAAAATACATCCCAGAACCCAGATCGGGAAGTGAGGAGCCACAAAGTCCGGGTCAAGATGGGGCTGGGAGGCAGGAGATCCCAGTGCAGCATGGTCCCCTCTGTAATATACCTCTGCTCCGAGGGGCTGAACGCTAAGGTCATGGGGCCGAGGTCAGGATACTGGGAGCCACGCGGCCCAGACCGGTACGGAGCTGGGACGTAGCCCATCCCAGCGCTGGGAAGCAGTCGGGTGGAAACATGGAGCAGAGGCCAGGAGACAAGGGGGCCTGGGGGACGTGGCAGAACGGGGACCGGATTCCCGTAGCCCCTCCCCTAGAGTCATGGCCCCCCCTGCCTGGCACATGTAGCCCCTGTGACTCAGGCTGTAGCATCGGGCAGCGCTAGAGCCGCACGTCTGAGTTTCTAGTGGCAGGAAGAGCGGTTCTGACCACAGTCTTCCCCGCACTGCAGCTACTCGGCGCCGGGGCAGGGAGACAGTGCCTGCGACAGCAGTGATTGGGTTGTGGCAGGAGACCCCAGAGCTCCATGTCACACCCACTGTCGGGCCAGTCAGAGCTGCGTCTCCATCCAAACCTGGGCCTTTCTCATCGGGAGAGAACCCAGGGCTCCTGCCTCCCACCTCACCTCAAACATTAAACCTTTTCCATTAGCACTCACTGGAGAGGTGGAAAGCTTCCCTGTGAGATCTGTTAAATTGTTTCTTTCTCCCAGCCCTAGACCCCAGAGATATGAAATGTTTAATGTGTTAAGAAGTTCTAGCTATCTGTCCACATAACATATTTACAGATCAATCATGTGTATCTATCTATCCCCATACACCCTTCTATCTATCTATCTATCTATCTATCCCCATACGCCCTCGTATCTGTCTATAATCTTATATGACTCTGGCTTTGTCTACACAGCACTTTTGTGCGTAAAACTTTTGTTGTTCCAGGGTGTGAAAAAAACAACACCTCGAACAAGAAGTTTTACCGACAATAAGGGCCGGTGTGAACAGCGCTTGATCAAAGAGAGTTTCACATCTTCAATGTCAGCCCCTGCGACCCACAAACAGCATGTCAGAGACACAGGCCTGCCTCCCGAATCAGAGTACACGGAGGGGCAAACTACCAGGCTATATCGGCCCGTCGATCTGCTCGGGGGCAGGAGAGCAGGCTTGAGGGGTCCATGGGTGTAATCCAGGGTGGCACAGAGGGGGAAGGATACCAGGCCAAATGGGACCATGGGTCTGATCAGGGGTGGCGGGGTTGGGATAGGATCCCGGCCTAGCTGGACCCAGGGCTGGGACACTGCACCCCATATTTGTCATCGTCATATTATGATGATCTGATTATGGCACAATGATGATGCATTTTGTACAAGAGAAGTCATGTGAGGGGTCATTGGAAAAGACATGATTTTCTGAATAGGATTATCCTGTATGGACGCATGTGTCATTTGTGTATGTAAATTTAGGAAATTTACTGAGCAGAATCCCCTGATGGGGGCAGCACAGGGGGTGCTCTGGGGGCTGTGGGACTCTGGACACAGAGCCAGGGCATTGGGCTTGCTCTGGATTTGATGATGTTCATCCATCGTTTTCGAAGAAGACCTTAACATCTATCAGGTTGTGAGCTGTCCAAGGTGTGTCCGCAAATGGCTGGTAAGGCCAATACGGGCACGGAATGTTCTGCCACATGTTACACAGGGATCAGAACCCTGGCCTGACTCCATTGCTATTGATGGGGTTTCTCTGTATTTAGAGTGGGGTCCCTGGGAAACGAGGTGGTGGCCCCAGTGTGGCACTAGGAGGTGCTGTGCTGCAGGGTGGGGGGCTCAGCATGGGGTGCACTCCCCAGGCACGCAGTTCTGGCCCCAGTTAATAGGGGCTTGTCTCACTGTGTGTTCCTTTTCAGCCTCTCTAGCTCCTCATACTCTGGGTCGAGACCCACAGTAGGTGTGTTTGATCCACCACAGAGGTGGAACAATTGCTGGCCACAGCTTCCTGCCCAATGGCTGTGGCTGGGGGTGTAAAGGGGGCAGGAGCTCAGCGCTGGGGGGAGCGTGGTGACGGCTGAGACACTCAGAACACAGGAGACCTTTTGTGGTGCTGTGATCCACCTTCAAAGCGCGTCTCTCCCAGCAGAGACACAGCCCAGCCCGGGACGCCGGCAGGCCTGAGAGCCAAAATATTCCTCAGCCGAAATATACCAGAGGCAGGTGAGTGATGGGTGGGTCTGCTCAGACGCCAACCGAGATCAGGGCCCCCATCACACCGGGTGCTGCACAGACCTCGACCGAGATCAGGGACCCCATCGCGCCGGGCGCTGCACGGACCCCGACCGAGATCAGGGACCCCATCGCGCCGGGTGCTGCTCAGTCCCTGACCGAGATCAGGGATCCCGTCGCTCTGGGTGCTGCGCAAACTCATCCCAATTGAGATCGGGGGCCCCTAATGCTGGGCCCTGGACAGACCCCCCCTCCATTGAGATTGGGGGCCCTGTCACACCAGGTGCTGCACAGACCCGAACCTAGATCATGGTCCCCAATCCCTCCTGCTCTAACCCACTCAATCCCACTCCCCTGCCAGAGTGACAATAGAACCCAGGAGTCCTGACTCCCTGCCCCCCATCCTCTACCCCGCTTCACCCCACTCCCCTGCCAGAGCAACAATAGAACCCAGGAGTCCTGACTCCCTGCCCCCCATCCTCTAACCCGCTTCACCCCACTCCCCTGCCAGAGCAACAATAGAACCCAGGAGTCCTGACTCCCTGCCCCCCATCCTCTACCCCACTTCACCCCACTCCCTTGCCAGAGCGACAATAGAACTCAAACAGAACAGGAGTACTTGTGGCACCTTAGACCACGCTGCCACTCAGCTTTTGATAATTAATTGATGTAGTTGATACCTTTCATATCAGGGGCATCTTGAAATTTCAGGCTGTTTGATTTTCTATTGGCAACAAAGCAGTGGGGCAGCACGGGGGAAGGAAGCCCAGGGATGAGCTTGTAGGGGGTTGGGGGCTGGGCAGAACCCAGCAGTCAATATTCAAGTGAATTTTTCCTGCCTCGTTCTGCTGGGCTGAGTTCAAACATTTACTGTCCCCTCCCAGTCCGAGCCTCCACCATGACAGGATACAGAGCTGTCAGCCGTTCTTGCCCCACAGCCAGCATTGCTGTACAGCTCCAACCCAAGTAGAACACAATTGAAACCTACTTTTAACACAGCATCCCTTGTGGTGGGGACGCTGTGAGGTTCTCAAAGCATCTGTGGTGGACGCACAGAGAAGTGTGAGGTTCTCAAAGCATCTGTGGCGGAAGAAAGAACAGGATATCACACTAGATGGTCCCTTTAGTAAGGTTTTGGTAAGGCTTTGATACTGTCTTGAATGACCTTCTCATAAACAAACTAGGGAAATGGAGCTTTTATAAGGTGGGTACATAACTGGTTGGAAAATCGTTCCCAGAGAGTCGATACCAGTGGTTCACAGTCAGGCTGGAAGGACATAACAAGTGGGGTCCCGCAGGGATCGGTTCTGGGTCCAGTTCTGTTCAAAATCTTCACCAGTGATGTAGATCATGTCATAGAGAGGACACTGATAAAGTTTGCGGACAATACCAAGCTAGGAGGGGGGTTGCAAGTGCTTTGGAGGATAAGATGAAAATTCAAAATGCTGTGGACAAACTGGAAAAATGGTCTGAAGTAACTAGGATGAAATTCAGTAAGGAGAAATGCAAAGTGCTCCACTTAGGCAGGAACAATCAGTTGCACACACACAATGGGAAATGGCTGCCTAGGAAGGAGAACTGCAGAAAGGGATCTGGGGGTCAGAGTGGATCACAAGCTAAATATGAGTCAACAGTGTAATGCTGTTGCAAAACAAGCAAACATCATTCTGGGCTGTATCAGCAGGAGCATTGTAAGCAAGACACGAGAAGTGATTCTTCTGCTCTACTCCGTACTGATTAGGCCCCAACTGGAGTATTGTGTGCAGTTCTGGATGCCACATTTCAGGAAGGATTTGGACAAATTGGAGAAAGTGCAGAGAAGAGCAACAAAAATGATGAAAAGTCTAGAAAACATGAGCTGTGAGGGAAGATTGAAAACAATGGGTTTGTTTAGTCTGCAAAAGAGAAGACTGAGCGGGGAAACATAACAGTTTTAATGTACATGAAAGTTTATTCGAAGGAGAAGGGAGAAAAATTGTTCTTCTTAACCTCTGCGAATAGAACAAAAAGCAATGAGCTTAAATTGCAACAAGGGCAGTTTAGGTTGGACATTAGGAAAAAATTCCTAACTGTCAGGGTGGTTAAGCACTGGAATAAATTCTCTAGGGAGGTTGTGGAATCTCCATCACTGGGGATTTTTAAGAGCAGTTTGGTCAAACCCCTGTCAGGGATGGTTTAGACAATACTTAGTCCTGCCTACAGTGCAGGGGACTGGACTAGACGACCTCCTGAGGTCCCTTCCAGGTCTATGATTCTGTATTTCTATGGGTTTACTCTTGGTGGCAGGAAGGGGGAAGGATATTGGGCTAGATAGGCCCATGGGCGTGATCCAGGACAAAATGGATGGAGCAAGATACAGGGTTAGATGGCCCCAGGATCTGTTCCGGGGCGGTAGCATTTCCTGCTGTCTTTCCCTGACAGCCGCAGTGCAAACTTGCCAGCACCAGACGCTGGGGCTGATGCAGACCATGAGAAACCCCAGAAAATGACCCTCCGTCAGTAGTTAAACACGACCAAATCCACCACTCAGCGTGGCCACAAGGGGGCCCCGGCAGTTGCTACGGTGCAGCAAGTCACGCCAAGCGTGACCCAAGCTCCCGCTGCTCTCGCTGGCTATAAAAGCCGCCACAAGGACTCTGTCCACATGGCACCTCCCTCTAGTGGCCCCATTGAGGCATTGCAATGACCCATGGTATTGCGCGCTGTAGAGTGGGCATGTGAAACTCTACCTCCTCCTCGTAGTTAGTGCTGGTATTACAACATCTGGGAAATAGAGAGGGGAGGGAATTGATGCAAATTAGGTAATCTGTAGTCAAACATGCAAATGAGGCCCAAAGTTTTCGTAGGTGTGCAATAAAATATGGCTGATGTCGTGGGTGGTTGGTGGATGTCACTAATTCTGGATCTCTCTGTCTCTCTCCCTCTAGGAGGGTTCAGCAGCCGACAGCCCCTCCAGGGTGGGGGTACCTATCGCATCAGCCATGCCCAGTTTTGGTGCCTTCATCCCGCTCCTCCTCTTCATCTTCCCTGGGGCCTCCTCCCATTGTCACACAAGCACGGAAAATGAATGTGACAAGCACACGGCCTTCGTGCCCAGGCACAGCCTGGCTGGGGAGGGCATCGATGTGACCACAATGGCCAGGAAGGGGGCCTATCTGGTGGACAGCAGCCTCTGGCAGCACGAGGACGGCACCTGCACCCTGTGCCAGAACCCACTGCAGGGAGGGCAGTGGCAGAGGCTGCCGCTGGCTGTGGTGGACTGGCGGGTCCACGTCTCGTGTGGCCGGAAGCTGAGTGACTCGGTGCAGCAGTCGGCGATGGGCATGATGGAGTCAGCAGCGTCCGTGGTGCAGAATGACTGGAAGGTGGGGCTGGATGTGCCTGTGAAGCCCAAAGTTAATGTCCAGGTGGCGCTGGCCGGATCACATTCCAAACTGGCCAGTTTCGTGGTAGACCACACCCGGATGGACAAATACAGCTTCGTGAGCCATGAGGTGTCCTGCGGCTATTACAGGTGAGAGCCAGCCTGGGTCAGGAGGACTCACCTGAAATTGGGATCACAGCAACACCACACAGTGATACGTGGCCTTTCCCCTCTACGGGGCACCAGCTCTGATCCAGGCCTGGTGGGGGGGGAGAATGGCTGGCTGGGTGAGGGCAGAGAATAGGACGCAGAAAAGACGGTTACTCACCTGTAGTAACTGGTGTTCTTCGAGATGTGTTGCTCCTATCCATTCCATGTAGGTGTGCGCGCTGCGCGTGCACGGCTCTTCGGAACATTTTTAGCCTAGCAACTCCGGCGGGCCGGCTGGCGCCCCCTGGAGTGGCGTCGCCATGGCGGCGGATATATACCCCAGCCGGCCCGTCCGCTCCTCAGTTCCTTCTTGCCGGCTATTCCGACAGTGGGGAAGGAGGGCGGGATTGGAATGGATAGGAGCAACACATCTCGAAGAACACCAGTTACTACAGGTGAGTAACCGTCTTTTCTTCTTCGAGTGATTGCTCCTATCCATTCCATGTAGGTGATTCCCAAGCCTTACCTAGGCGGTGGGGTCGGAATGAGACGTGGCGGAGTGTAATACCGCAGAGCCGAAGGCTGCGTCGTCTCGAGACTGGTGCACCAACGCATAGTGGGACGCGAAGGTATGGACTGAAGACCAGGTGGCCGCTCTACAGATGTCCTGGATGGGGACATGGGCCAGGAAAGCGGCCGATGAGGCGTGTGCCCTCGTCGAGTGTGCGGTGAGTCGGCACGGGGGAACGCGAGCAAGCTCGTAACACGTTCTGATGCAGGACGTCACCCAGAAAGAAATCCGTTGCGAGGAAACTGGCTCGCCTTTCATGCGGTCAGCTATTGCCACAAACAGCTGGGACGAACGCCGAAAAGGCTTCGTGCGGTCGATGTAGAACGCGAGTGCTCTGCGGACGTCGAGGGTATGCAGCTGCTGTTCCCGAGGCGAGGCATGCGGCTTCGGGAAGAAGACCGGGAGGAAGATCTCCTGGTTGAGATGGAAGGCCGACACCACCTTGGGGAGG
The DNA here is from genome assembly GCF_020497125.1 of Mauremys mutica. Classification (NCBI taxonomy): domain Eukaryota; kingdom Metazoa; phylum Chordata; order Testudines; family Geoemydidae; genus Mauremys; species Mauremys mutica. Next base: position 161,526,984 of record NC_059075.1, read on the forward strand.
AAGGCCGGGTGTGGTCGGAGCTGCACCTTGTCCCCGTGGAAGACGGTATACGGGGGACCCGCCGTCAGGGCGCGGAGCTCTGAGACCCGTCTGGCGGATGTGATCGCCACGAGGAAGGCCACCTTCCAGGTAAGATGGAGGAGAGAGCACGTAGCGAGGGGCTCGAAGGGTGGGCCCATGAGCTGGGCGAGGACCAGGTTCAGATCCCATGTCGGAGCAGGAGGACGCACCTGCGGGTAGAGACGGTCTAACCCTTTAAGGAATCGTGATACCATCGGGTTGGAGAAGATCGAGCGACCTCCTATAGCTGGTCGAAATGCTGACAGCGCTGCCAGGTGCACCCTGAGGGACGAGATTGCAAGACCTTGACCTTTCAGGTACCAAAGGTAGTCGAGGACAGTTTGGATGGGGGCCGAGAAAGGGTTGATACCTCTCTGGTCGCACCAGAGGGCAAAGCGCTTCCACTTGGCGAGGTAAGTAGTTCGCGTTGAAGGTTTCCTGCTTTCGAGCAGAACTTGCTGCACCGCTGCGGAGCAATCTCTCTCTGCGTCGGTTAACCACTCAGGAACCAAGCTGTAAGATGCAGCGATTGCAGGTTCGGGTGACGAAGCCTGCCGAGGTCCTGGGTTATGAGGTCCGGCCACAGCGGAAGGGGAACGGGTTCCCGAACCGACAGCTTGAGTAGCAGGGTATACCAGTGCTGCCTCGGCCAGGCCGGAGCGACGAGTATGATGCGGGCGCTGTCTCTCCGGATCTTGAGCAACACTCGGTGGACGAGCGGAAACGGAGGAAACGCGTAGAGAAGAGGCTCTGTCCATGACAGGAGAAACGCATCCGAGAGGGAGCCTGGAGCTTGACCTTGGAAGGAGCAGAACCTGTGGCATTTGCGGTTGGTCCGTGAAGCAAAGAGGTCTATCTGGGGAAAGCCCCACCTCTGGAAGATGGAATAAGCCACATCTGGGCGAAGGGACCACTCGTGAGAGGCGAAGGACCTGCTCAGGCGGTCGGCCAACGTGTTCTGCGCTCCTGGCAGAAAAACGCTTCGAGGCGAATCGAGTGGGCTACACAGAAGTCCCAGAGGAGCAATGCCTCGTTGCAAAGTGGGGAGGACCGTGCTCCGCCCTGCTTGTTGACATAAAACATGGCTGTGGTGTTGTCCGTGTAGACCGCTACGCAGCGGTTCTGCAGGTGAGCCCGAAAGGCGAGACAAGCTAAGCGGATGGCTCTCAGCTCCCGGACGTTGATATGGAGGGAGAGCTCCTGGGGTGACCAGAGACCCTGGGTGTGTCGGTCTCCTACGTGAGCCCCCCAGCCGAGTGCCGAGGCGTCCGTCGTCAGGGTGATTGACGGGCGAGGCGGGCGGAACGGAACTCCCTCGCAGACCGTCTCCGGGTCCAGCCACCAGGTGAGCGTCTGGAGAGCGGGCCGTGCCACCGTTACCACCATGTCTAGGGGATCGCGATGAGGGCGGTACACTGACGCCAGCCACATTTGGAATGGGCGAAGTCGCAGCCTGGCGTGTGCGGTCACAAATGTGGACGCTGCCATGTGACCCAGGAGGCGGAGGCAGGATCGCACCGTTGTAGTCGGAAAGGCCTGCAGTGCCCGAATGAGGGAGGCCAACGTCTCGTGCCGAGTGCGCGGGAGGCACGCTCTGGCCAGATTGGAGTCGAGGACCGCTCCTATAAACTCCACTCTTTGCGCTGGAACTAAGAGGGACTTCTCGGTGTTGACAAGCAGGCCGAGAGACCGGAACAGATGTAGAATCTCGGTCACCTGATTCGCCACCAGCTCGTGGGAGCGGCCCCGAATGAGCCAGTCGTCGAGATATGGGTAGACGTGGATGCGACGACGGCGGAGGGCTGCGGCGACGACCGCCATGCACTTGGTGAATACCCTCGGCGTGGTGGAGAGGCCGAAGGGGAGCACTGTGAACTGGTAATGAGCTCCGTTGACCATGAAGCGCAGGAAGCGTCTGTGAGGGGGGTAGATTGCCACATGAAAGTAGGCATCCCTCATGTCGAGGGCCGCAAACCAGTCTCCCGGATCCAGGGAAGGGATAATGGACCGCAAGGTTACCATTCGAAACTTGAGCTTGCACAGGTATCTGTTGAGCTCCCGGAGGTCTAAGATGGGACGAAGGCCTCCTTTCGCCTTGGGGATGAGGAAGTATCTGGAATAGAATCCCCTGCCCCGCCTGCTGGGAGGCACCTCCTCGATAGCACCCACGCTCAACAGAGATTGGACCTCCTGTAAGAGGACTTGCTCGTGAGAGGGGTCCCTGAAGAGGGACAGGGAGGGTGGGTGGGAGGGAGGGGGCGAGATGAACTGTAGGCGGTAGCCGTATTGGACAGTGCTGAGGACCCAGCTGTCTGATGTTACAGATGACCACGCCCGGAGGAAGCGGGAAAGGCGATCGGAAAACAGAAGGGGTGGATCCTGATTGGAGAGAGGTGGGCGGCCCTCGGGCGTCCCATCAAAGGCCGTCTTTGGGCCTTGAGGGGCCTTGGACGATCCCTGGGCTTGGTTACGCCGCCCGCCCGATGGTCTGCGGCGGAAGGGGGCTGAGCGCTGATTGTTAGGCGGACGAGGTCTGTTGTATTGATAGGGCCGATAAGGTTGACACCGGAAGGAACGCCTTTGGGTGGCCGGCGTGTGCATTCCTAATGTGCGGATCGCCACTCTGCCGTCCTTTAGGGTCTGAATGCGGGTATCAGTTTTTTCTGAGAATAGACCCTGCGTCTCAAAAGGAAGGTCCTGGAGCGTATATTGGACCTCCGGCGGCAGAGTAGAGGACTGAAGCCATGCAATGTGTCGCATGGTTACCCCTGATGCTATGGTCCTGGCCCCCGAGTCCGCTGCATCTACCGCCGCCTTAATCAAGGTTCGGGAAGCCAGCTTTCCTTCCTCCAGCAGTGCCGAGAATTCTCGGTGGGAATCCTGCGGGGTGAGCTCTGTAAATTTCCCTAGGCAGCCCAAGATGTTGAATGTATATCTTGAGAGCAGGGCCATTTGATTGGCTATGCGGAGTTGTAGTCCGCCCGCTGAGTAAATTTTGCGGCCTAACAAGTCCATGCGCTTGGACTCTTTCGACTTTGGCGCAGCGGCGGGCTGTCCGTGCCGCTCCCGGTCATTGACAGATTGGACAACGAGAGAGTCCGGAGCCGGGTGAACGTAAAGGTATTCGTACCCCCTCGGGGGGACCGAGTACTTCCTCTCAACTCCGCGTGCTGTAGGCGGGACGGAGGAGGGCGACTGCCAGATAGCGGCATTGTTCTTTTGTATTGTCTGGATGAAGGGGAGCGCTACCCTCACGGGGGCCTCCGCTCCCACCACATCCGTGATGGGGTCATCGACCTCCTGGACTTCTTCCACGGGTAGGTTGATGGCCTTAGCTACCCTTCTGAGAAGGTCCTGGTGTGCCTTGATGTCGATCGGCGGAGGTTCCGACGGTGCCGCCCCTGCCACCGCCTCATCGGGGGAGGAGGATGAGGAAGGACCCGGTAGGACTTCTTCCGGTGCCTGCTCCGTGTCTGCGGGAATAGGTGCCCGCGTTTCATGCCCCAAGTGCGTGCCGTGAGCGGCGGCCTGTGGAGTGGGGGACGGAGGTGCCCTGCTGACAGTGGCTACCGGTACCGACCGCACCGAGCCTGGCTGCCGCGGCGGAAGGGGAGGCCCCTGTTCATGTTCGGCCCAAGGCACCCAAAATCCCCATTGCTGAGGTCCATGCTCCGGTGGGAGGGACCCCGCCCGGAAGTCAATTGCGCTGCCCTCAGGGGAAGCGACTGAGGGCTCCCTTGATGGCCAGGGGGGAGCCGAAGCGGTGGTCGGCCGGACGTCCGGTGCCGGAGTAAAGTGCCCCCGCGGTGCCGACGGACGGTGCCGGTCGTCACGTGGTCTAGCCGGCGAACGGGACCTGCGCGTGGCACGGTGCTGGGAGCTCGACCGGCGGCCCCGGGAGCTCGACCGGCGGCGTCGGGAGCTCGACCTGCGGCGTCGGGAGCGCGACCGACGGTGCCGGGAGCTCGACCGACGGTGCCGGGATGCGGATCTGGACCGCGTGCGGCGGCGCCTGGAGCGGCTACGTGACTCTCGACGCCTCTCGCGGTGCCTGGAGCCGGACCTGGTGCGGTGCCGGCGACTCGGCGACCGGGACTTGGAACGTCGTCGGGAGTGCGACCGGTACCGCGACTGGGAGCGGTACCGGGACTGCGACCGGCGAGGAGACGGGGAGCGTCGTCTTGACGTGGATCGTCGTGCCCGGTGCGGTGGAGAGCGGTGCCGTGAGCGAGATCGGGATCGAGATCTGGCGGCGGTGCTGCGATCAGCTCGGTCGGCCAGGGACGGGGGGCGCATCATAAGTGGCTTCCCAATAGATTTGAGAGTCCGCACCGGTGGCAACGGCAGCTGAGCGCTTGTATCAGCGGTAAGGTCAATCAAGTGTCTTGCCGTCGCGAACGCCTCGGGCGTGGACGGCAGCCTCAGCTCCTCCTCGGTAGGTGCCGGGGAGCTGGGCGGTGCCGGAGTCGACGGGCCTTGCGGCACCGGAGTCAACGGCACGGTGCACGTTTTGTGCACAGCCTCAGCCTGCACCGTTACAGTCGGAGGCGGCTGGGCTAACGGTCTCTTGTGCTTCTCAGAGACCGTCTTCGGCACTTTCTTTCCCGAGGAGAGGGAGCGGTGCCGGGTCTTCGGTGCCGGGTGCCGAGGTGCATCGGCACCGGGGCGGCTGGGTGCGGTCGGCGCGCTGCTAGCTGAGGCAGTCTTTGGCGCCGGCGGTGCCGGTGCCGGCGGTTGGAGGGCTGACTCCATGAGGAGTTGTTTCAACCGTGAGTCCTGCTCCTTCCTCGTGCGAGGCCTGAAAGCGACGCAGATGGGGCACTTGTCCGACCGGTGCGACTCTCCAAGACAGCGGAGGCAGGAGTCGTGCGGGTCACTCACCGGCATAGACCGCTGGCAAGCCGCGCAGGGCTTGAAACCCGCCGGTCCGGGCATAAGCCCGCACCGGGGCGGAAGAAGAGGGCTAACCCCTCTAATTCCCTAATGACTATCGTAACACTAACTATAGAACTATTAACAAGACTTAACAACTATGATAACTATATACACTAACGATCGGAGAACGCTAAGGCTGTGGAGTAAAGCAGATCACTCCACTGTTCCTACTAGCCGTCACGGGCGGAAAGAAGGAACTGAGGAGCGGACGGGCCGGCTGGCGTATATATCCGCCGCCATGGCGGCGCCACTCCAGGGGGCGCCAGCCGGCCCGCCGGAGTTGCTAGGCTAAAAATGTTCCGAAGAGCCGTGCACGCGCGGCGCGCACACCTACATGGAATGGATAGGAGCAATCACTCGAAGAAGAACCTTTCCTCTCTAGGGAACACTGGCTGCAATCCAGCCCCAGGATGGGGATCTGTTTCAGGATAATAGGGAATGGGGCACAGGATCTTTCTCCTCTAGGGGGCATCATCTCCAATCTGGTCCCAGGGCAGGGGACTGGCTGACTAGCAAGGCAGGGAATGCTACAAGGGGCCTTTCCCCTCTAGGGGGCGCCGGCTCCCATGCGGGACTGGACAGCTATGGGGGATTTTCTTCTCATGTGTCAGGACAGCCCGGCGCCCTGCCGTGGCCAGAGCAGAGGACGTCTGTCAGAACTATCAAGCAGCTTGTTAGTATCCCTAGCACAGTCATGAGGTTCAGCTGACGTCTGTCAGAACTATCAGGCAGCTTGTTAGTATCCCTAACAAGGTTGTGAGGTTCAGCAGACAGGGTGGTTGCTTTGTGTAGGAGCCACCTACTTAGATCGGTGCTTCTGGGTTGTCTGGGGCCTTAGCGTGCACAGCTAATGATCTCAGCTGAGTCACCAGGCCATGCACACTCCTTACCTTGTGTCCCTGAACAGGTTCCGGGTCAGCGAGATGCCCCCGCTCACCAGCCATTTCACTCTGGCGCTGGAGAACCTCCCGGACCAGTACGACAGCAAATCGAAGGTGGAGTACCAGCAGCTAATCAACAACTATGGCACCCACTATGTGTCCCAGCTGCAGTTGGGGGGCCGGGCACGGGACGTGACGGCCGTGAGGGTCTGCGAAGCAGCAATGAGCAGCTTGACTGACGACGAGATCAAGGACTGCTTGAGCATGGAGGCGGCCGTGAGTATCGGAGCGGGCTCTGTCAAGGGTGGGTACAGCAAGTGCGAGGAGGAGAAGAAGAAAGGGAAGGTCCGGGGGAGCTTCCATGAGACGTATCGGGAGCGCCACGTCGAGGTGGAGGGAGGAGAGAGCACGACTGACATGCTGTTCTCTGGCACTGATGCCAAGGTCTTCTCGGCCTGGATAGAGAGTCTCAAAGCCAGCCCTGGTCTGGTGTCCTATTCGCTGCAACCCATCCACATCCTGGTGGAGCAGGACGACCCAAAGCGGGAGGCGCTGAGACGGGCAGTCAGTGAATATATCCGTGAGAGGGCCCTGGTGAGGAATTGCACCCGAAGCTGTCCCCCGGGGACTCAACGCAGCGCCCATGACCCCTGCTCCTGCGTCTGCCCCGGGGGTACCATGACCAACACCATGTGCTGCTCGCGGGAGCGCGGCCTGGGGAAACTGATGGTCACAGTGAAGAAGGCCAGTGGCCTGTGGGGGGATTACTTTACCGCTACGGATGCCTTCATCAAGGTCTTCCTTGAGAGAAGGGAGCTACGGACCAACACAATCTGGAACAACAACAATCCCATCTGGAACGTCGACTTGGACTTCAGTGCCGTCCACCTCACCAGCGCCAGCAAGATCCGTGTCCAGGTCTGGGACGAGGACAACAAGTGGGACGATGACCTGCTGGGAGGCTGCGACATCCCGCTGGAGGCCGGGGGGCCCCACCAGAAGGATTGCTACCTGAACCACGGCCGCATCTGGTTCCAGTACAGCCTGCGCTGCGGGCCCCACCTCGGGGGCCGGAGCTGCTTCGACTATGTCTCCCAGCCACCGCAGCAGAGCACAGCCAAGGGGAAAGAGGCGGAGGCCTTCTGGTGAGCCCCTGATTGGAGAGGGGCGTGGGTGTGCATTGGTCACTAGCGCTCCCTGTCCCCCAGAGCATTTCCAAGTTCCCGCTCTGCTGCCGCTGCTGAGCTTCATTCTGTCACTTCTGCTTGGGAATCGGTGCCGCCGATGCCCATAAGAGAGTCTCTGCTCCTGTAGCCCGATATCCTCACAGCTCCCTCTGGGAAAACATCCCACCATGAACCGCCCGTTCCGGATCCATCAGACCAGTGTGTCCAATGATTCCCACCATCCAATGTATGCATCTAATCAACAAACTAATGTATGTACCTACTGCATACCTGATCTCAACCTATTTACCATTGTGGGTTGCATATGCAGCTCTCTATGTGTTATTTTGGCCACATCCACACTGCATATGTACTATCTGTCTGGCCCTCAGAATATGCAGCCGCGGGTTGAGAACTACAGATCTAGTGCGTCCAATGTAACTAACCAACCAACCAACTAAGGTCTTCAGTACGTCCAACCAACCAACCAAGTTGTGTAGCCAGTGCAAGCAACCAAACAATGAATGTCCTAAGTACATCCAACCAACCAGTCAACCAATATGTACAGGCAGGGCAACCAATCCACAGCCCCATGTATGCAGCCAACAACTGTATTTATCTGTCTAGTGTATCCACTTGAAAACTGATTTTCTCTACAGGACCCTAAGGCGCAAATCTGAGCCCTGTCATACTGCGGCTTCAGTGATTAACCCTCTGGAGAAATCCGAAGGTATTCCAGGGTGGACATGGTTCAAAGCACCCAGCAGATGGGCCGGGGTCCCGGGCGGAGGATTCGTTAGGGGGCTATTCCCTAAGTGTTGTTTCTGTTGCTTTTCACAATTACCCAGCTGCTTTGGAGATGCTTATATTATCATGAATACACAGGCTCCATTCACCAACCAGCTGGATGTTCTCTGCTCAGATGGTTATCAAAGATGATGACATAGCACTCCTTCTCACTAGGCTTCAGAGTTAATACACAGGAGAACATGTCCCAGGCTATAGATTCCGGCGGTCAGCAGGCTCAGGGAGATGGCACTGCATTGGCATTACGTTTGGGAAGGGCAAATTTTCCCTAATTTGGCGATTAATGTTTCTTCCTCTCTCACTCTTACCTGCATCTGTTGAGAGCCTAGATCAATAGCTCGACGGTGCACCTCACTGATGGAGTGGGTGTAGTTAACTCTGAACCCTACTGACTGCAACTGAAATATCTTTGAGCAGGGGGTTGGACTCGATGACCCCCTGAGATCCCTTCCAACCCTGATATTCTATGATTCTATGATCTCCAGCCTGGAAAACTGTCATGCAGCTTTGCAGCACCACTGCAAAATTATTTGTTTCTGAGAGGATTCCAGATCTCTGGATCTTTGCAAATGTATCTCCCTGCCTCAGTAAACATGTGTGAAATAAAATTTCTAAGCAGGAAGTCTTGTCATTCTTCTAACCTCAGTGGGCTGGACCTAGATCTAAAGTGGAAATGAGCGGCTGCAATACACACTTGGTAACACTAGGGGGAGCTCTGGGCTGGAGGAGAAGGAGGCATGATAAGACAGGCGAGCTAGACAGCTGGATGAATTTGCTGCAGTGGGGAATCCAGTGTAATGTGGCTAATGGCAGTCAAAGGGAGTGGCTTCTGTTGGGGACAGAGTGGGGTGGGTGGGTGTGATGCTCTGTACCTCAGGGGAACACCCAGCACCTCTATGTTCATCTTTATAAAATAATTGTGTGGTATCCAGTGCACAGTTTGTCATGTCAGGTGTCTTCGGAAGGCTCATAATGTACTGTGCATGGTTGCTGTAGTGATGTTATAGTAATTGTTACAGTAATGTTATTGTAAGATTATAGGTTGTAATTTCATATATATAGTTATGAGGCTGAAAATGTATCCTCAGGGCTTAAAGCAAGCCCAGGCAAAAACTCTCCAAGAACAGAGAGGCAGTTCACACCTCATCAGGGTGTGTGTGGGAGAAACCCAGCCCAGCCTCACAGAAACAAAGGACGCTGGCCTAGGCAACAACAAAATAATTTGTTAGGGCCTGGCTACGCTTGCAGATGTAGGGCACTGGGAGTTAAACCAGCCCTTGGAGACTGCAGCAGGGAAAGCGCTGCAGTGTGTTCACACTGTCAGCTGTCAGCGCACTGGCGTGGCCGCATTTGCGGCACTTGCAGCGGCATTGGGAGCGGTGCATTATGGGCAGCTATCCCACAGAGCACCTCTTCCCATTCTGTCAAGTATCAGAGGGGTAGCCGTGTTAGTCTGGATCTGTAAAAGCAGCAAAGAATCCTGTGGCACCTTATAGACTAACAAACGTTTTGCAGCATGAGCTTTCGTGGGTGAATACCCACTTCGTCGGATGCAAGTAGTGGAAATTTCCAGGGGCAGGTATATATATGCAAGCAAGAAGCAAGCTAGAGATAACGAGGTTAGTTCAATCAGGGAGGATGAGGCCTTGTTCTAGCAGTTGAGGTGTGAAAACCAAGGGAGGAGAAACTGGTTCTGTAGTTGGCAAGCCATTCACAGTCTTTGTTTAATTCTGAGCTGATGGTGTCAAATTTGCAGATGAACTGAAGCTCAGCAGTTTCTCTTTGAAGTCTGGTCCTGAAGTTTTTTTGCTGCAGGATGGTCACCTTAAGATCTGCTATTGTGTGGCCAGGGAGGTTGAAGTGTTCTCCTACAGGTTTTTGTATATTGCCATTCCTAATATCTGATTTGTGTCCATTTATCCTTTTCCTTAGAGACTGTCCAGTTTGGCCGATGTACATAGCAGAGGGGCATTGTTGGCATATGATGGCATATATTACATTGGTGGACGTGCAGGTGAATGAACCGGTGATGGAGTGGCTGAGCTGGTTAGGTCCTGTGATGGTGTCGCTGGTGTAGATATGTGGGCAGAGTTGGCATCGAGGTTTGTTGCATGGATTGGTTCCTGAGCTAGAGTTACTATGGTGCGGTGTGCAGTTACTGGTGAGAATATGCTTCAGGTTGGCAGGTTGTCTGTGGGCGAGGACTGGCCTGCCATATTTACTGTTCTTTCTACACGTCGGGATGGTTTGTTCCTGCAACCTCAATAAGGATTCTTTAAAATACAGCCAGTATTTCTCCAGTAATTACAATAGAGGGAGGGAGTGCCCTAGGACACAGGGTCGCCCCAGTCCCGGACAGGTCTCTCAGCAGGTAAACAATTACAGCAAGCATTTATACCTTTGTTACAGACTATAACAAGCAATAATACAGACAATAATGAGCAACAACTGCATTTTGTTTATACATAAGCCATCCTGCTATCTTATTTTTCTCACTTGTAGGAGACGCCAGTCTACATATTTGGTTATCAGTTGCAAGGCTGTAATAACATCTCACACAGTTCTTTCCCTCTTGCCTCACACCATCCTCGCTTCTACAAGTCTCACGTCGTTAGGGTTACAGTGTGGCCTAACTCTTGCTAACTACTAGCCTGACTCTTGCTAACTGACTGACATGCATTAAGATCCCCTTCAAATCCTTGTTAATTCTTTCCCTACTTCCACACTCCCCCCTTTTGTACTTCTAGTACAACAAATATTTTCAAACCTCTATTTGCATTAAGCCATGGAGTTCAGATTCTACATCAGATGTTTCAACCTTAGGGGTTTTCATTGGATGTAATGACAATGCATGATTAGCATGGACATAAAAGGTATTACTTTTAGCACATCCTTTACAACAACAACATAATCCTAAGCTAACTAATAGCAATACAAGCAATAACATTCCCATAGCAATAATATGATGGCGTTGTTATACAGTTTTGGCCACAAAGCACAATACATCACACTTAGTACATAAAGTAGACACTCTATAAGCTGTATGAAAGGCATTCTTTCCAGTAAATGATATGATTGCCTGCAGCAGTGGTAAGATTAATATGTATATCTTGCAATGTGGTGGCTTTAACGTACACACAGCTATCCTTAGCTTGAAAAAGTAGGTGTTCTATCAGGATAGTTCCTTGTCCTCTACCCTTCCAGCAAACATTATCATGAACAGTGACAACTTCCCCTGGCTTCAGTTACGGATACACTGAAGCTGTAGGGGTTCTAACAGCCAAAATGTCCATTGACTCCCTATTCTTATCCAAAATGTCAGGTGTTATTCTAGGGGCACTGACTATAAATCAGTTAGGCGAATCAGGCGGTCTCACTTCCCAGATATCTCGGTGAATCACCCAATCCCATACGCATCCTCCCCATGGACCCGGCAGGATTCGGTATGTGGGAGCCTACACCCCCCTAACCGGTCCAAATGCTTGGAAGGAGCACTGTAAATGTTCACACTTCCACCCAGAAAGTGTCTGAGTATGTCTCCATGACCACAGATCAGATGGTACTCCTGATGTGTCTGTAAGGGGAGTGGGCCGAGTCTGGTGCTCAAGATCATGCCGAATGGCCATCAGCTGGTCATTCAGGAAATCCTGAATTTAAACATACTAGATCCCACTGCAATGCCTTCCCAGCCTCAGTGATATTCAATACCATCTCTGTCAGTAACTTCTGGGTCATAGAACTAAGAGTGGAAATGACATGTAACTCACCAACTCCAGCCTGTACTTGGGTTAGTTGAGCTCCAGAAATAAGGCTAGTGGCCTTTTCTAGTTGGCCCAATTTCTCATCATGTGCTTGGCTTTTAAGAATACTCCAAATGGCTGCTCCACTATTGGCCCCAGCCCACAGGGATCTGGTCAGGTCCCTCTTCTTCCAGAGGAAATAACCCAGGCTCTCTGTTGTGCTAATCTAATGGCAGCTCCTTGTGAGCAATTTGGGTATGTAGAAGTGATCTGGAAACTGGATAAGGGCAATGTCATTTAAAAGTAGAATAAACCCCAAAATCCAATCAATATCACATTCCCAAGCAGGGGTCCCACAAATTTCTTCCTGCCAGTGTATAATTCTTTGTTTCTTCACCAGGGTCAGTTCTTAATGTCCTTTTTAGTCAGGGATTCCTGGACTTTGGCAATGTCAGTGGAGTGAGTGTTTCTTCTTCTTTCCCGAAACAGTCGTGGTTCAGCATCCTACAGGGGAGAGGTTACCAGCACATCACCCTGTAATGGTTTTGCTTCTTCTAGAAAAATTCAAAGGCACAGTAGATCTGTCAGTGGACAAGGGAGAGGTTACTAGCACTTCACCTTGTCCTTTTTCCCTGCTGTCCAGAAGGCACAGTAGAGCTAGAAGAAGGAATAGGCTAATCATCAGTAGGAGAATCCTCCTGAGGTGGAGGGGTCTTTTTGCAGTGAGAATCATGGGTCCAGGCAGTCAGTCTTTGGCACTTCACAGCAGTGTTGGCAGTCAGCAGGACTTAATAAGGGCCTTTCCAGCATGGAGCCAAAGCAGTCTTTCGTTGGTGGACCTTTACATAGATCCAGTCTCCTGGTTCCAAGGAGTGGCAGGGCTGCTAGGGTCTTTGGGTAGCGCTTCTTTACCTGTGAGAAAAAAATCTAACACATTTCATTAGTGCCTGGCAGTGTTCTGCAGATCTCATAGCTGCTTGGGCACATTCAAGCCCCCCTTTTCCTTGGTTGTTAGCCAAGTCTTAGCTGTGAGCGGTATCCTTGACTGGGGCCAGTGTCTTATCTTTAGCCTGAGCTTGCTAGCTATTTTTTTCAGTTAATTCATTCTGTTCTTTTTTCTTCTTCCCTTCTTGGCTTCTTTTAACCTACAAAGGAAACTTCCACTCTTCACTCATACACCTTTTTCCATACCATGAACACATAAACATTGCCGTTATACAGTACATTAGTCTTATTATTCAATGTATGCCACATATGCCCTTCCACTAAAATAACTATTACAGCGCTTTGGAGCAACAAGCAAGGACAAGCACACCCACTTTGAGGAGTTCACTCAATATAACCTCTAGTCCAATAGCTTCCCACCATCCCCAGCCCTCTGGCTAGAAATCTGAGGTAGCCAGAAGGATCCCATGTACAATATGGGGAGTGGGTTAACTTTTCATGTCCTTGCTTCCAAAGACTGTTGGTATGCAAATTTTAACAACAATTTTCAATTAACAATCTGGCCAATGAAGTTTCTTTTTCTTACTTAAGGAAATGTATGAGACTTTAGTATATCACTATATAAAAATACAATTATTATATAAATATTAAACACAACAATTCTGGCCACGAGACAAACACCACAAGACAGGACATAGAACACAAAACATAATTCCTATTGTGCCAGTACATGCATGGTACGTTAAATGCTGTTCAGCTGGCCTCAGTTTTCTCTGATTATCTGAAAGACAAAAAACAGAGGTCTACTCTTCTGGGCAGTCGATCATTGCTTAAAATATACAAATACCCTTGTTGATTTCAGGCAAAATAGAGGAATTACCCCATATTTTCTTGTATTTGTTTTATAGGCAGCCCAGGACCTCTCTGGCTTTAAGATTAAGCTTGATAAGTTTATGGAGGGAATGGTTTGATAGGATAACGCAATTTAGTCAATAGGTCAATAACGTGCCGCCACTGGTAATTAGTACCGAGGGTCAATGTTGGGATATTGAAAGTCTTTTTCCCGAGTGTCAGGCTGGAGAGTCTTGCCCACATGCTCGGGGTTCAGCTGATCGCCATATTTGGGATCGGGAAGGAATTTTCCTCCAGGGTAGATTGGCTGTGGTTTTTCGCCTTCCTCTGCAGCATGGGGCAGGAGTCGCTTGCTGGAGGATTATCTGCTACTTGAAGTCTTTAAATCAGGATTTGGGGACTTCAACAGCTGAGTCAAAGGAGAGAATTATTTCAGGAGTGGGTGGGTCAGCTTTTGTGGCCTGCATTTTGCGGGAGGTCAGACTAGATGATCATAATGGTCCCTTCTGATCTTAAGTTCTATGATTCTATGATTCTATGTTTCAGTGGCTTCTACCTTATCAGTTGGATAATTTGCATTAATACAGTTGCTTTCTGGCTTGCTTCTGGATCCAAAGCTATTCACAGCTTAAAGATTCTTACCTTAAAAGGGACATAATTAACTTTACCAGAATTTTGATGGCTTTTTTTTTACTTCTAACTCCTGCTTTCAAACACTGAAAGAAAAGCACTTCTTATAGTGCCCCTTAGAGCCTAATAGGATTTCAATTACATAGCACTGTATACATTTCTTTAGCTAATTCGACTAAATTGTTCATAGCCAAATAATTGCAATCTAATAATTTCTTTGCCTGAATTTATTTACAAACATTTCAAAGACACCAAGAACTTTCCTCTTTAGCATTTTTACAAAGTTCAACTGCTGTTCCCTCCAGCAACTACAGAGTTAACTTCTCACTTCTTCCTTAAATCACTTCCTTGTCTCCCAACAGCCACTTTTATCAACTCAAATCACCATTTCAAGTATTGTCCTGAGTATTTGAAATCCCCAGGCTTATACTTACTTACTTCTTCCTTCCACTACACCCTCAAAATTTTCCAACCTGTTTTCCAATCTCTCTGTCTGTTGCCTGCCCGCCTGGGCCCGATCCTGCTTTTCTCGCTGAACCATCCCTTCCCTGGGAACCGGCTTGTTCCACTACCAGTTTAGCTAGGAGGGTGGGCTTCTCAACTAGCCCCCACCCTTCCTGGTCTCTTCTCTTAAACATTCTTACTCACAAGGCTACCGAGTCCTCCCTCATGAGGCTTGCCACCTGGGCAGAAACGCATGGCCCATTGGCGTTTAACTATTCAATTTCCTCTTGTAGCAAACACACTGCTGTTACAGCATATGCTGAACACAAATGGTTAAATTTTAACAAGTCCCTGAAGGACCGGTACTTGCTTAGCCAGGGCTTCCTTTTCTAACTGGAAGTCCTGTCTCAAGGCCTGCAACTTGCCCAGGACGCAGGTTTGAGTTGCTGCCTGGTTCATGATCTATGCTCTTAATTGCTCAATTCTAGTTATCAAGTACACATCTCTTCCCTTTTCTCCAACTACTCTATTGCCCAGTCCTGCTACGACTGGGGGTAGATCCACCTGCCACCCTTCCCGGTCAACCAGGGTGGAGAGAGGAATGCTAAACCCCTCTCCAGTTCTCAGATTTATTGAGGCTGAGAGTGGGCACACTTTAATCATGCAATCCTCAACATATAACTCCAACAGTACCAAACAAAGCAAACATAAAATAACAAGGGTAAAACAAATAGATGGTGTAAATTCTGCAGGGCTCCCCCATTCTCAATTGCTCACCAAACTGTGACAAATTTCTGTTACCAATCTATCCCTCATGTCAGGTGATCAGGCTGACACTGCAGGACGTTGGGGGAAGATAAAGAAAACACACCATATAACCGAATTTTAAAGCTTCATTACAAATAATAAAACAACAATGGAGAGTGTTGGGAACGCTCCCATATCACTCAGGAAAAACATGAATGCCCCAAGCCCTAAGCCACATCTGTGTATAACGTTCAGAGAAGGGGAATAGGTGGACGGGAGATTATCCTGTATACAGCTTGTCCAGAATTTCCAACATGCTTCCGCTCTTGGGAGGGCTGTTCTTTTACACCCTGGAATCTCCTGTGGTGTCTCTTTCAGAGATTCCAGTCCAGGTCGGCTGCCTGTGGCTTCTCCAGTGTCACCAAGCCACACCGGCTCCGGGGTCGCAAAGGCACACTGTTGGATCTCACTGGACAGTTAAGCTTTGCAAATGTAATCTCAGTTCTGTAACTTGTATTGCCTTTGGTTTGCCTCTGTCTATATTTTTTCCCACAGCCAGTTGGGGCCGAAAGCAGTTTTTCTTTGTACTTAGCATAGTCTGCGTTGATTCTTGACCTTGAACGCAGAGCAACTTTCTCTTTATCTCTGGGCCAAGCTGAATTTCAAATTAACCCGTTCCTTTCCTCAATAGACAAATTGCTCACACTGTGTCAGAGGCTTTTTTTGGTGATTAAAAGCTCCTCTGAGATGTATGATCTTATCCAGATTGAAGGTACCTTCTAATGGGCATTGTTTAGATGGATTTTCACGCGTGTAAAGATTCCAATTCTCTAAATACCTGCAGGTTTTAGGACCATAATGTCCGTACATGTAATATGCTGGGGTACCCTTAGGGGGTGAGGTGGAATGTTTAGACTGTCCCTCCCCCATTTTCCACTTACACACACAGGGAGGGTGCCCTGTCCGCGCTAGCGGCTCATAAACTAAGGATCTGTCCCTGCAGGTACTCACACAGGAGAGACTAACGAGGATAAGCACGACTCTCCTACACCTCCCTTCAGCAAAGAGCTTCGGCTAGTCTCTGGGAGACGGCGCCGCTTACTCTGATTGCGTCCAGTTAGATGATCAGACTGTCAGTAGCCCACACGGAAAGGAAAGGGAAGGGAAGATGGGTTCACACGCTCCTAGACCCAGGTAGCTTCCTCGCCGGACGATGCCAGGCCGAGTCAGCCCACCGGGGGTCGGATCTCCTAAAGATCCACTAGTTACCGGGCTTGCGTTAGAGTAGTCCTGGTCACGAGCTTTCACTTCACAGGGTACTCTGGGCGTCTTCCGATAACGATCACTCACACTGGTATACACACACACACACACACACACACACACACACACACACACACCAAGGCCTTTATTTCCTATTACCACGATGCATCTGATCTTGCTGCACAGTCAATAAGTTCAGATGGCGTGAGCCCAACAGAGACAGACGTCCCCGCGGACAGTCCTCCTCCCAGTGCGGCTCTGGGGCATATGATGGGGGATTTTTACAAGAGCTCTCCATACAAACAGCTTCAGAAGCTACCTGTTCACTGACAAACCAGGAGTAATTGAAGGATCGTGTTATAATTAAGTGATCCTTCCGGTGGCCACCTTTCCTGGCTCTCTAACTGATACTGAGGCCAGTCAACTGTACAGAACCTCTTTAGTTTACTCTTAGTCATTGGATCCGAACCAAACACCTTCCAATTTGCTAGAATGCATTCTAAGGGCGTACACCCTGCCCTGCCGGCCGTACTCTGTCCCTGCCCCGTACTCTAGGGATACGGAGACACTGAGCGTCCCCAGGTCCTAACAGGCAAAAGTTCACACCACTGGACTGTTCCTACCTTATCCACAGGACCGGTTCCTCCCCGTCGCCCGCAGCTGCTTCTCCACTACTCGAGCACATTGCACCGTTGTGTCCTCCGAGGTCGGCCTGACGCGTCTCTGCCGAGGCCCCCGGTAAAGGCACCGGTGCGCGCTGGGCTTCGGCTGTGACCGTCGTCCATCGGCCGTCGGAGGAGTCCAGGCAAGACACAATTTGCCTCAAGCCCCACGTTGGGCACCAAAACTGTTGCCGGCCCAGAGGGCCCGAGGGGGCAACAGCAGGGTTCGGTGCCCGGTGTGCGTCGCACTAATTAACACACCAGGGTGGAGAAGCAAACCACGTTTATTTGAGCTCAAATAAGGTGCAAGGGAGAAATAGCCATCTCAAATCCTCCACACCCGCATGCAGGTGGGGTCCCAGCATTTATACCCCCTTTGTTTTTCTTTATCTGTACTTTCCCACTGTGTGGGCTATTTTCTCATGCATATTTTCTCATGCATATATATTGATTACAGCATCTGCTTTCTGCCTATTTTATCTAATATTGTCTGCATCTAGTGCTAACCGGCCTTGCAGCTGCTAGCAGTCAGCACACAGCACAGGAGGTTACAAAAGTTTAGTAAGGCTAACAGAAGCGCTTAACATGGAGGTACTTTGGTTCACATAGGCCTAGAGCAAGAAGACTTCATCGACACTCGTGGTCTTCCATCCTCCCGAGTTACCTAGATTTATGCCTAGTGACACCAACAGTCCCATCTGTAATATACCTCTGCTCCGAGGGGCTGAACGCTAAGGTCACGGGGCCGAGGTCAGGATACTGGGAGCCACGCGGCCCAGACCGGTACGGAGCTGGGACGTAGCCCATCCCAGCGCTGGGAAGCAGTCGGGTGGAATCATGGAGCAGAGGCCAGGAGAAAAGGGGGCCTGGGGGACGTGGCAGAACGGGGACCATATTCCTGTAGCCCCTCCCCTAGAGTCATGGCCCCCCCTGCCTGGCACATGTAGCCCCTGTGACTCAAGCTGTAGCATCGGGCAGCGCTAGAGCCGCATGTCTGAGTTTCTTGTGGCAGGAAGAGCGGTTCTGACCACAGTCTTCCCCGCACTGCAGCTACTCGGCGCAGGGGCAGGGACAAAGTGCCTGCGACAGCAGTGATTGGGTTGTGGCAGGAGACCCCAGAGCTCCATGTCACACCCACTGTCGGGCCAGTCAGAGCTGTGTCTCCATCCAAGCCTGGGCCTTTCTCATCGGGAGAGAACCCAGGGCTCCTGCCTCCCACCTCACCTCAAACATTAAACCTTTTCCATTAGAACTCACTGGAGAGGTGGAAAGCTTCCCTGTGAGATCTGTTAAATTGTTTCTTTCTCCCAGCCCTAGACCCCAGAGATATGAAATGTTTAAAGTGTTAAGAAGTTCTAGCTATCTGTCCACATAACATATTTACAGATCAGTCATGTGTATCTATCTATCCCCATACACCCTTCTATCTATCTATCTATCTATCTATCTATCTATCTATCTATCTATCTATCTATCTATCCCCATACGCCCTCGTATCTGTCTATAATCTTATATGACTCTGGCTTTGTCTACACAGCACTTTTGTGGGTAAAACTTTTGTCGTTCCAGGGTGTGAAAAAAACAACACCCCGAACAAGAAGTTTTACCGACAAAAAGGGCCGGTGTGAACAGCGCTTGATCAAAGAGAGTTTCACATCTTCAATGTCAGCCCCTGCGACCCACAAACAGCACGTCAGAGACACAGGCCTGCCTCCCGAATCAGAGTACACGGAGGGGCAAACTACCAGGCTATATCGGCCCGTCGATCTGATCGGGGGCAGGAGAGCAGGCTTGAGGGGCCCATGGGTGTAATCCAGGGTGGCACAGAGGGGGAGGGATACCAGGCCAAATGGGACCATCGGTCTGATCAGGGGTGGCGGGGTTGGGATAGGATCCCGGCCTAGCTGGACCCATGGCTGTGATACTGCACCCCATATTTGTCATCGTAATATTATGATGATCTGATTATGGCACAATGATGATGCATTTTGTACAAGAGAAGTCATGTGAGGGGTCATTGGAAAAGACATGATTTTCTGAATAGGATTATCCTGTATGGACGCATGTGTCATTTGTGTATCTAAATTTAGGAAATTTACTGAGCAGAATTCCCTGATGGGGGCAGCACAGGGGGTGCTCTGGGGGCTGTGGGACTCTGGGGTTGGAATCCCAGGGCATGAAAGGGTGGATAGAACAAAACATGGGGGGGGGGACAGAGAGAGAAGGAATCCTCAAACCTGCTCTGCAGCAACCCAGGATCATCGTCCCTGCTCAATGCCCAGTTTCCCCACCTCCCCCCCCCCCAGCCTGCCCCACAGAGCCAGGGCATTGGGCTTGCTCTGGATTTGATGATGTTCATCCATTGTTTTCGAAGAAGACCTTAACATCTATCAGGTTGTGAGCTGTACAAGGTGTGTCCGCAAATGGCTGGTAAGGCCAATACGGGCACGGAATGTTCTGCCACATGTTACACAGGGATCAGAACCCTGGCCTGATTCCATTGCTATTGATGGGGTTTCTCTGTATTTAGAGTGGGGTCCCTGGGAAACGAGGTGGTGGCCCCAGTGTGGCACTGTGGGGTGCTGTGCTACAGGGCAGGAGCTCAGCAGCATGTGCTCCCCCTGGTCAGGCAGTGCTGGCCCCAATGCCCCGTGTGGCACTAGGAGGCGCTGTGCTGCAGGGTGGGGGGCTCAGCATGGGGTGCACTCCCCAGGCACGCAGTTCTGGCCCCAGTGAATAGGGGCTTGTCTCACTGTATGTTCCTTTTCAGCCTCTCTAGCTCCTCATACTCTGGGTCGAGACCCACGGGAGGCACGATTGATCCAGCTCGGAGGTGGAACAATTGCTGGCCACAGCTTCCTGTCCAATGGCTGTGGCTGGGGGTGTAAAGGGGGCAGGAGCTCAGCGCTGGGGGGAGCGTGGTGACGGCTGAGACACTCAGAACACAGGAGACCTTTCGTGGTGCTGTGATCCACCTTCAAAGCACGTCTCTCCCAGCAGAGACACAGCCCAGGCCGGGACGCCAGCCAGGCCTGAGAGCCGAAATATTCCTCAGCCGAAATATACCAGAGGCAGGTGAGTGATGGGTGGGTCTGCTCAGATGCCAACCGAGGTCAGGGCCCTCATCACGCCTGGCGCTGCACGGACCCCGACCGAGATCAGGGATCCCGTCGCTCTGGGTGCTGCACAAACTCATCCCAACTGAGAACGGGGGCCCCTAATGCTGGGCCCTAGACAGACCCCCCCTCCATTGATATTGGGGGCCCTATCACACCGGGTGCTGCACAGACCCGAACCTAGATCATGGTCCCCAGTCCCTCCTGCTCTAACCCACTCAATCCAACTCCCCTCCCAGTGCGACAATAGAACCCAGGAGTCCTGACTCCCTGCCCCCGATCGTCTAACCCACTTCACCCGACTCCCCTGCCAGAGCAACAATAGAACCCAGGAGTCCTGACTCCCTGCCCCCCATCCTCTACCCCACTTCACCCCACTCCCCTGCCAGAGCGACAATAGAACCCAGGAGTCCTGACTCCCTGCCCCCCCATCCTCTAACCCGCTTCACCCGACTCCCCTGCCAGAGCAACAATAGAACCCAGGAGTCCTGACTCCCTGCCCCCCATCCTCTAACCCACTTCACTCGACTCCCCTGCCAGAGCGACAATAGAACCCAGGAGTCCTGACTCCCTGCCCCCCATCCTCTAACCCGCTTCACCCCACTCCCCTGCCAGAGCGACAATAGAACCCAGGAGTCCTGACTCCCTGCCCCCCATCCTCTACCCCGCTTCACCCCACTCCCCTGCCAGAGCGACAATAGAACTCAAACAGAACAGGAGCACTTGTGGCACCTTAGACCACACTGCCACTCAGCTTTTGATAATTAATTGATGTAGTTGATACCTTTCATATCAGGGGCATCTTGAAATTTCAGGCTGTTTGGTTTTCTATTGGCAACGAAGCAGTGGGGCAGCACAGGGGAAGGAAGCCCAGGGATGAGCTTGTAGGGGGTTGGGGGCTGGGCAGAACCCAGCAGTCAATATTCAAGTGAATTTTTCCTGCCTCGTTCTGCTGGGCTGAGTTCAAACATTTACTGTCCCCTCCCAGTCCGAGCCTCCACCATGACAGGATGCAGAGCTGTCAGCCGTTCCTGCCCCACAGCCAGCATTGCTGTACAGCTCCAACCCAAGTGGAACACACTTGAAACCTATTTTTAACACAGCATCCCTTGTGGTGGGGACGCTGTGAGGTTCTCAAAGCATCTGTGGTGGACGAACAGAGAAGTGTGAGGTTCTCAAAGCATCTGTGGCGGAAGAAAGAGGACAGGATATCACACTAGATGGTCCCTTTAGTAAGGTTTTGGTAAGGCTTTGATACTGTCTTGAATGACCTTCTCATAAACAAACTAGGGAAATGGAGCTTTTATAAGGTGGGTGCCTAACTGGTTGGTAAATCATTCCCAGAGAGTCGTTACCAGTGGTTCAGTCAGGCTGGAAGGACATAACAAGTAGGGTCCCGCAGGGATCAGTTCTGGGTCCAGTTCTGTTCAAAATCTTCACCAGTGATGTAGATCATGGCATAGAGAGGACACTGATAAAGTTTGCGGACAATACCAAGCTGGGAGGGGTTGCAAGTGCTTTGGAGGATAAGATGAAAATTCAAAATGCTCTAGACAAACTGGAGAAATGGTCTGAAGTAACTAGGATGAAATTCAGTAAGGAGAAATGCAAAGTGCTCCACTTAGGCAGGAACAATCAGTTGCACACACACAATGGGAAATGGGTGCCTAGGAAGCAGAACTGCAGAAAGGGATCTGGGGGTCAGAGTCAGGGGCGGCTCTAGGATTTGGGCTGCCCCAAGCACGGCGGCACGCCGCGGGGGGCGCTCTGGTGGTCGCCGGTCCCGCGGCTCTGGTGGACTTCCTGCAGACGTGCCTGCGGAGGGTGCGCTGGTCCCGCGGCTCCGGTGGACCTCCCGCAGGCATGCCTGCGGATGCTCCACCGGAGCCGCGGGACCAGTGGACCCTCCACAGGCACGTCTGCGGGAGATCCACCGGAGCTGCCTGCCGCCCTCCCACAGGACGCCGCCCCAAGCACGCGCTTGGCGCGCTGGGGTCTGGAGCCAGCCCTGGTCAGAGTGGACCACAAGCTAAATATAAGTCAACAGTGTAACGCTGTTGCAAAACAAGCAAACATCATTCTGGGCTGTATCAGCAGGAGCATTGTAAGCAAGACACGAGAAGTGATTCTTCTGCTCTACTCCGCACTGATTAGCCCTCAACTGGAGTATTGTGTGCTGTTCTGGATGCCACATTTCAGGAAGGATTTGGACAAATTGGAGAAAGTGCAGAGAAGAGCAACAAAAATGATGAAAAGTCTAGAAAACATGAGCTGTGAGGGAAGATTGAAAACAATGGGTTTGTTTAGTCTGGAAAAGAGAAGACTGAGCGGGGACACATAAAAGTTTTCATGTGCATGAAAGGTTGTTAGAGGAGGAGGGAGAAAAATTGTTCTTCTTAACCTCTGCGAATAGAACAAAAAGCAATGAGCTTAAATTGCAACAAGGGCAGTTTAGGTTGGACATTAGGAAAAAATTCCTAACTGTCAGGGTGGTTAAGCACTGGAATAAATTCTCTAGGGAGGTTGTGGAATCTCCATCACTGGGGATTTTTAAGAGCAGTTTGGTCAAACCCCTGTCAGGGATGGTTTAGACAATACTTAGTCCTGCCTACAGTTCAGGGGACTGGACTAGACGACCTCCTGAGGTCCCTTCCAGTTCTATGATTCTGTGATTCTGTGGGTTTACTCTTGGTGGCAGGAAGGGGGAAGGATATTGGGCTAGATAGGCCCATGGGCGTGATCCAGGACAAAATGGATGGAGCAAGATACAGGGTTAGATGGCCCCAGGATCTGTTCTGGGGCGGTAGCATTTCCTGCTGTCTTTCCCTGACAGCCGCAGTGCAAACTTGGCAGCACCAGATGCTGGGGCTGATGCAGACCATGAGAAACCCCAGAAAATGACCCTCCGTCAGTAGTTAAACACGACCAAATCCACCACTCGGCGTGGCCACAAGGGGGCCCCGGCAGTTGCTACGGCGAGGCCAGTCATGCCGAATGTGACCCAAGCTCCCGCTGCTCTCGCTGGCTATAAAAGCCGCCACACGGACTCTGTCCACATGGCACCTCCCTCTAGTGGCCCCACTGAGGCATTGCAACGACCCATTATTATATTGCGCGCTGTAGAGTGGGCATGTGAAACTCTACCTCCTCCTCGTAGTTAGTGCTGGTATTACAACATCTGGGAAATAGGGAGGGGAGGGAATTGATGCAAATTAGGTAATCTGTAGTCAAACATGCAAATGAGGCATCACGTCATTTGCGTAATGCCTCCTAGAGCCCAGAGTTTTTGTAGGTGTGCAATAAAATATGGCTGATGTCGCGGGTGGTTGGTGGATGTCACTAAATTTGGATCTCTCTGTCTCCATTTAGGAGCGTTCAGAGGCCGACAGCCCCTCCTGGGTGGGGGTACCTATTGCATCAGCCATGCCCAGATTTGGTGCCTTCATCCCCCTCCTCCTCTTCATCTTCCCTGGGGCCTCCTCCCATTGTCAGACAGGCACGGAAAATGAATGCAAGAAGCACACAGCCTTTGTGCCCGGGCACAGCCTGGCTGGGGAGGGCATCGATGTGACCACAATGGCCAGGAAGGGGGCCTATCTGGTCGACAGCTGCCTCTGGCAGCACGAGGACGGCACCTGCACCCTGTGCCAGAACCGACTGCAGGGAGGGCAGTGGCAGAGGCTGCCACTGGCTGCGGTGGACTGGCGGGTCCGCGTCTCGTGTCGCCGGAAGCTGAGTGACTCGGTGCAGCAGTCGGCAATGGGCATGATGGAGTCAGCAGCGTCCATGGTGCAGAACGACTGGAAGGTGGGGCTGGACGTGCCTGTGAAGCCCAAAGTTAATGTCCAGGTGGCGCTGGCCGGATCACATTCCAAACTGGCCAGTTTCATGGTAGACCACACGCGGATGGACAAATACAGCTTCGTGAGCCATGCGGTGTCCTGCAGCTATTACAGGTGAGAGCCAGCCTGGGTCAGGACGACTCACCTGAAATTGGGATCACAGCAACACCACACAGGGATACGTGGCCTTTCCCCGCTACGGGGCACCAGCTCTGATCCAGGCCTGGCGTGGGGGGAGAATGGCTGGCTGGGTGAGGGCAGAGAATAGGACGCAGAACCTTTCCTCTCTAGGGAACACTGGCTGCAATCCGGCCCCAGGAT
The DNA here is from genome assembly GCF_020497125.1 of Mauremys mutica. Lineage (NCBI taxonomy): Eukaryota > Metazoa > Chordata > Testudines > Geoemydidae > Mauremys > Mauremys mutica. The sequence continues at coordinate 161,551,395 of NC_059075.1, forward strand.
CGGGATCTGTTTCAGGATAATAGGGAATGGGGCACAGGTCCTTTTCCCTCTAGGGGGCATCGTCTCCAATCTGGTCCCAGGGCAGGGGACTGGCTGGCTAGCAAGGCAGGGAATGCTACAAGGGGTATTTCCCCTCTAGAGGGCGCCGGCTCCCATGCGGGACTGGACAGCTCTGGGGGATTTTCTTCTCATGTGTCAGGACAGCCCGGCGCCCTGCCGTGGCCAGAGCGGGGGACGTCTGTCAGAACTATCAGGCAGCTTGTTAGTATCCCTAACAAGGTTGTGAGGTTCAGCAGACAGGGTGGTTGCTTTGAGTAGGAGCCACCTACTTAGATCGGTGCTTCTGGGTTGTCTGGGACCTTAGCGTGCACAGCTAATGATCTCAGCTGACTCACCAAGCCATGCTCACTCCTCACCTTGTGTCCCTGACCAGGTTCCGGGTCAGCGAGACGCCCCCGCTCACCAGCCATTTCACTCTGGCGCTGGAGAACCTCCCGGACCAGTACGACAGCAAATCGAAGGTGGAGTACCAGCAGCTAATCAGCAACTACGGCACCCACTACGTGTCCCAGCTGCAGCTGGGGGGCCGGGCGCGGGACGTGACGGCCGTGAGGGTCTGCGAAGCAGCAATGAGCAGCTTGACTGAGGACGAGATCAAGGACTGCTTGAGCATGGAGGCGGGTGTGAGTATCGGAGCGGGCTCTGTCAAGGCTGGGTACAGCAGGTGCAAGGAGGAGAAGAAGAAGGGGAAGGTCCAGGGGAGCTTCCATGAGACGTATCGGGAGCGCCACGTGGAGGTGGAGGGAGGAGAGAGCTCGACTGATGTGCTGTTCTCCGGCAGTGATGCCAAGGTCTTCTCGGCCTGGATTGAGAGTCTCAAAGCCAGCCCTGGTCTGGTGTCCTATTCGCTGCACCCCATCCACATCCTGGTGGAGCAGGACGACCCAAAGCGGGAGGCGCTGAAGCGGGCAGTCAGTGAGTACATCCTTGAGAGGGCCCTGGTGCGGAATTGCACCCGAAGCTGCCCCCCGGGGACTCAACGCAGCGCCCACGACCCCTGCTCCTGCGTCTGCCCCAGGGATACCAGGACCAACACCATGTGCTGCTCGCGGAAGCGCGGCCTGGGGAAACTGATGGTCACAGTGAAGAAGGCCCGTGGCCTGTGGGGGGATTACTTTACCGCTACAGATGCCTTCGTCAAGGTCTTCCTTGAGAGAAGGGAGCTACGCACCAACACAATCTGGAACAACAACAATCCCGTCTGGAACGTCGACTTGAACTTCGGTGCCGTCCACCTCACCATCGCCAGCAAGATACGTGTCCAGGTCTGGGACGAGGACAACAAGTGGGACGATGACCTGCTGGGAAGCTGCGACATCCCGCTGGAGGCCGGGGGGCCCCACCAGAAGGATTGCTACCTGAAACACGGCCGCATCTGGTTCCAGTACAGCCTGCGCTGCGGGCCCCACCTCGGGGGCCGGAGCTGCTTCGACTATGTCTCCCAGCCACCGCAGCAGAGCACTGCCAAGGGGAAAGAGGCGGAGGCCTTCTGGTGAGCCCCTGATTGGACAGGGGCATGGGTGTGCATTGGTCACTAGCGCTCCCTGTCCCCCAGAGCATTTCCAAGTTCCCGCTCTGCTGACGCTGCTGAGCTTCATTCTGTCACTTCTGCTTGGGAATCGGTGACTCCGATGCCCATAAGAGAGTCTCTGCTCCTGTAGCCCGATATCCTCACAGCTCCCTCTGGGAAAACATCCCACCATGAACCGCCCGTTCCGGATCCATCAGACCAGTGTGTCCAATGATTCCCACCATCCAATGTATGCATCTAATCAACAAACTAATGTATGTACCTACTGCATACCTGATCTCAACCTATTTACCATTGTGGGTTGCATATGCAGCTCTCTATGTGTTATTTTGGCCACATCCACACTGCATATGTACTATCTGTCTGGCCCTCAGAATATGCAGCTGCGGGTTAAGAACTACAGATCTAGTGCGTCCAATGTAACTAACTAACCAACCAACTAAGGTCTTCAGTACGTCCAACCAACCAACCAAGTTGTGTAGCCAGTGCAAGCAACCAAACAATGAATGTCCTAAGTACACCCAACCAACCAGTCAACCAATATGTACAGGCCTGGCAACCAATCCACAGCCCCATGTATGCAGCCAACAACTGTATTTATCTGTCTAGTGTATCCACTTGAAAACTGATTTTCTCTACAGGACCCTAAGGCGCAAATCTGAGCCCTGTCATACTGCGGCTTCAGTGATTAACCCTCTGGAGAAACCCGAAGGTATTCCAGGGTGGACATGGTTCAAAGCACCCAGCAGATGGGCCGGGGTCCCGGGCGGAGGATTCGTTAGGGGGCTATTCCCTAAGTGTTGTTTCTGTTGCTTTTCACAATTACCCAGCTGCTTTGGAGATGCTTATATTATCATGAATACACAGGCTCCATCCACCAACCAGCTGGATGTTCTCTGCTCAGATGGTTATCAAAGATGATGACATAGCACTCCTTCTCACTAGGCTTCAGAGTTAATACACAGGAGAACATGTCCCAGGGCTATAGATTCCGGCTGTCAGCAGGCTCAGGGAGATGGCACTGCATTGGGGTCTCGTTTGGGAAGGGCAAATTTTCCCTAATTTGGAGATTAATGCTTCTTCCTCTCTCACTCTTACCTGCATCTGTTGAGAGCCTAGATCAATAGCTCGACAGTGCACCTCACTGATGGAGTGGGTGTAGTTAACTCTGAACCCTACTGACTGCAACTGAAATATCTTTGAGCAGGGGGTTGGACTCGATGACCCCCTGAGATCCCTTCCAACCCTGATATTCTATGATTCTATGATCTCCAGCCTGGAAAACTGCCATGCAGCTTTGCAGCACCACTGCAAAATGATTTGTTTCTGAGAGGATTCCAGATCTCTGGATCTTTGCAAATGTATCTCCCTGCCTCAGTAAACATGTGTGAAATAAAGTTTCTAAGCAGGAAGTCTTGTCATTCTTCTAACCTCAGTGGGCTGGACCTAGATCTAAAGTAGAAATGAGTGGCTGCAATACACACTTGATAACACTAGGGGGAGCTCTGGGCTGGAGGAGAAGGAGGCATGATAAGACAGGCGAGCTAGACAGCTGGATGAATTTGCTGCAATGGGGAATCCGGTGTAATGTGGCTAATGGCAGTCAAAGGGAGTGGCTTCTGTTGGGGACAGAGTGGGGTGGGTGGGTGTGATGCTCTGTACCTCAGGGGAACACCCAGCACCTCTATGTTCATCTTTATAAAATAATTGTGTGGTATCCAGTGCACAGTTTGTCATGTCAGGTGTCTTCGGAAGGCTCATAATGTACTGTGCATGGTTGCTGTAGTGATGTTATAGTAATTGTTACAGTAATGTTATTGTAAGATTATAGGTTGTAATTTCATATATATAGTTATGAGGCTGAAAATGTATCCTCAGGGCTTAAAGCAAGCCCAGGCAAAAACTCTCCAAGAACAGAGAGGCAGTTCACACCTCATCAGGGCGTGTGTGGGAGAAACCCAGCCCAGCCTCACAGAAACAAAGGACGCTGGCCTAGGCAACAACAAAATAATTTGTTAGGGCCTGGCTACGCTTGCAGATGTAGGGCACTGGGAGTTAAACCAGCCCTTGGAGACTGCAGCAGGGAAAGCGCTGCAGTGTGTTCACACTGTCAGCTGTCAGTGCACTGGCGTGGCCGCATTTGCGGCACTTGCAGCGGCATTGGGAGCGGTGCATTATGGGCAGCTATCCCACAGAGCACCTCTTCCCATTCTGTCAAGTATCAGAGGGGTAGCCGTGTTAGTCTGGATCTGTAAAAGCAGCAAAGAATCCTGTGGCACCTTATAGACTAACAGACGTTTTGCAGCATGAGCTTTCGTGGGTGAATACCCACTTCGTCGGATGCAAGTAGTGGAAATTTCCAGGGGCAGGTATATATATGCAAGCAAGAAGCAAGCTAGAGATAACGAGGTTAGTTGAATCAGGGAGGATGAGGCCCTGTTCTAGCAGTTGAGGTGTGAAAACCAAGGGAGGAGAAACTGGTTCTGTAGTTGGCAAGCCATTCACAGTCTTTGTTTAATCCTGAGCTGATGGTGTCAAATTTGCAGATGAACTGAAGCTCAGCAGTTTCTCTTTGAAGTCTGGTCCTGAAGTTTTTTTGCTGCAGGATGGTCACCTTAAGATCTGCTATTGTGTGGCCAGGGAGGTTGAAGTGTTCTCCTACAGGTTTTTGTATATTGCCATTCCTAATATCTGATTTGTGTCCATTTATCCTTTTCCTTAGAGACTGTCCAGTTTGGCCGATGTACATAGCAGAGGGGCATTGCTGGCATATGATGGCATATATTACATTGGTGGACGTGCAGGTGAATGAACCGGTGATGGTGTGGCTGATCTGGTTAGGTCCTGTGATGGTGTTGCTGGTGTAGATATGTGGGCAGAGTTGGCATCGAGGTTTGTTGCATGGATTGGTTCCTGAGCTAGAGTTACTATGGTGCGGTGTGCAGTTACTGGTGAGAATATGCTTCAGGTTGGCAGGTTGTCTGTGGGCGAGGACTGGCCTGCCACCCAAGGCCTGTGAAAGTGTGGGATCATTGTCCAGGATGGGTTGTAGATCCCTGATGATGCGTTGGAGGGGTTTTAGCTGGGGACTGTATGTGATGGCCATTGGAGTCCTGTTGGTTTCTTTCTTGGGTTTGTCTTGCAGTAGGAGGCTTCTGGGTACACATCTGGCTCTGTTGATCTGTTTCCTTATTTCCTCGTGCGGGTACTGTAGTTTTGAGAATGCTTGGTGGAGATTTTGTAGGTGTTCATCTCTGTCTGAGGGGTTAGAGCAGATGCGGTTGTACCTCAGTGCTTGGCTGTAGACAGTGGATCTTGTGGTGTGCCCGGGATGGAAGCTGGAGGCATGAAGGTAGGCATAGCGGTCAGTAGGTTTTCGGTATAGGGTGGTGTTAATGTGGGACAAGATCTGGAAAAATTCAACCACGATTTCAACAGCTTCCACCCCACCATCAACCTCAGCCTGGACCAATCTACACGAGAGGTCCACTTCTTAGACACCACGGTGCAAATAAGTGATGGTCACATTAACACCGGGCGGCCCTGTTTCTAAATAGTCCCGAACCACTTCTTTCTCCACAGAGGGCTGGTCACCTCTTCCCCATGCTGTGCTGCCCAGTGCAGCCATCTGGGAGCTGACCTTGTTCGTGAAGAAGGGGCGAAAAAAATCATTGAGTCCATTAGCTTTTTCCACATCCTCTGTCACCAGGTTGCCTCCCTCATTCAGTAAGGGGCCGACACTCTCCTTGACCTTCTTCTTGTTCCTAACATACCTGAATCAACCTTTCTTGTTACCCTTAACATCCCTTGCTAGCTGCAACTCCAAGTGTGATTTGGCCTTCCTGGTTTCACTCCTGTTCGCCTGAGCGATATTTTTATACTCCTCCCTGGTCATTTGTCCAAGCTCCCACTTCTTGTAAGCTTCTTTTTTGTGTTGAAGATCAGCAAGGGTTTCACTGTTAAGCCAAGCTGGTCGCCTGCCATATTTACTGTTCTTTCTACCCGTCGGGATGGTTTGTTCCTGCAACCTCAATAAGGAGTCTTTAAACTACGGCCAGCTCTCCTGGACTCCTTTCTCCTGCTCTTCTCTTGTCCCTCTGCTCCCCGGGACGGGTAGGAGACTGGTGGAGATTATGAAAGGAGAACAGCACATGGCTCAATGCCCCTCCCTCCCTGGGGGTGTGGCTGTACAGGCTCCACCCTCCCCAGACACCTCACGTCCCAGGCCCCGCCCCATCGAGCATGTCTGACTGGTGATACACTGTCCTCAGGCGCATGAGAGTGTGGGGAGGTGGCACTGCCCCCTGCTGGAGGGAATTGGAGCAGTCTCTGAGAGCAATTAATTGATTCCCTGCTGCGCAGTGGCGTGGGGGTGCAAGGGGGCTGGAAGGGATTGTTGGGCTTTGGGTTTCGACTTAACAGTTAAAGGAAGCTCACGGTAACGACCGTCCTAAGTTTCTTTGTAAACCGGGCTTGGGCTGATGCTTGAAAAGAATATGAAATAAACACCTCTTTTTGTAGCCTGGGGGCTTGTGTGATTCCTCCCCTCCCAGAGACTGGAGAGAACCCAGGAGTCCTGGCTTCCAACCCTGCTACTCTGTCCCACTCTCCTCTCATAGCAGGGGCCAGAAAGTAGGAGTCCTGTTCTGGGGGCTGGACCTGGGGTGGCCTCTTTCCCTGAAATGGGCAGACTCACACTCACCCACCCCCGTCAGCTGCCTGCCTAAGCCCCTCCCCTTCCTGAACCCCATGGGATGTGGCGGAATGATCCCATGCCCCACCCCCTTGTAGAAGGAGCATGGCCGTGTGATACCCTCACGGGAGCATGATTCTCGTGCCCTGGTGCAGCTCGACCCTTCTGGGGCTCTTCCCAGAGGCTCCTCCCCTCCTGGGGTCATATACTTAGACTTGAAGGCCGTGTCTCTCTCATCCCTGGGGCCCCTTCCATCCAACTCCAGTCCTGGGTGTGTGGGTCTGTGCTCCCAGGGACGGTGGGACTCTACTTCCATAGCCGCCCCCTCTCCCCAAGAGGGCTGCCCCTGGGCCCCTCCTCCAAGGGGTGTGACTCTGAATTCTCCTGGCCCCTCCCCAATTTATTCCCCATGTCTCTGTACTGCCCCCCTGTGACTGGATCCCCAGGGTAGAAACTCGAATTGGGGCACCGTGGTGTCCGCTTAACTCGCCAACCCGGGCTCTCTCTTACAATGCTTTGCCGGTGACAAGCAACCAGCCTCTCCAGGGGCTGAGGTCACGCTGCCAACAACAGGCAGGCAGAAACCCAGCTAAACTGCTTGAATGCTTCAATTATACAGAGACAGACACCAGCAAATCACCCCAGCCTGGCACCCCAGAAATGTACCATTTTACATGGCTCAAGACCTTCTCTTGAACAGTGCAAGCTCATTAATTAGTTTGCCACTTTGACAAAGAAAGTGGACATGCACCAGCCGTTGTAGCCTGAGCCGATTCCCCAAGCCCTCTCGGTAAATCACTGGTAAGGATAAAACACTGAAGTCAGGTTATTAACTACAGAAAGAGATTTCAGGTGATTAGAAGTGTTAGACACAGAGGTCAAAGTTGGTTACACAAGAAATAAAAATAGAATCGCCGTCTAAATTGCTCGGTCTGTTAAACTTAGAAGATTTGAATCCAAGAACTTTTCTCACCCCTCTGGGTGTTCCAGGCTGTTGACAGTTCCCTAGGCACAGGCTGGATTCCCTTCTCAGCCTGGGACCAGGCTCCCCAGTTCAAAGTCTTTGTCTTCCCAACGATGTCGAGATGCGGGAGGAGAGAGGCCAAGTGGTGATGTCACTGGGAGTCTGGATTCCTCTTGTTCGGACATCAACATGTGTCCAGCCCATCCTGATGTAAATGTAACTGCTGCCCGAATGGCTGGGCAGCAGTTCTGCAGAAAAGGACCTAGGGGTTACGGTGGACGAAAAGCTGAATACGAGTCAACAGTGTGCCCTTGTTGCCAAGAAGGCTAATGGCATTTTGGGTTGTATAAGTAGGGGCATTTCCAGCAGATCGAGGGACGTGATCATTCCCCTCTATTCAGCACTGGTGAGGCCTCATTTGGAGTACTGTGTCCAGTTTTGGGCCCCACACTACAAGAAGGATGTAGATAAATTGGAGAGAGTCCAGCGGAGGGCAACAAAAATGATTAGGGGGCTGGAGCACATGACTTATGAGGAGAGGCTGAGGGAACTGAGATTGTTTAGCCTGCAGAAGAGAAGAATGAGGGAGGATTTGATAGCTGCTTTCAACTACCTGAAAGGGGGTTCCAAAGAGGATGGATCTAGACAGTTCTCAGTGGTAGAAGATGACAGAACAAGGAGTAATGGTCTCAAGTTGCAGAGGGGGAGGTTTAGGTTGGACATTAGGAAAAACTTTTTCACTAGTAGGGTGGTGAAGAACTGGAATGGGTTACCTAGGGAGGTGGTGGAATCACCTTCCTTAGAGGTTTTTAAGGTCAGGCTTGACAAAGCCCTGGCTGGGATGATTTAGTTGGGAATTGGTCCTGCTTTGAGCAGGGGGTTGGACTAGATACCTCCTGAGGTCCCTTCCAACCCTGAGATTCTATGATTCTATGTGTCTTGTTTCTTGCTCCTTTGTTGTCACTGAAACACTGGCTCTGGGCATTTCTCACTTACCCCATATTTCAGAAGCAAACATAGTTCAGTGCTTGGTAACTTCACCTACGATAGCACGCATCATTCAACAGGTTATTAATGTTCAACAAAACAAGACTTCTGAAATGATACCGCACAAGGTGTGTATGGCACAAAACATTTCATTGTCCTATCACAATGTTGAATATGTTGGTTCCTGAGTGTTATTTTGAGGTACAGAGTGTCACACCCCCACCCCCAGCTTGTAGGAGATAGAAAAGCGGATGGGGGCCACGCTGGGATGGAGTGAGGAGGGCTCCTGGTAGAATGAAGGGGCATGCAGGGAGTGGGGGTGACCCCTGGCAGAATAATGAGGGGTGCAGGGAGTGGGAGTGACCCCTAGAAAAATAATATGGATGCAGAGGGGTAGGGGTCCTACCAGCAGGGGGTGAAGGAGTGAACCGAATCCCCTGATGGTGTCAGCACAGGGGCTGCTCTGGGGGCTGTGGGAGCCTGGGGTTGGAGTCCCAGGGCATGAAAGCTTGGGTAGAACACAACGTGGGGTAACAGAGAGAGAGGAGGAAACCTCAAACCTGCTCTACAGCAGCCCAGGGTCATCCTCCCCGCCTCAGTGCCCAATTTCCCCACCTCCCCCCCAGCCTGCCCCACAGGGCCAGGGCCTTGGGCTTGCTCTGGATTTACCCAGGGATCAGAACCCTGGCCTGATTCCACTGGCATTGGAGGGGTTTCTCTGCATTTACGGTGGGGTCCGGAGGCGCTCAGTGGTGGCCCCAGTGCAGGATTGGGGGCACTGTGCTGCAGCGTGGGGGGCTCAGCAGGGGGCGCTCTCCCTGGGCAGGCAGTGCTGGCCCCAATGCCCCAGTGTGGCACTAGGGGGTTCTCTGCTGCAGGCTCAGGGCTCAATAGGGGACACTCTCCCCGGGCAGGCAGTGCTGGGTTTGTCTCACTGGGGTTTACTTTGCAGACTCTCTAGCTCCTCATACTCTGGGTCGAGACCCACAGGAGGCGCGTTTGATCCAGCTCGGGGGTGGAACAATTGCTGACCACAGCTTCCTGCCCAATGGCTGTGGCTGGGGGTGTAAAGGGGGCAGGAGCTCGGCGCTGGGGGGAGCGTGGTGACGGCTGAGACACTGAGAACGCAGGAGACCTTTTGTGGTGCTGTGATCCACCTTCAAAGCGCGTCTCTCCCAGCAGAGACACAGCCCAGCCCGGGACGCCGACAGGCCCCGGAGCCGAAATATTCCTCAGCCCAGTTCCTGAGGCAGGTGAGTGATGGGTGGGGCTGCTCAGACCCCAGCTGAGATCAGGGACCCCATCGCGCCGGGCGCTGCACCGACCCCGACCGAGATCAGGGCCCCATCGCGCCGGGCGCTGCACCGACCCCGACCGAGATCAGGGACCCCATTGCGCCGGGCGCTGCACAGACCCCGACCGAGATCAGGGCCCCATCGCACCGGGTGCTGCACAGACCAAAACCGAGATCAGGGACCCCATCGCGCCGGGTGCTGCACAGACCCCAACCGAGATCAGGGACCCCATCGTGCCGGGCGCTGCACAAACCCCAACCGAGATCAGGGCCCCATCGCGCCAGGCGCTGCACAGAGCCCGACCGAGATCAGGGACCCCATCGCGCCGGGTGCTGCACAGACCAAAACCGAGATCAGGGACCCCATCACGCCGGGCGCTGCACGGACCCGACCGAGATCAGGGACCCCATCGCGCCGGGTGCTGCACAGACCAAAACCGAGATCAGGGACCCCATCACGCCGGGCGCTGCACGGACCCGACCGAGATCAGGGCCCCATCGCGCCGGGCGCTGCACCGACCCTGACCGAGATCAGGGACCCCATCGCGCCGGGCGCTGCACCGACCCCGACCGAGATCAGGGCCCCATCGTGCCGGGCGCTGCACAGACCCCGACCGAGATCAGGGACCCCATCGCGCCGGGCGCTGCACCGACCCCGACCGAGATCAGGGCCCCATCGTGCCGGGCGCTGCACAGACCAAAACCAAGATCAGGGCCCCATCGTGCCGGGCGCTGCACAGACCCCGACCGAGATCAGGGCCCCATCACGCAGGGCGCTGCACAGACCAAAACCAAGATCAGGGACCCCATCGCGCCGGGCGCTGCACAGACCCCGACCGAGATCAGGGCCCCATCACGCAGGGCGCTGCACAGACCCCGACCGAGATCAGGGCCCCATCGCACTGGGTGCTGCACAAAACCATCCCAACTGATATTGGGGGCTCCCCTAATGCGGGGTACTGCACGGACCCACCCATTGAGATTGGGCCCCTGTCACACCTGGCTCTACACAGACCTCAACCAAGATCCTAGTCCCCAGTCCATCCTGCTCTAACTGCCTGGATCCCATTCCCCTCCCATAGCAACAATAGAACCCAGGAGTCCTGACTCCCTGCCCCTCATCCTCTAACCCGCTTCCCCCCACTCCCCTGCCAGAGCGACAATAGAACCCAGGAGTCCTGAGTCCCTGCTCCCCATCCTCTAACCCGCTTCCCCCCACTCCCCTGCCAGAGCGACAATAGAACCCAGGAGTCCTGAGTCCCTGCTCCCCATCCTCTAACCCGCTTCACCCCACTCCCCTGCCAGAGCGACAATAGAACCCAGGAGTCCTGACTCCCTGCCCCTCATCCTCTAACCCGCTTCACTCCACTGCCAGAGCGACAATAGAACCCAGGAGTCCTGACTCCCAAACCAGTGCTCTATCCACTACACCACAGTGCTACTCAGCTTTTGATAGTTAATTTACATAGTTGATACCTTTCATATCAGGGGCATCTTGCAATTTGAGTTTCTATTGGCAACAAAGCAGTGGGGCAGCAGGTGGGGATTGAGGAGCACCGGCAGAGTGGATCGGGGGGAGGGAACCCTAAGGCTCGGCTTGCAGGGACCCGGGGGCTGGGCAGAACCCAGCAGTCAATATTCAAGTTCTGCTGGGGTGAGTTCAAACATTTACTGTTCTCTCCCAGACCGAGCCTCCTACCACGACAGGATGCAGAGTTCTCACCCTTTCCTGCCCCACAGTCAGCATTGCTCTACAGCTCCAACCCAAGTGCAACACAGTTCAAATTTACATTTAACACAGCACCCCTTGTGGTTAGTACGGGGAGGGACACACAGAGACGGGTGAGGTGGTCAAAGCATCTGAGGTGGAAGGAAGGGGACAGGCTACCAGAGGAGATGGGCCCATGGGTCTATTCTTGGGCGGCAAGGAGGGGGCAGGATACCGGGCTTGATGGGCCCATGGGCCTGATCCAGGGTGGTAGCATGTCCTGCCTTCTTTCCCTAACAGCCGCAGGGTAAAGGTGGCAGCGCCAGATGCTGGGGCTGATGCTGACCAGGAGAAACCCCAGAAAATGACCCTCCGTCAGTGGATAAACATGACCAAATCTACCACTCGGCGTGGCCACAAGGGAGCCCCGGCAGTTTCCTCGGCGGGGCAAGTCACGCCGAGGGTGGCCCAAGCTCCCGCCACTCTCGCTGGCTATGAAAGCCGCCACTCGCAAGCCACGGATTGTGTGTGGCTTCGCACTGCCCCCCTAATGGCCACACCCAGTCACTGAATTGGCTCACTAATTACAAGCCACGGACTCTGTCCACATGGCACCGCCCTGTAGTGGCCCCATTGGGGAATTGCAATGACCCATTATTATATTGCAAGCCGTAGAGTGGGCATGTGAATCTATACCTTGTCCTCGTAGTCAGTGCTGGTATTACAACACCTAGAAAACAAGGAGGAAAATGAATTGATGTAAATTGGATACTCTGTAGTCAAACATGCAAATGAGGCATCACATCATTTGTGTAATGCCTCCAGGTTTCCTAGAGCCCAGAGTTTTCTTAGGTGTCTTATAGAACATGGCTGATGTCGTGGGTGATAGGTGGATGTCTCTGTCTCTAGAATAGAGATAACCTGTGGCACTGCCTGCCACTGCATTGTCACTAATTCTGGATCTCTCTGTGTCTCTCCCTCTAGGGGGCTTCAGAGGCCGAAGGCTCCTCCTGGGTTGGGGAACTCATGATATTAGCCATGCCCAGATTTGGTGCCTTCATCCCCCTCCTCCTCTTCATCTTCCCTGGGGCCTCCTCCCATTGTCACACAAGCACGGAAAATGAATGTGAGAAGCACACGGCCTTTGTGCCCGGGCACAGCCTGGCTGGGGAGGGCATCGATGTGACCACAATGGCCAGGAAGGGGGCCTATCTGGTCGACAGCAGCCTCTGGCAGCACGAGGACGGCACCTGCACCCTGTGCCGGAACCGACTGCAGGGATGGCAGAGGCAGAGGCTGCCACTGGCTGCGGTGGACTGGAGGGTCCGTGTCTTGTGTCACCGGAAGCTGAGCAGCTCAGTGCAGCAGTCGGCGATGGGCATGATGGAGTCGGCAGCGTCCGCAGTGCAGAACGACTGGAAGGTGGGGCTGGACGTGCCTGTGAAGCCCAAAGTTAATGTCCAGGTGGCGCTGGCCGGATCGCATTCCAAACTGGCCAGTTTCATGGTAGACCACACGCGGATAGACAAATACAGCTTCGTGAGCCATGAGGTGTCCTGCGGCTATTACACGTAAGAGCCCGCCTGGGTCAGGAGGGCTGATCTGGAATTGGGATCACATCAACGCCACACAGTGATACAGGGCCCTTCCCCTCTAGGGAGTGCTGGGTTCTGGTCCAGGCCAAGAACGGGGGGACTGGCAGGCTCGGGGGAGGCAGGGAAAGAGTCTTTCCTGTCTAGGGAACGCCGGCTTCAATCTGGTCCCCGGCTGGGGGACTAGCTGGCTAGGAAGGGAGCAGGGAATGGGACATGGAGCCTTTCTGCTCTAGAAAGCGCCGGCTCCCACCTGGAGCTGGACAGCTATGAGGGATGTTCTTGTCCTGTGAGTCAGGACAGCCCGGTGACATGCCGTGGCCAGAGTGGGGAATGTCTGTCAGAACTATCAAGCAGCTGGCAGTATCCCCAGCAGGTTGTGAGGTTCAGCTGACTAGATGGCTGCTTTGAGTAGGAGCCACCTGCTTAGATCGGTGCTTGTGGGTTGTCTGGGGCCTTAGTGTGCACAACTAATGATCTCAGCTGAGTCACCAGGCCATGCTCACTCCTCACCTTGTGTCTCTGACCAGGTTCCGGGTCAGCGAGACGCCCCCGCTCACCAGCCATTTCACTCTGGCACTGAAGAACCTCCCGGACCAGTACGACAGCAAATCGAAGGTGGAGTACCAGCAGCTAATCAGCAACTACGGCACCCACTACATGTCCCAGCTGCATCTGGGGGGCCGGGCGCGGGACGTGACGGCCGTGAGGGTCTGCGAAGCTGCAATGAGCAGCTTGAGTGATGACGAGATCAAGGACTGCTTGAGCGTGGAGGCGGGTGTGAGTATCGGAGTGGGCTCTGTGAAGGGTGGGTACAGCAAGTGCGAGGAGGAGAAGAAGAAGGGGAAGGTCCGGGGGAGCTTCCATGAGACGTATCGGGAGCGCCACGTGGAGGTGGAGGGAGGAGAGAGCACGACTGACGTGCTGTTCTCTGGGAGTGATGCCAAGGTCTTTTCGGCCTGGATTGAGAGCCTCAAAGCCAGCCCCGGCCTGGTGTCCTATTCGCTGCACCCCATCCACATCCTGGTGCAGCAGGACGACCCAAAGCGGGAGGCGCTGAAGCGGGCAGTCAGTGAGTACATCCGTGAGAGGGCCCTGGTGAGGAATTGCACCCGAAGCTGCCCCCCGGGGACTCAACGCAGCGCGCACGACCCCTGCTCCTGCGTCTGCCCCGGGGGTACCATGACCAACACCATGTGCTGCTCGCGGGAGCGCGGCCTGGGGAAGCTGATGGTGACAGTGAAGAAGGCCAGTGGCCTGAGGGGGGACTTCTTTACCGCTACGGATGCATTTGTCAAGGTCTTCTTTCAGGGACAGAAGGAGCAGACCAACACCATCCGGGACAACAACAATCCCGTCTGGAACGTCGACTTCGACTTCGGTACCGTCCACCTCACCAGCGCCAGCAAGATCCGTGTCCAGGTCTGGGACAAAGACCCGTTGAAGGATGAATTGCTGGGAAGCAACGACATCCTGCTGGAGGCTGGGGGGCCCCACCAGAAGAATTTTTACCTCAACCATGGCCGCATCTGGTTCCAGTACAGCCTGCGCTGTGGGCCCCACCTCGGGGGCCGGAGCTGCTTCGACTATGTCTCCCAGCCACCGCAGCAGAGCACAGCCAAGGGGAAAGAGGCGGCCGCCTTCTGGTGAGCCCCTTAGAAAGGGCATGGGTGTGCGTTCATCAATAGCACTCCCTGTCCCCCAGAGCATTTCCTAGTTCCTGCTCTGCTGACGCTACTGAGCTTCATGCTGTCACTCCTGCTCGGGAATCGGTGTCTCCTAAGCCACAAGTGACTGTCTGCTCCTGTGGGACCATCATCCTCACAGCTCCCTCTGGGAAAAAATCCCACCACAAACCGCCCATTCCAGATCCATCAAACCAGTGTGTCCAATGATTCCGGTCATGCAACGTATCCATCCAAACAATAAACCAAAATATGTACCTACTGTATCCAACTTATCCGGGCCCCACATGCAGCCAACCACCCGCCAACCAACCAATCAACCACCAACCAATCAATTGTTGCATTTATTTTATCCAACATATTCAGCCAGCAAACCACCAACCAATGAGTGTATCCAGTCCATCCAAACAACCAATACATTTTATCTAGCCCATCCAATGTAAAAAGTGAGCCAGCCACCCAACCGACCAAGGAATGTGTTTAGACTGTCCAATGTAACCAGACAACCAACAAATGTATCCAGTCAACCTTCCAACCAATTCAACCAATGCATTCAATGTATCCGTCCAGCCAGCCAATCATTGTATGTACTTAGTGGATCTGGTGTATCCACCCAACTAACGTCTTAGGTACATCCAACCAACATGTGTAGCCAGTGCAACCAACCAACCAATGAATGTTAAGTACATCCAGTCAACCAATATGTGCTGGCAGTGCAACTAATCCGCCACCCCACGTATCCATCCACCCACTGTAATTACCTGTCTAGTGCATCCAGCTGAAAAGAGATCATCAGGAGTAAAGCTCAGCCCCTGTCTTATTGTGGCATCAGGGATTAACCCTCTGCAGAAACCCAAGGGATGGACATGGTTCTAAACACCCAGCAGATGGGCTGGGCTCTTGGAGGGAGGATTCATTACAGAGCGGTTCCCTTTCTGTCATTTCTCTTGCTTTCCACAATTCCTCAGGAGCTTTGGGGTTAATTATCTCATCCTGAATGTCCAGGCCCCGCCCACCATCCAGCTGGATGTTCCCTCCTCAGAAGATCAGTAGTGATACTGATATATCCTTTGCCATGGGTAGGAATCAGAGTTAAACCAAGAAAGTCATGCCACAGGGCTGTTGATTCCCATAGTCAGCAAGTTCAGGGAGAGGGCACTGCATTGTGGTCACATTGGGAAGGGTATATTCCCCTAATTTGGGGTTATAACATCTTCCTGGTTCACCCCTCTCTGCATCTGTAGGATCCTAGATAAAAAGTGCCATTCTGTAGTTAACTGGTGAATGACAGTTGTTAACTCTGAACCCTACTGATTTCAAGTTAAATATCTCCTGCCTGGAAAATTACCATGCAGCTTTGGAGCTCCTTGGCAAAATAAATTGCTTCTGGTAGGATTCCAGATCTCTGAATGCTTGCAAGTGTATCTCCCTGCTTTAATAAACATTTATGAAAGCAAATTTCTCAGCAGAAAGCCTTGTCGTTTTTCCAACCTCAGTGGGCTGGAACCAGCTGTAGAGTAGAAATGAGCGGCTGCAGTACACGCTTGGGAACACTAGAGGGAGCTCTGGGCTGGAGGGTAGCGAGGCATGGCAAGACGGGGAGATAGCTGGATGAATTTACTGCAATGGGAATCCAGTGTAATGTGGCTAAATCCAGTCAAATGGATGAATGGTTTCTGTCGGGGACAGAGAGGGGTGGGTGGGAAAGAGATACAGGGAGATGGGCAGTGTTTTTAGGGGCGCACTAATATCCCACAGCTGATATTTGCAAGACACTGCTATTGCCAAGGGATCCAGGAGGGGATAGGAGGAATTTTACCTCTAAGGGGAATTCAGCTCTGAGATGGCCTTAGAGCACGGGGATTGGCTGGCTCAGGAGGCTGGGGAATGAGACATGGGGCCATTCCCCTTTAGGATGAGCTGGTTCTGATCTGGCCCCACGACATGGCTGGCTCCGGAGGCTGGGGAATCCTCTAATGGTGCAGCTCCGATTCCCTCCAGCAGGTGGCAGCCTGGACTCGTGCAGCCCCCAAACACTTGATCAGCTAAAATGCATCTTGCAGGTCAGTTGTGACAGAGTATGGCAGGTGTTAGCTGGGGGCTGAGCTCCTGACCTGCCCCTGGAATAGGGGCTGGGATCCTGGTGCAAAGGCCGAGGGATGGGGCAGCTCCGGAGAGCCGGTGGGAATGTACTTGTGACACATGGTGGACTGGAGAGGATCTTTTCATAGCCTCCTTCCGCGCCACCACAGAGCAAACCCCTGCAGAGTGCATGGCTCTAGCTGGCACGTCCCACGTCCATCCTGCTGCCCTGTGGCCCCAGCCCTTCCCCGTACCCCAGGGCCCTGGGGCTAGGAGAGGCAGAGCATGAATCAGCTAGTTCCTGCAGCGCCCTGGGAAGGAGAGAGGGATGGGCACAAGTGGGAGCCCCATGGCAGGTGATGGAGCTGAAATGAAGGAGTGGGGAGATAAGGACATGGTGACGCAGACAGGGGCCAACACAGGTGTCTCGTAGTGTTGCTCTCCTCATAGAACCGCAGGCCAGTTGTGGTGGAGGGGGTGTGGGGTGTGCGCAATAATTCATCCCAGAGCCCAGATCGGGAAACAGGGAGCCACAAAGGCCGGGCCAGGATGGGGCTGGGAGGCAGGAGATCCCAGTGGAGCATGGTCCCACCTGCAAGCTACCTCTGCTCCAAGGGAGGTGCAAACTGAGGCCGAATGCTACGGTCACGGAGTCCAGGTCGGGAAACTGGGAGCCACGCGGCCCAGACCAGTACAGAGCTGGGACGTAGCACATCCCAGAGCTGGGAAGCAGTCGGGTGGAATCATGGAGCAGAGGCCAGGAGAAAAGGGGGCCTGGGGGACGTGGCAGAATGGGGACCGGATTCCCGTAGTCCCTCCCCTAGAGTCATGGCCCCCCCTGCCTGGCACATGTAGCCCCTGTGACTCAAGCCGTAGCGTCAGGCAGCACTAGAGACGCTCGTCTCCGTTTCTAGAGGCAGAAATAGCTGTTCTGACCACAAGCTTCCCCCGGGCCCGCGCTGCAGCTGCTCGGCACTGGGGCAGGGTGTGAGCGCCTGTGACGTCAGTGACGAGGGCGTGGGGGGAGACCCCAGAGCTCCGTGCCACTCCTGCCGCTCCAGTCAGAGCTGCGTCTCCATCCAAGTCTGGACCTTTCTCACCGGCCCTGCCAGCCCCGGGACAGTCACCCCCAACCAGTGAGTGAATGGCAGGTGGAGAATCTCTGGGCTCCCAGGCTCCTCCTGGAGTTGGGGATAGAACCCAGGAGTCCTGACTCCCAGACCACCACCCCCCAACCACTGAACCCCACTCCCTGCTCAGAGACAAGATGGAAACCAGGGGCCCGATCTAACCCAAGACACGCCAGTCTGCTCCAAAACAGACCCATTTTCTGAACCACGTTCCCCAAAGCTGGAGACTTAACAGAAAATGGCTTAAGAAGTGCTCCTGTCTCTAGCACCCAGACACCCAGCTCCCAGTGGGATCCAAACCCTAAATATATTAGTTTTTCTCTGTATAAAGCTTATACAGGGTAAACTCATAAATTGTCTGCCCTCTATTACACTGATAGAGAGATATACACAGCTGTTTGTTGCCCCAGGTATTAATTAATTACTCTGGGTTAATTAATAAGATAAAGTGATTTTATTCACTATAAAAAGTAGGATTTAAGTGGTTCCAAGTAATAACAGACAGAACAAAATAAGTTACCAAGCAAAATGAAACAAAAACATGCAAGTCTCCACCTAATACATTAAGAACCTGCATACAGATAAATCTCACCCTTAGAAATGTTCCAATAAGCTTCTTTCACAGACTGGACTCCTTCCTAGTCTGGGTCCAGCAACCACTCACACCCCCATAGTTACTGTCCTGTGTTCCAGTTTCTTTCAGGCATTTCTTGGGGGTGGAGAAGCCATCTGTAAGCCAGCTGAAGACCAAATGAAGAGGCTGCCAGGGCCTTTTATATTCTCTCTCTTTTTGTAGTCGGGGGGCTAGTGTGATTCCTTCCTTCCCAGAGATTGGAGAGAACCCAGGAGCCCTGGCTCCCACACCCCCTACTCTAGCTCACTAGACCCCACTCCCCTCTCAAAGCAGAGGCCAGACCCCAGGAGTCCTGTGCTGGGGGCCGGACCTGCGGTGGCCTCTTTCCCTGAAATGGGCAGACTCAAACTTACACACACACCCTCGGCTGCCCGCCTAAACCCATCCCCTTCCTGAACCCCATGGGATGTGGCTTTGTGTGGTGCCAAGCCCCATCCCCTTACTGAAGAAGTGTGGCCATGTGATACCCTCGTGGGAGCATGATTCTCATGCCCCGGTGCTGCTCGACTCTTCCAGGGCTCTTCCCAGAGGCTCCTCAATGCCTGGGGGCATCTCTCTGCACTTCCAAGCCCCTCCCCTCCACTTGAAGGGCATGGCTGTCTCATCCCTGGGGCCCCCTCCCTCCCACTCCAGTCCTGGTGGTGGGGCTCTGTGCTCCCAGGCAGGGTGGGACTCTGCTTCCAGAGCTGCCCCCGCACCTCCGCCCCAGGAGGGCAAGGTGTTCTCTGTTCCTGGGCCCCTCCTCCAAGATGGTGTGACTCTGAATTCTCCTGGCCCCTCCCCAATTTATTCCCCATGCCTCTGATATGCTCCCTATGGCTGGATCCCCAGTGTTGAAACTCGAACTGGGGCACTGCTGTGCCCCCTAAACTCTACAACCTGGGCTCTCTCTTACAATGCTTTGCCAGTGACAAGCAACCAACTCAGCCAACGGGTTCATAATGGTAGGGCACTTGGAGCTACGGTTAGGGTTCCTATGGGTAGGGCTTCCCGCCCTAGGGTTCAGGTTCCTAAGTGTAGGGCACTTGGAGCTAGGGTTAGGGTTCCTATGGGTAGGGCTTCCCGCCCTAGGGTTAGGGTTCCTAAGGGTAGGGCACTTGGAGCTAGGTTTACGGTTCTTAAGGGCAGGGCACTTGGAGCTAGGGTTAGGGTTCCTAAGGGTAGGGCACATGGAGCTAGGGTTAGGCTTCCTATGGGTAGGGCTTCCGGCCCTAGGGTTAGGGTTTCCAAGGGTAGGGCACTAGGAGCTAAGGTTAGGGTTCCGATGGGTAGGGCACCCCGCCCTATGGTTTGGGTTCCTATGGGTAGGGCACTTGGAGCTAGGGTTAGGGTTCCTATGGGTAGGGCTTCCCGCCCTAGGGTTAGGGTTGCTAAGGGTAGGGCACTTGGAGCTAGGGTTAGGGTTCCTGTGGGTAGGGCTTCCCGCCCTAGGGTTAGGGTTTCCAAGGGTAGGGCACTAGGAGCTAAGGTTAGGGTTTCGATGGGTAGGGCGCCCCGCCATAGGGTTAGTGTTCCTATAGATAGGGCACTTAGAGCTAGGGTTAGGGTTCCTAGGGGTAGGGCACTTGGAGCTAGGGTTAGGGTTCCTATGGGTAGGGCACCCCACCATAGGGTGAGGGTTCCTATGGGTAGGGCACCCCACCCTAGGGTTTGGGTTCCAATGGGTAGGGCTTCCTACCCTAGGGTTAGGGTTCCTAAGGGTAGGGCACTTGGAGCTAGGGTTAGGGTTCCTATGGGTAGGGCACCCCGCCCTATGGTTTGGGTTCCTATGGGTAGGGCAATTGGAACCATTTTTAGGGTTCCTTTGGGTAGGGCTTCCCGCCCTAGGGTTAGGGTTCATATGGGTAGGGCACGTGGAGCTAGGGTTAGGGTTCCTATGGGTAGGGCACCCCGCCCTATGGTTTGGGTTCCTATGGGTAGGGCAATTGGAGCCATTTTTAGGGTTCCTATGGGTAGGCCTTCCCGCCCTAGGGTTAGGGTTGCTAAGGGTAGGGCACTTGGAGCTAGGGTTAGGGTTCCTATGGGTAGGGCTTCCCACCCTAGGGTTAGGGTTCCTAAGGATAGGGCACTTGGAGCTAGGGTTGGGGTTGCTATGGGTATGGCTTCCCGCTCCAGGGCTATGGGTAGGGCACTTGGGGCTACGGTTAGGGTTCCTATGGGTAGGCCTTCCCGCCCTAGGGTTAGGGTTGCTAAGGGTAGGGCACTTGGAGCTAGGGTTAGGGTTCCTGTGGGTAGGGCTTCCCGCCCTAGGGTTAGGGTTGCTAAGGGTAGGGCACTTGGAGCTGGGTTAGGGTTCCTGTGGGTAAGCCTTCCCGCCCTAGGGTTAGGGTTGCTAAGGGTAGGGCACTTGGAGCTAGGGTTAGGGTTCCTGTGGGTAGGCCTTCCCGCCCTAGGGTTAGGGTTGCTAAGGGTAGGGCACTTGGAGCTAGGGTTAGGGTTCCTGTGGGTAGGGCTTCCCGCCCTAGGGTTAGGGTTCCTATAGGTAGGGCTTCCCCCAATCAGCCAGGGTTTTACCTTGCCCAGCCCAGCCCTCTGCAGGGCTTTTCCAATCACTTCCAGGCTGGAGCCGGGGGGGGGGGGGTCACCCTGCTACAGGGAGTAGGAAACAGAAAAGGAGGGGGCAGCCTGAGATGGAGTGAGGGGGACCTCTGGCAGAATAAGAATGGGTGCAGGGAGTGGGGGTGACTCCTGGAAAGATATTGGGGATGCAGGGGGATAGGGGTCCTACCAGCAGTGAGGTGAAGGATCGAGTAGAATCCCCTGATGAGGGAAGCACAGGGGTAACTATGGGGACTGTGGGACCCTGAGAACACGGGAGAACAGAGAGAGAGAAGCAAACATCAAATGTGTTCCACAGCAGCATAGGGTCTTCGTTCCCCGCCCCGCCCCCGCACCCAGTGTCCAATTTCCCCACCCCTGGCATGGCCTGTCCTGCAGGGCCAGCACATTGGGCTTCCTCTGGATGTACCCAAGGATCAGAATCCTGGCCTGCTTCCATTGCAGTTGGTGGGGTCGTGCTTTATTTATGGTGGGGTCCCTGAAGCGTTAGGTGCCTGCCCCAGTGTGACCTTAGGGGGCGCTGTGCTTCAGGGTGGGGGTCTCAACAGGGGGCGCTCTCCCTCGGCAGGCAATGCTGGCCCCAATGCCGCAGTGTGGCATTAGGGGCTTCTCTGCTGCAGGGTGGAGGCTCAATGGGGGACGCTCTCCCCGAAAGGCAGTGCTGGCCCCAATACCCCAGTGTGGCGCTAGGGGGCGCTGTGCTGCAGGGTGGGGGGCTCAGGAGGGGGCCGCTCTCCCCAGGAGGCAGTGTTGGCCCCAATGATTCGGTGCAGAGTTTGTCTCACTGTGGTTTCCTTTTCAGACTCTCTGGCTCGTCATACGCTGGGTAGAGACCCACAGGAGGCGCGTTTGATCCAGCTCAGCGGTGGAACAATTGCCGGCCACAGCTTCCTGCCCAGCTAGCTGTGGCTGGGGGCGTGAGCGGGGGCTGGAGCTCAGCGCTGGGGGGAGCGTGGTGATGAGTGAGACACTCAGAACACAGGAGACCTTGGTCACCTTCAAAGCGCATCTCTCCCAGCAGAGACACAGCCCAGCCCGGGACGCCGGCAGACCCCAGGGCAGAAAAAGTCCTCAGCTCGTCTCCTGCAGCAGGTGAGTGATTTATGGGTCTGCTCAGACCTCTGCCGAGATGGGGGACCCCATTGAACTGGGTGCTGCACAGTCCCTGACCGAGATCAGGGATCCCCTCACACCGGATGCTGCACAGACCTCGACCAATAGCATGTTCCCGAGGCCCTCCTGCTCTAACCCTCTTGATCCCACTCCCCTCCCAGCGTGACAAGAGAGCCCAGGAGTCCTGACTCTCAACCCACTAGAGCCATGGTTATAAAACTGCAGGTCAGGACCCAGTTCTGGGTCGCGGAATGGAAGGCAGTGGGTCACGGTAGCTGTGGTCAGGACCGACGAATGCGCTGTTAAAAGTCCCATTGGTGGTGCTACCCAGCTAAGGAAGGCTAGTCCCTACCTGTTCTGCCACCGCGCTGCTCCCCGGAAGCAGCCAGCAGCAGGTCCGGCTCCTAGGCGGGGGGACCACGGGGCTCCGTGCGCTGCCACTGTACCGACCACCAGCTCCGCGTTCCAATTGGACAGTTCCCAGCCAATGGGAGCTAGGGCGGGGGCGGTGCCTGAGGGCGAGAGCCACTTGCGCACCTCCGCTTAGGAGCCAGACATGCTGCTGGCCACTTCTAGGGTGCAGCGTGGGCCGCGGTGCCAGGACAGGCAGGAAGCCTGCCTTAGCCCTCCTACTGTGATGCTGACAGGGATCCGCCCAAGGTAAGCCCATGCCCAACTGTGTGCCTCAATCCCCTGCCCCAGCCATGAGCCCCCCCCCCAAACGCAAAGCCCCTTCCTGCACTCCAAACCCCTCATCCCTGGCCCCACCCCAAAGCCTGCACCCCCAGCCCAGAGCCCTAACCCCCTCCCTCCCCCTAACCTCCTGCCCCAGCCCAGATCCCCCTACCACACCCTGATGCCCTCATTCCCGGCTCCACCCCACAGCTCTCACCCTCGCACCCCAACCCTCTGCCCTGGCCATGAGCCCCTCCCACACCCCAAACCCCTCATTCCCAGCCCCGTTGGGTAATGGGCATCAACAATTTTCTTCAACTGGGTTGCCAGAAAATAAGTTTGAAAACCGCTGCTCTGGTCCACGCTGCCACTCAGCGTTTGATAATTTAATTGATGTCGGTGATACCTTTCCTATCAGGGGCAGCTTGCAATTTCAGGCTGTTTGATTTTCTATTGGCAACAAAGCAGTGGGGCAGCAGGTCGGGACTGAGGGGAGAGGGGAGGGAACCCCAGGGAAGGGCTTGCAGAGGGCTGCAGGCCGGGCAGAACCAAGCAGTCAATAGTCAAATATTCAAGTGCGTTTTTCCTGCCCGGTTCTCCAGGGCCACCCAGAGGATTCGGGGGCCTGGGGCAAAGCAATTTTGGGGGCCCCTTTCCATTGAAAAAAAAAGTTGCAATACTATAGAATACGATATTCTCATGGGGGCCTGGGGCAAATTGCTCCACCCCACCACCACCCCCCGCCCTCTGGGCAGCCCTGCAGTTCTCCTGGGATGAGTTCAAACATTTACGGTCCCCTCCCCCAGTCTGAGCCTGCTACTGTCACAGGACGCAGAGCTGTCAGCCTTTCCTGCCCCACAGCCAGCATTGCCGTACAGCTCCAACCCAAGTGCAACACAGTTCAAATCTATATTTAAACACAGCGTCCCTTGTGGTTAGCACGGGGAGGGACGCACAGAGAAAAGTGAGGTGGTCAAAGCATCTGGTGAGGAAGGAAGGAGACAGGATACCCAGGGGTCTGCTCTGGGTTGGCAGGGAGGGGGCAGGACATCGGGCTAGATGGGCCCAGGATCTGTTCCGGGGTGGCAGCATTTTCTTCTGTCTTTGTCCAACAGCCACAGTGTAAAGACGCTGGGGCTGATGCTGACCGGGAGAAACCCCAGAAAATGACCCTCCGTCGGTGGATAAACATGACCAAATCCACCACTCGGCGTGGCCACAAGGGGGCCCCGGCAGTTTCCTCGGCGGGGCCAGTCACGCCGAGCATGGCCCAAGCTCCCGCTGCTCTCGCTGGCTATGAAAGCCGCCACTCGCAAGCCACAGGTTGTGTGTGGCTTTGCACTGCCCCCCCTAGTGGCCACACCCCGCTACTGCATCAGCCCACTAATTGCAAGCCACGGACTCTGTCCACATAATGCCGCCCTCTACTGGCCCCATTAAGGAACTGCAATGACCAATTATTATATTGCACGCTGTAGAGTGGGCATGTGAATCTATATCTCCTCCTTGTAGTTAGTGCTGGTATTACAACATCTGGGAAATAAGGACTGGAGGGAATTGATGAATATTATGTAATCTGTAGTCAAACATGCAAATGAGGCACCAGGTCATTTGTGTAATGCCTCCAGAGTTCCTAGAGCCCAGAGTTTTCTTAGGTGTCCTATAGAACATGGCTGACGTTGTGGGTGATAGGTGGATAACCTCTGGAACTGCCTGCCACTAGATTGTCACTAATTCTGGATCTCTCTGTCTCTCTCCCTCTAGGAGGGTTCAGCGGCCGACAGCCCCTCCTGGGTGGGGGAACCTATCGCGTCAGCCATGCCCAGATTTGGTGCCTTCATCCCCCTCCTCCTCTTCATCTTCCCTGGGGCCTCTTCCCATTGTCACACAGGCACGGCCAATGAATGCAAGAAGCACACGGCCTTCGTGCCCGGGCACAGCCTGGCTGGGGAGGGCATCGATGTGACCACAATGGCCAGGAAGGGGGCCTATCTGGTGGACAGCAGCCTCTGGCAGCACGAGGACGGCACCTGTACCCTGTGTCAGAACCGACTGCAGGGAGGGCAGTGGCAGAGGCTGCCGCTGGCTGCGGTGGACTGGCGGGTCCGTGTCTCGTGTCGCCGGAAGCTGAGCAGCTCGGTGCAGCAGTCGGCGATGGGCATGATGGAGTCAGCAGCGTCTGCAGTGCAGAACGACTGGAAGGTGGGGCTGGACGTGCCTGTGAAGCCCAAGGTTAATGTCCAGGTGGCGCTGGCCGGATCACATTCCAAACTGGCCAGTTTCGTGGTAGACCACACACGGATGGACAAATACAGCTTCGTGAGCCATGAGATGTCCTGTGGCTATTACAGGTGAGAGCCAGCCTGGGTCAGGAGGGCTCATATGGAGTTGGGATCACAGCAACGCCACACAGAGATACAGGGCCCTTCCCCTCTAGGGGGCACCAGCTCTGATCCAGGCCCAGAACGGGGGGCCTGGCTGCATCAGTGGAGCAGGGAATGGGACACGGAGCCCTTCTTCTCTAGGAAATGCCAGATTTAATCCAGCCCCAGGGTGGGGGAGTGGCTGGCTAGGAAAGCAGCAGAGAATGGGACTTGGAGCCTTTTGCCTCTAGGGGGCACTAGCTGCCACCTGGGACTGGACAGCTATGGGGGATTTTCTCCTCTTGTGTGTCAGGACAGCCCGGTGACCTGCCGTGGCCAGAGCGGGGAACGTCTGCCAGAACTATCGAGCAGCTGGCAGTATCCCCAGCAAGGTCGTGAGATTCAGCAAACTGGGTGGTTGCACTGAGTAGGAGCCACCGGCTTAGTCCCTTTCTCTGGGTTGTCTGGGGCCTTAGGATGCAGAGCTAATGATCTCAGCTGACTCACCAGGCAATGCACACTCCTCACCTTGTGTCTCTGACCAGGTTCCGGGTCAGCGAGACGCCCCCGCTCACCAGCCATTTCACTCTGGCGCTGGAGAACCTCCCGGACCAGTACGACAGCAAATCGAAGGTGGAGTACCAGGAGCTAATCAGCAACTACGGCACCCACTACGTGTCCCAGCTGCAGCTGGGGGGCCGGGCGCGGGACGTGACGGCCGTGAGAGTCTGCGAAGCAGCAATGAGCAGCTTGACTGATGATGAGATCAAGGACTGCTTGAGCGTGGAGGCGGCCGTGAGTATCGGAGCGGGCTCTGTCAAGGGTGGGAACAGCAAGTGCGAGGAGGAGAAGAAGAAGGGGAAGGTCCGGGGGAGCTTCCATGAGACGTATCGGGAGCGCCACGTGGAGGTGGAGGGAGGGGAGATCACTACGGACGTGCTCTTCTCCGGCAGTGATGCCAAAGTCTTCTCAGATTGGATTGAGAGCCTCAAAGCCAGCCCTGGCCTGGTGTCCTATTCGCTGCACCCCATCCACATCCTGGTGGAGCAGGACGACCCAAAGCGGGAGGCGCTGAAGCGGGCAGTCAGTGAGTACATCCGTGAGAGGGCCCTGGTGCGGAATTGCACCCGAAGCTGCCCCCCGGGGACTCAACGCAGCGCGCACAACCCCTGCTCCTGCGTCTGCCCCGGGGATACCATGACCAACACCATGTGCTGCTCGCGGGAGCGCGGCCTGGGGAAGCTGATGGTGACAGTGAAGAAGGCCAGTGGCCTCTGGGGGGACCAATCTACTGCTACGGATGCCTTCGTCAAGGTCTTCTTTGAGAGCAAGGAGATCCGGACCAGCACCATCTGGAACAACAACAGTCCCGTCTGGTACGTCCCCTTGGACTTCGGTACCGTTCACCTCACCAGTGCCAGCAAGATCCGTGTCCAGGTCTGGGATGAGGACAAGTGGGACGATGACCTGCTGGGAAGCTGCGACATCCCGCTGGAGGCCGGGGGGCCCCACCAGAAGGATTGCTACCTGAACCACGGCCGCATCTGGTTCCAGTACAGCCTGCGCTGCGGGCCCCACCTCGGGGGCCGGAGCTGCTTTGACTATGTCTCCCAGCCAGCGCAGCAGAGCACAGCCAAGGGGAAGGAGGTGGAGGCCTCCTGGTGAGCCCCTTAGATAGGGGATCCGAGAGGATTATGGGTGTGCATTGGTCAATAGCATCTTCTAGCTCCCACTCTGCTGACGCTACTGAGCTTAATGCTGTCACCCCTGCTCGGCAATCGGTGTCTCCTATGCCCATAAGAGACTGTCTGCTCCTGTGGGCCTGTCATCCTCACTCTGTGAAAACATCCCATCACGGACCGTCCATTTCAAATCCATCAGACCAGTGTGTCCAATGATTCCTGCCATCCGCTGTATCCATCTAATCAACCAACCAGAGTATGTGCCTGCTGCATCCAACCTATCTGCCCCTCTCCCATCCAGCCAACTCCCAGCGAGCCAACCAACAAATAGTTGCATTTAGTTTATCCAACATATAAAATCAAGAAATCACCAACTGGATTTAGTGCATCCAATTTATCAATCCAGCCAACCAACCAATTCATTTATCTACTGCGGGGGTTCTTAAACTGGGGGTTGGGACCCCTCAGGGGGTCATGAGGTTATTACATGGGGGGGTCGTGAGTTGCCAGCCTCCACCCCAAACCCCGCTTTGCCTCCAGCATTTATAATGGTGTTAAATAAATTTAAAAGTGTTTTAAATTTATAAGGGGGGGGGTCACACTCTGAGACTTGCGATGTGAAAGGGGTCACCAGTACAAAAGTTTGAGAACCCCTGATCTAGTGCATCCAGTGTATGCAACTAGCCAACCAATGAATGTATCCAGTGCATCCAAACAACCAATGAATGTATCTAGAGCCTGCAATGTAAAAAGCCAGCCAACCAACCAATGAACGTGTTTATTATAGACAACATATCCAGCCAGCCATTCAACAAATGTATTTAGTGTGTCCAATGTAACCAGCCAACTAACAACTCTATTTGGCATATCCTGCCTACCTGCCAACCGATGTATCCAATGCATCCGTGCAGCCAGCTAACCAGCGTATGTAACTAGTACATACCTATTCTCAACCTGTTTACCATGTGGGCTGCATATGCAGCTCTCTGTGTTATGTGGGCCACATTCACACTATAGCTATACTATCTGTTTGGCCCTCAGGATGTGACATGGGCAGGGCCGCCCGGCGGGGGGGGGGGCAAGTGGGGATATTTGCCCCAGGCCCTGGGCTCCGCAGGGGCCCCCACAAGAATGGCTGAGGCTCCCTACCCGACCCCGTCTCTGCCCCTCTCCCGGAGCCTCAGCAATTCCAGGAGCATCCCTGGACAGCTGCAGCGTGGCTCCGGCAGGGCTCCTGAGCTCCGCCCCGCTCAGAGCCGCATGGTAAGGGGGGCGGGGCTGCGAGCTCCTCGCTGAGCTCAGCTCCCTCCACACTCGCAGCCCTGCCCCCTGACCACGCGGCCCTGAGCGGGGCGGAGCTCAGGAGCCCTGCTGGAGCCACACTGCAGGTGTCGAGGGAAGCTGCTGGATGGGCTGAGGCTCCGGGTGAGGGGGGAGCCGGGGGGAAGGGGACAGGGCCGGGGGGGTTGGCTAAGGGGCAGGAAGGCTCAAGGACAATCAGGGCACAGGGAAGGGGCAGAGGTTGGGGGGGCGGTCAGGGAATGGGGGGGTTGGATCATGGGCATTCTGGGGGTCTGTCAGGACTCAGCAGGGGGGTGGATAGGGGTTGGGGAGCAGGGGTGGGGTCCTGGGGTGGTGGTTGGGGGGGGTCTCTGGGGGACGGTGAGGGGACAAGGAGCAGGATGGGTCGGGGATTCTGGGGGGGGTGGGCAGTCAGGGGGCAGGAAGTGGGTGGGGGTCGGATAGGGGGCAGGGCCAGGCTGTCTGGGAGGCACAGCCTTCCTTACCTTAAAGCTCATTCAGCAGTTTGAGGCTTGCAGAAGAGCCAAGCTGTTAGCTTTTCCATTAGGGCTCCCATCCCTTTCACTTCTCAAATGCCAAATTATAGTCTGTATTTAATTTCAGTGCCAGGGAGATTCATGTCAGGGGAGGGGAGCTTCATTTAAAATTAGCCACTGTGGGAGGGATCACATGAGAATATCCTACACCACCTACCTCCTTCCCAACCCTACTAAGGGAGACCCCCCCTTCCCCTGCATTCCCTGAGGCTTCAAAGGGGTTAATTCAGGGGTTCTCAAATTTTTATACTGGTGACCCCTTTCACATAGCAAACCTCTGAGTGCAACCCCCCCTCTTATAAATTAAAAACACTTTATTATATATTTAACACTATTATAAAGCAGGGTTTAAGGTGGAGGCTGACAGCTCGCGACCCCCAGTAATAACCTCGTGACCCCCTGAGGGGTCCTGACCCCCAGTTTGAGAACCTCTGGATTAATTTAATTTTAGCACCCTCTGTCCATTCACATACATGTGCTATTTTGAGCATTTCAGTTTTCACAACATAGGCCCATCCCAGATTCTGGAACAAGCTCAAATGCTCAGTTCGTGGAGTATGTACATAAGCTATACTAAAGACAAACCCACAGTAACTGTCTCCAGTTTGTGAGGGACCCCATGGAGCCAGTCTCTAGGAAACAGCTAAATGCATGGAGGTTAAGTCCATTAATGGCTATTAGCCAGGCTGGGTAAGGAATGGTGTCCCTAGCCTCTGTTTGTCAGAGGATGGAGATGGATGGCAGGAGAGAGATCACTTGATCATTGCCTGTTAGGTTCACTCCCTCTGGGGCACTTGGCATTGGCCATTGTCAGTAGACAGGATACTGGGCTGGATGGACCTTTGGTTTGACCCAGTATGGTTGTTCTTATGTTCTAACCTAAATGAACCCAAAGTTATGGAGACAGATATGAGTCAAGGAAGCCAGCAGAGTATCAGAAACCTGGAAAAATCTCTGAGTGGATGGGCTCAGGCGTTTGGTCACAAGCTGAGGTGGTTCAAAAGTTTTGGATTTTTTTTAAGCAGAATTTTTTTATTGTTTCTTTAAACAATCAAACACAGCAAGCAGCAAATATTTGGCCACACACTTCTGAAACCTCAAACCATAGTCAGGTTTTGGCAGACTAATTTCAGCTTTTCAATTAAAAAAAACACAACAAATTTTGAAGGAAAGCAGACATTGTCCGTGATTTTTTTTCTGCTTTTTAAAAACCCCTAGTTTTCGATCCAGAAAAAGTTTTGACAAAATATTTGTCCAACCCTTTTAATGAGCTTTAGTGCCTTTTAGCACTAGCTGATGCTGAGAACCAGTGATACCTTGTAAAGAAGTTCTCTCAAAACTGGGTTTGTGCTGCGATGCAGAAGGTTTATTTTTCCCAGGGCTGCCTATGGGGGGGGGAAGCAAGTGGGGCAATTTGCCCCAGGCCCTGCAGGGTCCCCCATGAGAATATAGTATTGTATAGTATTGCAAAAAAAATTTAAGGAAGGGGCCTCCGAAATTGCTTTGCCCCGGGCCCCCTGAATCCTCTGGGCGGCCCTGGACACGGGTTGCAGGTGTGTGCTGATTGGGGCACAAGCGGCCCACGGGCTGCGGGTTGAGATCTGCTGATCTTGTGCATCCAGTGTAACTAACCAACCAACCAAGGTCTAAAGTACATCCAACCAACCAATCTGTGTAGCCAGTGCCACAAACCAACCAATGAATGTCCTAAGTACATCCAACCAACCAACCAATCTGTGTAGCCAGTGCCACAAACCAACCAATGAATGTCCTAAGTACATCCAACCAACCAATCTGTGTAGCCAGTGCCACAAACCAACCAATGAATGTCCTAAGTACACCCACCCAACCAGTCAACCAATATGTGTAGCCAGTGCCACAAACCAACCAATGAATGTGCTAAGTACATCCAACCAACCAACCAACCAATCTGTGTAGCCAGTGCCACAAACCAACCAATGAATGTCCTAAGTACATCCAACCAACCAGTCAACCAATATGTGCAGGCAGGTCAACCAATCCACAGTCCCATGTATCCATCCACCAATTGTATTTATCTGTCAAGTGTATCCACTTGAAAACCAATTGTCTCTTCAAGAAGGGGAAAGGTGCACAGCTCAGCCCTGTCTTGTTGTGGCTCCAGTGATTAACCCTCTGTAGAAACCCTAAGATACTCCAGGGTGGGCATGATTCTAAACACTCAGCAGATGGGCCGGCGTCCCAGGGGGAGGATTCATTAGGCTGTTCCCTAAGTGTTGTTTCTGTTGCTTTCCACAATTACCCAGCTGCTTTGGGATTACTTATATCATCATGAATAAACAGGCCCCACCCACCATCCAGCTGGATCTTCTCTCCTCAGATGGTCAACAAAGATGATGACATATCACTCACCATCAGTAAGCTTCAGAGTTAATACACAGCAGAACATGCCACGGGGCTATTGATTCAGGCTGTCAGCAGGTTCAGGGAGATGGCACTGCATTGGGGTCACATTGGGAAGGGCAAATTCTTGCTAATTTGGGGATTGAACCTTCTTCCTGTCTCACCCCTATATGCATCTTTTGAGAGCCTAGATCAATAGCTTCATGGTGCACCTCACTGATGGAGGGGAAGTGGTTAACTCTGAACCCTACTGACTGCAGCTTAAATTTATCCAGCCTGGAAAATTGCCATGAAGCTTTGCAGCACCGCTGCAAAATGATTTGCTTCTGGGAGGATTCCAGCTCTCTGGATTCTTGCAAGTGTGTCTCCCTGCTTCAATAAACATTTGTGAAAGCAAATTTCTAAGCAGAAAACCTTGTCATTTTTCTAACCTCAGTGGGGTGGGGGACCCAGATGTACAGTAGAAATAAGTGGCCGCAATACATGCTTGGGAACACTAGGGGAAGCTCTAGGCTAGAGGCATGTAGGGGCAGCCAGGTGGCGCTGCATGCCCCAAGTGCCGGCCCTCAAACCTCCCATTGGCTGGGAACCCTGGCCAATGGGAGCTGCAGGGACTGCACCTGTGGATGGGGAAGCGTGCAGAGCCGCCTGGCTGGCGCCATGCCTCCGCATAGGAGCCAGAGGGGAGACATGTCACTGCTTCCAGGAGCTGCGGGTGTGGCACCTGCAGAAAGGGCAGCACGCAGAGCCACCTTGCTGGGTGTCCGCATAGGAGCTGGAGAGGGGTCATGCTGCTGTTTCCGGGAGCTGCTTGAGGTATGCGCCACCAGGAGCCTGCACCCCTCCCCTCCTGGGCCGCAACCCCCTGCCCCAGCCCCGATCCCCCTCCCACCCTCGGATCCCCTCAGTCCCAGCCCAGAGCTCCCTCCTGTACCCCAAACCCCCTCATCCCCAGCCCCACCCCAGAGCCCGCACCCCAAGCCAGAGCCCTCATCCCCTCCTGCACCCCAACCCCGAATTTCATGAGTATTCATGGCCCGCCACACAACTTTCATATGTGGCCCTCAGACCAAAAAATTTGCCCACATCTGAGCTAAATGCATCCTGCAGGTCAGTTCTGACAGTGCATGGAAGGTGTTAGCAGAGGGTGGGGAGCGGCTCTGAGTTTACCTCGATTTCAGTAAGGCATTTGATACGGTTCCACATGGGGAATTATTAGTTAAATTGGAAAAGATGGGGATCAATATGAAAACTGAAAGGTGCATAAGGAACTGGTTAAAGGGGAGACTACAACAGGTCGTACTGAAAGGTGAACGAACTGTCAGGCTGGAAGGAGGTTACTAGTGGAGTTCCTCAGGGATCAGTTTTGGGACCAATCTTATTTAATCTCTTTATTACTGACCTTGGCACAAAAAGCGGGAATGTGCTAATAAAGTTTGCAGATGACACATAGCTAGGAGGTATTGCCAATACAGAGAAGGACCGGGATATCATACAGGAAGATCTGGATGACCTTGTAAACTGGAGTAATAGTAACAGGATGAAATTTAACAGTGAAAAGTGCAAGGTCATGCATTTAGGGATTAACAACAAGAATTTTAGTTATAAATTGGGGACACATCAGTTGGAAGTAAGAGAGGAGGAGAAGGACCTCGGAGTATTGGTTGATCATAGGATGACTATGAGCCGCCAATGTGATATGGCCGTTAAAAAAGCTAATGCAGTTTTAGGATGCATCAGGCGAGGTATTTCCAGCAAAGATAAGCAGCTGTTAGTACCGTTATACAAGGCACTGGTGAGGCCTCATCTGGAATCCTGGGTGCAGTTCTGGTCTCCCATGTTTAAGAAGGATGAATTCAAGCTGGAACAGGTTCAGAGACGGGCTACTAGGATGATCCGAGGAATGGAAAACCTGTCTTATGAAAGGAGACTCAAAGAGCTTGGCTTGTTTAGCCTAACCAAAAGAAGGTTGAGGGGGGATATGATTACTCTTTATAAATATATCAGAGGGATAAATACCAGGGAGGGAGAGGAATTATTTAAGCTCAGTACCAATGTGGACACAAGAACAAATGGATATAAACTGGACACTAGGAAGTTTAGACTTGAAATTAGATGAAGGTTTCTAACCATTGGAGGAGTGAAGTTCTGGAACAGCCTTCCAAGGAGAGTAGTGGGAGCAAAAGAAATATCTGGCTTCAAGACTAAGCTTGATAAGTTTATGGAGGGGATGGTATGATGGGATAGCCTAATTGTGGCAATTAATTTGGCAATTGATCTTTGATTATCAGCAGGTAAGTATGTCCAGTGGTCTGTGATGGGATATTAGATGGGTGGGATCTGAGTTACTACAGAGAATTCTTTCCTGGGTGTCTGGCTGGTGAGTCTTGCCCACATGCTCAGGGTTTAACTGATCACCATATTTGGGGTCGGGAAGGAATTTTCCTCCACGGCAGATTGGCAGAGGCCCTGGAGGTTTTTCGCCTTCCTCTGCAGCGTGGGGCACGGGTCACTTGCGGGAGGATTCTCTGCAGCTTGAGGTCTTCAAACTATAATTTGAGGACTTCAATAACTCAGAGATAGGTTAGGGGTTTGTTACAGGAGTGGGTGGGTGAGATTGCATGGCCTGCATTGTGCAGGAGGTCAGACTAGACGATCATAATGGTCCCTTCTGACCTTAAAGTCTATGAGTTCCTGACCTGCCCCAGGAATGAAGGCCGGGGTCATAGTGCACAGCCTGAGAGATGGGGCAGCTCTGGAGAGCCGGTGGGAGTGCAGTTGAGACGCATGGCGGACGGAAGAGGATCTTTCCACAGCCTCCTCCCACCCCACCACACAACCAGTGGCTTCAGAGCAAGCCCCTTCAGGGTACATGGTCCTAGCTGGCATGGCCCCCCTCCATCCTGCTGCCCCCTGGTCCTCCCCCTCCCCTGGTGCCTTCGCGCTGGGAGACAAGGAGCATAAATCACCTAGTTTCTGCAGTGCCCAGGGCACTGGTAGGGGGCAGAGCAGAGATCAGAGAGCGGGGGCAGATCAAGGACATGGCGACACTTACGAGACACAAGGGCCAACACAGGTGTCTCATAGCTTGAACCACGGGCCAGTCGTGGTGGTGGAAGGGGATGCAAAAATTCATCCCAGAGCCCAGATCGGGAAACAGGGAGCCACAAAGGCTGGGCCAGGATGGGGCTGGGAGACAGGCGATCCCGGTGCAGCATGGTCCCACCTGCAAGCTACCTCTGCTCCGAGGGAGGTGCAAACTGAGGCCGAATGCTAAGGTCACGGAGCCCAGGTCGGGAAACTGGGAGCCACGCGGCCCAGACCGGTACAGAGCTGGGACGTAGCCCATCCCGGAGCTGGGAAGCAGTCGGGTGGAATCATGGAGCAGAGGCCAGGAGAAAAGGGGGCCTGGGGGACGTGGCAGAACGGGGACCGGATTCCCGTAGCCCCTCCCCTAGAGTCATGGCCCCCCCTGCCTGGCACATGTAGCCCCTGTGACTCTAGCCGTAGCGTCGGGCAGCGCTAGAGACGCACACCTCAGTCTCTAGAGGCAGGAAGAACAGTTCTGACCACAGGCTTCCCCCCGCCCCTCGCTGCAGCTGCTCGGCGCTGGGACAGGGTGTGAGCGCCTGTGACGTCAGTGACGAGGGCGTGGGGGGAGACCTCAGAGCTCCGTGCCACTCCTGCCGCTCCAGTCAGAGCTGCGTCTCCATCCAAGCCTGGACCTTTCTCACCGGCCCTGCCAGCCCCAGGACAATCACCCCCAGCAGGTGAGTGAATGGTTGGGGGGGGGGGTAGAATCTCTGGGTTCCCAGGCCCCTCCTGGAGCTCTGGACAAAACCCAGGAGTCCTGGCTCCCAGGTCCTCCCTCCTCCCCTGCTCTAACCCACTTGACTCCCCTCCAACAGCCAGGATGAGAACCCCCGTGTCCTGACTCCCAACCCCCATTCCCCCCAAACATCAAGCCTTTCTCATTAGCACTAACTGGGGATGTGGAAAGCTTCACTCAGATCTGTCAAATCGTTTCTTTCTACCCGCTCTAGACCCCAGAGAAAGGAAGAGTTTGAGATGTGAAGACGTTCTATCTCTCTATCTCTCTATCTCACTATCCATCCCCATACACCCCATCTATCTAATCATCTTATATGATTCTGTTTATCATACTGAAAGGATCTTGAAAATTGATTGGCACCAGCAGAGCTGTGGGGGGAACCCAGTTCTGTGATAGTAGGGGCAGCAGCTTGGGATTGATGGGCACCAGCAGAGCTGTGGGGTGGGAGGGGCCCAGTTCTGCATTAGCAGGGGCTGCGGGTTGGGGTTGAAGGGTACCAGCTGAGCTGTGGGGGGGCGGAACCCAGTTCTGCATTAGCAGGGGGCTGCGGGTTGGGGTTGAAGGGTACCAGCTGAGCTGGTTGCAGGGAGCCCAGGGCAGGGAGAGCAGGGGGCCGTGGGTCAAAATTCCTCTTTAATGTCTTTTCTTTCCACGGGTCAGAGCTCCCGCCTGTGTGTGATGAGTGGAAACACACAGACACAAGCTGGGGTGACACTCCACCCCCACACCTCTCCAGCTTCACTCTGAGTTTCTGTTTCATGTTCTGAGACATCCTGTGCCAGAGAGATATTCACACCTTCAACGTCAGCCCCTGCGACCCACAAACAGCATGTCAGGGGCATAGTCCCGCCCTCTGGTACAGAGTATGGGGAGGGGCAAGATACGGGACTAGATAGGCCCATGGGTCTGATCCAGGGTGGTGGGGGTGGGGGGCAGGATAGCGGGCTAGCTGAACCCGTGGGTCTAAACTAACCGCAGTGCGCCTAAAAGAAAAGTGTTAACTCTGGATATAGGAGATGTGCAAGGCACCCAGACTCCCAATTTCACTGGTATTTGGGCCCTGCTTTGAGGAGCTCAGTGTGAATGTAATTTTAACAGCGTGTTAACCTGTGGAACTGCCATCCACAGGATTGTTGTTAATGCAGAATCTCTCCGTGATTTTCCCTGCAGGGTCATTCAGAGACTGACATCCCCTCTCGACCATGCGCAGACCCATCTCCTTCTTCCCCCTCCTCCTCATTCTCCTCCCTGGGGTCTCCACTCATTGTCACACGGCCACAGCTGAGGAGTGTGAGGAGCACACGGCTTTTGTTCCCGGGCACAATCTCGCAGGAGAGGGCATCGACGTGACCACGCTGGGTAGGAAAGGGGCCTACTTGGTGGACAGCGGCCGCTGGCAGCGCCAGGATGGGACCTGCACCCTGTGTCTGAACTCACTGCTGGAGGGGCAGCTGCAGAGGCTGCCGCTGGCCGCGGCAGACTGGCGGGAGAAGGTCTCATGCCGCAGGAAGCTCTCCAGCACTGTGAAGGAGTCGGCCCTGGGCATGGTCCGTGCGGCGGGCGCCGTGGTACAGAATGACTGGAAGGTGGGGCTGGAGGTGGAGGTGAAGCCCAGCGCCAACACCCAGGTGACGCTGGCCGGCTCGCACTCCAAACTGGCAGAGTTCAGCACGGAGAAGTCTCAGCAAGACAAGTACAGCTTCACCAGCCACGAGGTGTCCTGCGCATACTATACGTAAGGGGCAGGGGAGGGGCAGGAGGGGGAGGGAGACTAGAGGTAGGGGTTAGCGTGAAGATTAGAGGTTGTGTGCTGGGTGCCGGTGAAGGCTGAGGGTGAGGGGCACGGTCAGGGGTTGGTTGTTCCTGAAGGCTGACGGTGAGGGGGAATGTCAGGGTGTGACAGCTTGGGTCAAAGAGACCCCCTTGGGCCTGCCACCTGATGTGCCGAGACTACTTCTAAGCCTGTTTTCCCTGGCACCTTGGGACGCCAGTACCCTGCCTGGTTGAGCCAGACACGTCTGGTCTGAACCACGAGCCCCACAAGCTGCAGGCTTAACTGAAAACGGCTTAAGAAGTGCTCCTGTCTCTAGCACCCAGA
Organism: Mauremys mutica; assembly: GCF_020497125.1. Taxonomy (NCBI): domain Eukaryota; kingdom Metazoa; phylum Chordata; order Testudines; family Geoemydidae; genus Mauremys; species Mauremys mutica. The sequence continues at coordinate 161,588,297 of NC_059075.1, forward strand.
CACCCAGCTCCCAATGGGATCCAAACCCCAAATAATTCCATTTTACTCTGTATAAAGCTTATACAGGGTAAACTCATAAATTGTCCGCCCTCTATCAAACTGATAGAGAGATATGCACAGCTGTTTGCTCCCCCAGGTATAAATTAGTTGCTCTGGGTTAATTAAGAAGCAGAGTGATTTTATTAAATATAAAAAGTAGGATTTAAGTGATTCCAAGTAATAACAGACAGAACAAAGTAAATTACCAATCAAAATAAAACAAAAACACGCAAGTCTAAGCCTAATAAAGTAGGAAACTAAATGCAGGTAAATCTCACCCTCAGAGATATTCCAATAAGCTTATTTCACAGTGTGATGGGGTTGGGACTCACCACCGCAGCGCCTCCCGCTGGTTACTCCAGGAATTAGCTCAGTCCAGTGGAGCATCCTCTCCTGGTAGGGTCCCGCCCGTTGTTTCACCCTCGGTTGGCATCTGAGCCCGTGTCATTCTCCTGCTCGCAGCATCCTCTTCCGGACCACTGCCCTCCTGCAATGCCCCTTAGTCCATCCACACCCCCTTCCGGGGGGGGGGGGTCAATCAGCTGCCTCTCTGGACCCTGGCCGATGTGAGCAACTGCACCCCCAAAGTCACACCCCTCTTGGCAGGGGGTTGGTGCAGCCCTAGACGGCCCCACTCTCGTCGGCCGGGTGTAAGGCCAGGGAGAAGGGGGGGACCCCGGCCCGCCCACTACTCTGGGTCCCAACCCAGGGACCCTCTAGTGGCAGCTTCCCTGCCCTCCTTCTCTCCCTCCATCTGTCCCTGTGCCGCTTCCCCTTCGGCCCCTCGCACCCACTAGGCCCTTCCCCTCAGGGCCTGCAGCCTGGCAGACACCGGGCTGGAGTTCCCTTCTGCTCCCCTGGGCCTGCCCAGCGCTGTGCCCTGCTGTCCCAGGTACTAGGCTCCCAGGTCTGGAGCCAGACCTTCCCCTCTCGAAGGCCTGGGACAGACTGCCTGCTCCCTTCCTGGGCATCCTTCTTATAGGGCTGAGCCTGGCCCTGATTGGCTGTCTCCAGTCTGGGCCCTGATTGGCTCCCAGTAAGCCCTTTTCTTATTGGCTGCCTGTCTGTGCAGGCCCACTGGCCTGCTGCAGCCTAAATTCTCAAGGAGTGGGGCAAGTGCCCCACTACACACAGACTAGACTCCTTCCTAGTCTGGGTCCAGCGATCACTCACACCCCTGTAGTTACTGTCCTTCGTTCCAGGTTCTTTCAGGCAGCTCCTTGGGGAGGAGAGGCTCTCTTGTGAGCCAGCCGAAGACAAAACGGAGGGGTTTTCAGGGCCTTTTATCTTCTCTCTCTTGTGGGTGGAAACTCCTTTGTTCTCCTGTGCAAAATCACAACAACAAGATGGAGTCTGTGGCCACCTGGGCAAGTCACATGTCTATGGATGATTCAGCTTTTTCAGGCCTATGCCATTGTTTTCATGTTAGTTTGAATGTTCTCAGGGAAGCTCAGATGTGGATTGGCATCTCCCAAAGTCCATTGTTAGATAAGTACTCCCAACTACTTGAATAACCCCTTCACACTATATTGACTAAATCTGCCTTACGTACTTCCTATTGCAAACACTTTAAATACAAGCATAGAGCCAACACTCATAACTTCAGATATAAAAATGATACATGCATACAAATAGGATGAATACATTCAGTAGATCATAACCTTTGCAAAGATACGTTACATGGCATATCTAGCATAAAACATATTCCAGTTATGTCATATTTACACTCATAAGCATAGTTCTATAAAGCATTATTGGGTGCAGTGTCACACAGGGGTTGGTGCTGGTGAAGGCTGGGGGTGAGGAGGAAGGACAGGGAGTGGTGCTGATGAAGGATGGGGGTGAGGGAGAAGGTGAGCAATTGGGTCTCAGTGAAGGCTGAGATTGAGGGGCAAGGTCAGGGTTGGGTGTGGGTGAAGGCTGGGGGTGAGGGTGAAGGTCAGTCATTGGTTGCTTGTGAAGTCTCAGTTGAGAGTGATTAGTAGAAGTTCCAGAGATTGATTCCCCTCACTACTGAAAACGTATACCTTATTTTCACTCTTAATTTGTGTAGCTTCAACCTCCAGCCATTGGATCTTGTTACATGGTTATTACTCAAACCGTCTTGGTATGACACAAATGTGTGGATGTAGCAACAAAGCATTTACAAATACACATCAGCCTTGGCCATCTTTAAGCATGTAAGGAATAGGAAGATTATCAGCAGGAAACATAAGTGTTAGACCAATCTTCTGGAGAACATTTCCCAACCATCTATGTTCTCCTTCAAGCCGAGCCAACAAAGATAGGTCCGTGGTGCAAGCTTTTTAAAGGTTTTTATTTTAATAGGGACTTTCCTAGATTCCCTTGTGGGGTAGTTTGACACCAAGTTTTTTCTTGCAAAGTTTCTGGTTAAAGAAATCTTCACTTTGAGGAGATTGTTTGTGGCTCTCCATAGCATAGTCACAGATAACATACTTGCTGGCTAGTTTACCCATGGAGCAAAAGACTTTTAGATCTACAATCTGCCACTGAGCACGTTTACGACCAGCACTTAAAGATTTATATCAACTCTCCTATGCAGAGCACGAACCCTCAAAGTACTGACACCAGCCAACCGGCCCTATGAAGCAAGCTGGGCTCAGTTTGGCCTGTGATTTAGGAGCTAGCCCTCAGTTGATGAGCTGGCAAGATCAGAGCTAGTTAGTAAAACCTGCTGGGTGTCCTGGGGCTTGATTAGGAGGACTGACCCCAGCTGTGGTGGTCAAGCAGGGAGGACACTACTTAAACAGAGCTGGGAACCTAGTGGAAGCAGAGACCCAAGACAGAGGAACAAGGTGAGTTCCTGATGAGGAGGAATATCCAGTTGTTTGGAAGTGGCAGTGGCCAGAAAGCAGAGCTGTAGGTTACCTCCTGGAGAGGAGAGGAGAGGAGCCCTGAGCCAGGGGCGGTGAGAACCCAGATGTGATAGGACTGGAGCCCATGAAAGCCAGAAGGTTAGTTTAAGTGGTACTTGGACACCCAGCAGGAAAAAGTCCAGTGTGGGTCAGTACCCAGACAAGGGGGATGAACTGAGTCCCCTAGAGCTGAACCCTGCCAGGGGACTTGTCCGGAGAGTTGAGACACAGAAGACCCAGCGAGGGTGTCCGGGGAAGAGACCAGCTGGGATATATCACTGCAGCTGAGACAGTAGCCTCCAGAGGCAAAGTCCCCTGCAATGCCGTGCCCAGGCATGAGGGGGCGCCCTCAAGGTGAGGGTGCACGTTTGCAGAAATGTACTTACTTCTTTCACAAGGTAGACTAACCGCAAATAGTCTAAGCCACCAGGAACGACTAGGAAAGGACTAGCTAATAAAACAGAAAATATCTCAATGCCACTATATAAATCCATGGTAGGCCCATGCTGTGTGCAGTTGTGGTTGCCCCATCTCAAAAAAGATTTCTTACAAATGGAAACGGTCCAGAGGTATGGAACCGCTTCCATAGGAGGAAAGATTAAAAAGACCGTTCAGCTCAGAAAAGAGACGACTGAAGGGAGATAGGACAGAGGCCTATAAAATTATGACTGGTCTGGAGAAAGTGAATGGGGAAGGGTTATTTACCCCTTCACATAATACAAGAACCAGGGGTCACCCGTGGAAATTAATAGGCAGCAGGTTTCAAACAAACAAAAGGAAGTACTTCTTCACACAACGCACAGTCAACCTGTGGAACTCGTTGCCGGGGCATGTTGTGAAGGCCGAGAAGCAGGAGGCCACAACAAGCGGGAGAATGCTCAGACTCTGGTTTGGTGAGGCCTGGGAAGACAAAGTGAAAACTTGGTTGTGTGGACTTTTGCACGGACTTGAAACTGTATTTTGAATGTTTGTTCATTGACAACCAGAGGAGGGATAGGAATGGACAGAGGTGCTCATTGAGTTTCTTGAACTGTCCCAGAGGGAAAACCGAGTCAGGCTGCCAGGCGCATGATTGTAGGCCATGGGGGGAGGGGGGAGTTACAAGCAATGAGATCACAAGCGTATAATATACATTATTATGTTCTCCAAGCGTCCTGTGTAACCTGTGTAAAAATAATTGAATCTCGTGTCAGTTCAGTAAAGATGCAGGCAAGATACAAGACTAAACTACCATGGGAAGCAAACTTTTGGTCATGAGCTCTTCAGTCTAGCAGAGAAAGGTCTAACATGATCCTGTGGCTGGAAGTTGAAGATAGACAAATTCAGATGGGAAATAAGGTGTGATTTTTGTAACAGTGACAGGCTTAATCACTGGAACGATTTACCAAGGGCTGTGGTGGATTCTCCATCATGGCCAATTTTTAAATCGAGATGGATGTTTTTTCTTAGGCACTGGTTCAAACGGGAATTCATTCAGGGCAGTTCTCTAGCCTGTGTTATCCAGGAGGTCAGACTAGATGACCAGAATGGGCCCTTCTGGACTTAGAGCCTTTGGATCTATAATACTGAGATCTACCCCCACAAAAGACCAATGTCCAACGGTACGTCACATGGTGGCCATTTCTCTCTCCCAGGTTCCGCATTACCCACAAACCTCCGCTCACCAGCCATTTCACCCGGGCCTTGAGGGACCTCCCGGAGGATTACACCCGCAGCTCACGCCTCGAGTACCGTCAGCTGATCAACACCTACGGCACCCACTACGTGTCCCAGCTGCAGCTGGGGGGCCGAGTGCGGGACGTGACGGCTGTGAGGGTCTGCGAGGCGGCGCTGGACGGGGTGACGGCTGACGAGGTCAAGGACTGTCTGAGCCTGGAGGCCTCCGTCAGCATCGGGGGCGGGAAGGGCAAGGCCGAGGCGGCCTTCAGCCAGTGTGAGGAGCAGAAGAAGAAGCAGAACTTCAAGCGGAGCTTCCATGAGACCTACAGCGAGCGTCACATTGAGGTGACGGGCGGCAACAGCCACACCGACCTGCTGTTCTCTGAGGGGCAGGATGCCGAGGTTTTCTCGGCCTGGATGGAGAGCCTCAAAGCCAGCCCTGGCCTGGTGTCCTACTCGCTGCACCCCATCCACACCTTGGTGAGGCAGAGCAACCCCAAGCGGGAGGCGCTGAGGCAGGCGGTGAGCGAGTATGTCACCGAGAGGGCCCTGTGGAGGAATTGCACCCACAGCTGCCCCCCGGGGACCCGGCGCAGCGCCCATGACTCCTGCTCCTGCGTCTGCCCCGGGGACGGCTCCACCAACACCATGTGCTGCTCGCGGGAGCGCGGCCTGGGGAAACTGACGGTGACGGTGGAGCGGGCCAGCGGCCTGTGGGGCGACTACACCAGCGGCACCGACGCCTACATCAAGGTCTCCTTCCAGGACCGGGAGGTGCGGACGGCAACCGTGTGGAACACCGACAACCCGGTCTGGGGCGTCCACCTGGACCTGGGGCACGTGCGGGTGGCGGAGACCAGCCAGCTCCGCCTCCAGGTCTGGGACGAGGACAACAAGTACGACGACGACCTGCTGGGGACGTGCGACGAGCCGCTGCGCTCTGGAGAGGGTCGCCTGCGGGTCTGCTACCTGAACCACGGCCGGCTGGACTTCCGGTACAGCCTGGTGTGTGGTCCCAGCCTGGGCGGGCCCCACTGCTTGGACTACATCCCCCAGGGCCCTGGGAACTACAGAGCGGCCCAGGGTTAGCTCAGAGGGACGTTCCAGGACAAGCAATTCGCCCCACCTCGCCCCTGCAGCCAGGGGTCTTCCCTCTCCCCCAGGGGCCATCTGCTGTGACCTCATTTCGCCAGCAGCTGGGTGGGCTCTGTCTCACGGGGGGTGACGGGGCTCAGCGGGTGGCAATGGAGGGGTGAGAGCGTGAGCTTCTCACACCATAAAGAAAATGGAGAGCTGACTCAGCCGCCCTGGTGTGTCGCTGTGCAAATCCCCTGCCCTAGCCCTGGGCCCTCAGCTCCCCACTGACCCCCGAGCCCCTCCTTCTCCCCCTATTCTACCCCCAGTGCCCCTCCCCCATTTCTTCCCCCACTCCCTACTGGCCCTCCCACCCCAAGGGTGACCAGATGTCCCGATTTTATAGGGACAGTCCCAATTCTTGGGTCTTTTTCTTATATAGGCTCCTATTACCCCCCCCACCCCGTCCCGATTTTTCACATTTGCTGTCTGGTCACCCTACCCCCCCCCACCCATTAAAAATTCCTTCCTGAACCCCAGATCCCAGCCCACAAATGGGGGGCAAGGAGACAGGTTTGCCCCCCCCCAATCTCAGCACACACTCGAGGATGGGGGAGACTCAGGTCCCCCCAGTTCTTGGCACACACATGGGGGTGGGGGGCTCGGGTCCCCCCAGTTCTTGGCACACACATGGGGGTGGGAGGAGAGGGCTCCGGTCGCCCCAGTTCTTGGCGCACACACACGGGGGTGGGGGGGCTCGGGTCCCCCCAGTTCTTGGCACACACATGGGGGTGGGGGGCTCGGGTCCCCCCAGTTCTTGGCGCACACACATGGGGGTGGGGGGCTCGGGTCCCCCCAGTTCTTGGCACACGCACGGGGGTGGGGGGCTCGGGTCCCCCCAGTTCTTGGCACACACATGGGGGTGCGGGGGCTCGGGTCCCCCCAGTTCTTGGCGCACACACATGGGGGTGGGGGGCTCGGGTCCCCCCAGTTCTTGGCACACACATGGGGTGGGGGGCTCGGGTCCCCCCTGTTCTTGGCACACACATGGGGGTGGGGAGAGGGGCTCAGCTGCCCACAGATTCTGCCACAAGCACGTATAGGGCGGGCTCCCGCCCCAGCCCCGATCTTGGCACTGCCGGGGGGAGGTGGGGGGCGGCCGGGAGAAAGGCTCAGCCCCGCCCCGTGTCTAAACCCTCCCACTCTCCCCACCCCTTGCTCAGTGTCCCCGCCCCCGCCCCTCCCCATAGCCCCGCCCCCTCCCCTGGGGGCGGCTTGGCCGGGTGTCATTCCCTTGCGCCCCCCCCCCCCCCCCCCCCCGGCTGGGCCCGCCCCTGCCCCCGCCCGCTGACGTTGCCCCGAAATAAAATCCAAGCCTTTGGCTGAAGCAGCCGCGAGTCAGATGCTTTGGTGTCGTGCTCGGATTTCTGCCACCCGCGGGGCTGGAGCTGCCCTTGCCGGGGTCCAGGGCGGGGGCCACAGCACTGCCCCCGGGGGGTGCCCCAGCGCCCACAAATACAGCCCGGCTCCCCAGCAAGTTCTTGGCTTTGAATAGAACCCAGGAGTCCTGGCTCCCAGCTCCCCCGCTCTAACCACTCAACCCCACTCCCCTCCCAGAGCCAGGGAGAGAACCCAGGAGTCCTGGCTCCCAGCTCCCCCACTCTAACCACTCAACCCCACTTCCCTCCCAGCACCAGGGAGAGAACCACGGAGTCCTGGCTCCCAGCTGCCCCGCTCTAACCACTCAACCCCACTCCCCTCCCGGAGCTGGGGAGAGAACCCAGGAGTCCTGGCTCCCAGCTCCCCCGCTCTAACCACTCAACCCCACTTCCCTCCCAGCACCAGGGAGAGAACCACGGAGTCCTGGCTCCCAGCTGCCCCTCCTCTAACCACTCAACCCCACTCCCCTCCCAGAGCTGGGGAGAGAACCCAGGAGTCCTGGCTCCCAGCCCCTAGACTCCACTTTGGATTGACACTGGGATCAAGATCCAGCCATCTCCCCCTCGCTCCAGTCCAGGGAAAGTCCCTCTTTCTCCCAGCGCTAACATCTGTGCCTGGCATGGGTGGAGCGGCCCCTGGAAACTCCGCGGCTCCCATACAGGCTGGAGCGGGCAGCTCCGGGAGTCACTCGGCACTGGGAGCCGCGGGGGCAGGCAGCAGCCAGTGGCCAGGGAACGTGCCCCGATCCCCAGCTGGGAGCCCTACGCTTTGCTCGCCCAGGTAACCTGTGGGCAGGGAGCCCAGGGGGACGGGATGGGCAGGGGGGCCAGAGGGAGGGAGTGGCTGGTATGCAGGGGTCTGTGTGGGTGGGTGGGTGGGGGAGCATCGTACCCCAGTGCCCATGCTGGTGCTTCCCAGGGCTCTCTGGGTGGCTGTTCCGTGGTGCCCCGCTCCAGAGGTGGCTGCATCCCGGAGCTGGGCGAGCTGTCCCTGTGCAGTGTTGTGTGTGCGGCTATTATTCAACTGCCCCACTCCAGAGCTGGCTGCATCTCAGTATCGAGCGAGGGATCCTGGCACATACAGCAATTTAGGATGTAAGATGTGAAGGGATGTCAGGACAAGGGCATCTGTCCATCTGTCTCTCTGTCCCTGTTGCCCCCTGCTGGAGGGAATCAGGTGCTCTGTGTGTGGGGGGGGGGGGGGAGAGAGAGAGAGAGAGACCAATGTGAACTACCCCCTCCCCCGCATGTGTCTCACGTCCCCTACTACACACAACTAAACCCAGTGCACCCTAGCGGACAGAATCAGAACTGCCAGCCTGTGTGTGTCATAGCCCCTATACTGTTCACACCCAGCAGCAATTCTCCTTTAGGTTCGGAGGGCAAGATGGGGCAGGTTACAGCATAGATGTGTTGCAGATGTCTCATCTCAGATATACGGAGGGTTGTAGCAGCATGGAGGCTGCTGTGATGCTGTTAGGATGTGATGTGCCTGTGGAACTGCCTGCCACTGGATTGTAGTTAATGAAGGCTCTCTCTGTTCTCTCCCTCCAGGGAGGATCAGAGACCAGGTGAGGGATCCTATCACACTAGCCATGCCCAGATCCGGTGCCTTCATCCCTCTCCTCCTCCTGTTCCTTCTCCAGGGGGTCTCCCCCTACTGCTACACGGGCAAAGCTGAGGTGTGCGATGAGAACATGGCCTTTGTGCCTGCACACAACCTGGTGGGGGAGGGCATCGACATCACCACGCTGGAGTGGACAGGGGCCTACCTGGTGGACACCAGCTTATGGCGCGGCCCAAACGGCACCTGCAGCCTGTGCCGGAACCCGCTGCAGGGGGGGCAGCTGCAGAGGGTGCCTCTGCCTGTGGTCGACTGGAGGGTCCACAGCTGGTGCAACCGGGACCTCAGCAGCTCGGTGGCAGAGTCAGCCGTGGACGTGGCCCGGGCAATAGCATCGGATGTGAAAAATGACTGGAAGTTGGAGCTGGGGCTGCCGGATGAGTCCCCAGTCCTGGCCCTGGGGGGGTCCCAATCCCGGCTCGCGGGTTATGCCTACCAGAAGGAGCTGCAGGACAAGTACATGTTCATACGCCACGAGGTGTCTTGTGTGTATTACAGGTGAGAATCCCCTGCAGCGCCCCCTGCTGGCCCCTGCCCTGCTCCCCGCAGCCCAATGCCCCCTGCTGGGCCCCCACCCTGCTCCCTGCAGCCCAGTGCCCCCTGCTGGCCCCTGCCTGCTCCCCGCAGCCCAATGCCCCCTGCTGGCCACCTGCCCTGCTCCCCGCAGCACAGCGCCCCCTGCTGGCCCCCACCCTGCTCCCCGCAGCACAGCGCCCCTGCTGTCCCCTGCCCTGCTCCCCGCAGCCCAATGCCCCCTGCTGGCCCCTGCCCTGCTCCCCGCAGCCCAATGCCCCCTGCTGGGCCCCCACCCTGCTCCCTGCAGCCCAGTGCCCCCTGCTGGTCCCTGCCTGCTCCCCGCAGCCCAATGCCCCCTGCTGGCCCCCATCCTGCTCCCTGCAGCACAGCGCCCCCTGCTGGCCCCCGCCCTGCTCCCCGCAGCACAGTGCCCCCTGCTGGCCCCTGCCCTGCTCCCTGCAGCACAGCACCTCCAGCACTGCATTGAGGCGATAAGGTTAGCACTGACTGCTAGGGATGCCACAGAGTGGACACCGGGGAAGGTGGGGCTACTTTTTCAAGGGGAAAGGTGCCAGGGATCTCTCTGGTTGGCTCCTAACTCCTCTTTCCCCTCTGGCCAGGTTGAGGCTCCCCCAAGACCCCCCACTGACGCCCCACTTCTCCCAGGCCCTGAGCCGCCTCCCACCCAGCTACGACTCAGCAGCATACCAGCCCCTCCTGGCCACGTACGGCACCCACTACGTTAGCCAGGCAGCACTGGGGGGGCGCGTGCGGCAGCTGACGGCCGCCCAGACCTGCCGGGCGGTATTGGACGAGCTGACGGCTTCCGACATCAAGGAGTGCCTGGCCTCGCAGTTCTCACTGAACCTGGGCTTGAGGTCACTTTCCTCAAACTCTAAGTGCCGTGAGGGGAGCAGCCGCTGGCACAAGTGGCGCTCCCAGGCGGCCTACATGGAGCACCGCGCCGAGGTGACGGGCGGCCACGGCCACGCCGACCTGCTCTTCTCCAGCAAGCAAGACGCTGGGGTCTTCTCGGCTTGGATGGAGAGCCTCAAAACCAGCCCCGGCCTGGTCTCCTACTCCCTGACGCCCATCCACACCTTGGTGGAGCCAGACGACCCCAGGCGGGAGGCGCTGAGGCAGGCAGTGAAGGAGTACGTGGCTGAGCGGGGACGGAGGAGGAGTTGCCCTCGAAGCTGCCCAGAGGGGGGCCAGGCCGACCCCTGGGACCCCTGCAAATGCTACTGCTACGGCAACCCCCTCACCAACTCCATGTGCTGCTCACTCCAGCGGGGCATGGCCCGGCTGAAGGTCCATGTGCTGCGGGCCAAAGACCTGTGGGGGGACCCCACGTCCGACACCGACGCCTACGTCAGGTTCTTGTTCCAAGGCCGACGGCTGCGGACGGGCTCCATTGAGGAAGATAACGACCCCATCTGGTTCAAAGACCTGGACTTTGGGCCGGTGACGCTGCCGGCGCTGCCCAAAATGGAAACAGAAGTGTGGGACAGTGACCCATGGGACGATGACCTCCTAGGCCGCTGCTACACTTACCTTGAGGTTGGCAGGGATGTCAGGCATATCTGCCACCTCGCACATGGCCACTTGCAGTTTTCCTACACACTGGAGTGCGGGCCCAACCTGGGGGGCACCAATTGCCATGAGTACGTGCCTGCGAGAGGCTGAGGGGAGAGAACCCAGGAGTCCTGACTCCCAGCCCCCCTGCTTTAACCCCACTACTCCCCACTCCCCTCCCTGATCTGGGGAGAGAACCCAGGAGTCCTGACTCCCAGCCCCCCTGCTTTAACCCACTACTCCCCACTCTCCTCCCTGATCTGGGGAGAGAACCCAGGTGTCCTGGCTCCCAACCCCTGCTGTTCTAACCCACTAGCTCCCACTCCCCTCCCAGAACTGGGGAGAAAACTCAGGAGTCCTGGCTCCCAGCCCCCCTGCTGTAACCCACCAGCCCCCACTCCCCTTCCCAGAGCTGGGGATGGAACCCAGGAGTCCTGGCTCCCAGCCCCCACTGCTGTAACCCACTATCCTCCTCTCCCCTCCCAGAGCTGGGATCCGAAACCAGGGATCCCAGTTCCAAGTCTCACGAGGAAAAAGAAAAAGGCGGTGCTGTCTTTGAAACCGGGCCTGAAACAAGCCCAACCCATCTCAGGGTGGGGGGGCGAGGTTATACAAATTCCATTATTTTATTTTTTTAGTAGTTCTAGTTTTGCTGCCTACAACATGAAGTTACACATTAAAAACAATAACCGTGCGCAGACGTCCATTATTAAGAAAAGAGGTCATCCTCTCGCTCGCCACCCTCCGCGGTCGCCGTTGCCTCGTTGTGGGACGTTCCCGTGTGGAACCATCGAAGCATCTTCCGGCGCGGGACGAGAAAACGGAGCATAGGATGCGGCGAGTGGGCGGGATTTTCTTAATTGAACGGGAAGCTCAGAGGCTTCTCAAATTCTGATGACGGGCATCAGTCACCGAAACCGCGCCTACCACCATCTTTAAAGTACAACGTGTAGGGTGACCAGATGTCCCTATTTTATAGGGACAGGCCCAAGATTCAGGGCTTTTTCTTATATAGGCGCCTAGCAACCCCCAGCCCGACTTTTCCCATTTGCTATCGGGTCACCCTACGCTTTGTGCTGAAGTCCCCTAGCACACGAACGAAAGACGCTGCCACTCTCAAAAAATTAAAGCAAAGCCCAATTCCACTTATTAGAGGTGGACGTGACCACATCTGGTCCCCTGTGGTGCCTCCTCCCGGGAACGCCCTCCCCAGCCCTCCGGGGGGCCCCGCACGCTGCTGCTCTGGCGCCGCCCTGGTGGCTGGGAATGTCCTGACCAGGCTTAGTCCCTGTCAAGTATTAAACTAGGGGTCGCACCCTTCAGTGCTGCTGGCGTTTGAGTTCATTGCACCAGCGCTCCCTGTGCCCCCCTCCCTGCAACTCCCCCCCCATTTCCCAGGGGCTCTGTGTGCCCCCCGTCTTCCCCCCATGCTGGGGACTCTGTGGGCCCCCCATTCCCCTCCCCCCGTTCTGGGGGCTCTGAGGGTTCCCATTCCCCCTTCCGCCATGCTGGGGGCTTTATCGCCCCCCATTGTCCCCCTCCCTCATGCTCTATGGGCCTCCATTGCTCCCCTCCCCCCATATAGGGGCTCTGTGGGCCCCTCCATTGGCCCCTCCCCCCATACCAGGGGCTCTGTAGGCCCCCCATTCCACCTCCCACTATGCCAAGGGCTCTGTGTGCCCCCCATTGCTCCCCTTCTCTTGTCTTTTCTTCCTCCCACAGAGCTCCATGGGTCCGGGCGTTGACATTTTAAATGCCAGAGGGACACGGGGGAAGAGATGACTGGGCCCTTCTGAGATGCTGGCAGGGGTTAATCTGGCTCCAGGATGGGGCACTGACTGACTCTAGTGGGGGGGGGGGGAAGGGATCTTTCCCCTATCAGCGGTGCTGGCTCCAACCCAGCCCCAGAGCTGGGGTGGGGAATGGGGTCTTTCCCCTCTAGGGGGCGCCAGCTCCTATCTTAATCCAACAGCCACACGCCATTCCCCACCCAAGGGGTGTGTGAGATGCAGCTGTCTCTAGGGTGGAGTAGAGGGGACCTGTCAGGGCGTGGCCATTTCCTTCCCATTTCAAAGGGGACCACACAGTCCACATCAAAGCCCCCGGCTTTGTGTGGGGCCAGGGCTGGGCTGCAGACGCAGGCAGGATGCTGCGGCCTCTGGGGCCTGACTCTTTGTAGCCACATGACTCACGGGCTGCTGGTAAACTTGTGAACGGAGGCAGCACCAGGATGTGGCCAGAAGCCCCCTCCCGCCAGCAGACAGCCCTCCGCAGCTCCCGTCCCTCCCAGTGGGGCGCGTGAGAATCGAGACCACAGAGGTCAGCGCAGCTCTGGGGGCAGAGCCACATCAGAGCACGGCTGAGCCCTGTGCAAAGAGAAACGAGCAACGAGTTGGATTGTTTTACAGCTGGGGAAATTGAGGCACAGAGAGGGCAGGGGTAAGCCAAGCAGCGAGCTGGGGATAGAACCCAGGAGTCCTGGCTTCCAGTCCCACCCCGCCCAACTCTAGCCCCTAGACCGCACTCCCCTCCCAGAGCCCAGGATGGAACCCAGGAGTCCTGTTTACCTGCCCTCCACCAACCCACTAGAGCCTACTCCCCTCCCAGTGCCAAGGAGGGCACTCTAGTGGGTAAACCTGTGTGGCCTTGTGCGACAGACACAGAAGGAAGGAAGGAAACTGGGAGCCTTTGCAATGGAAACTAGGTTATGGAGACCTTTACTGTGCTAGTAAGCCCTGCTCCCTTCCCAGATCCAGCCCCAGAGCTGTGGGGCTGGTTGGGAACAGGACATGTGGCCTTCCTCCTCTAGGGGGCGCCGGCTCCACTCCGGCCCTAGGGGACGGGACAGGCCGGCTGAGATGGGTGGGGAATGGGCCCCTTCCCTGCATTTCCACCCGGCTGTCACCTGGTAGGGCCTTGTCTTCTCCCCGCAGGCCCAGCAAGGGCCGATGAGGATTTATGAACCGGCCCCTCGCACAGCTCTGCCCTGATCTCTCTTGCAGAGACAGTATCCCAGTCTAATGCAAGTGGCTCAGAGCTCGCGTCAGAGGTTCCGTCGCCGCTGGGTTGACCAGCGCTCCCCAGAGACAGCTGCAGGGCTCAAACGTTATCTTACTGGTGGGTGACCCTAGCAGATAAAGCTGGAACAGAATTTCACTGGATCCAAAGTGGGCCAGGTGCTAGGACCAGCTGCCCGCCAGCAGACACCCCCATTGTTCCTCCATCAGCTGCAGGCACGGCAGGGTTTAGCCGTAAATCGCTATGGCAGATATTAAGCTTTTCACCCATGGAACCTCGGCACGTGTCCTGTTCCCTTGCTTTTGCCTAGCTTCCGTGAGGGCAGCCGCGGCTGAGCAAGCCGGGCCTAGTCCTGGTGGCACCTCCTGGCTCGGATGTTCATGACTGAGAAGGAGAATGGAATGGGGAATGAACTGATCAAATCTCGGGGGCTGGAAACGAGGCCGGACTGATGGACAAAATGAGGAGTGGGGGCTATTTTGGCCACTGCCCCCTTTCCAGGATGAAGAGAGAGCCAGGTGGACAGATGGGAGCCACCGGCACCATCTCCTGGGATCCACCATGACGTCATTGGGCCTTCAGTGTCCTGGGTCTAGGAGCTGAGGTGGGGTCAGGCGAGGCAGAGGGACCCAGGTGATGTTGCCACCTCCGCTGGCTCCGGCTGAGTTCCAGACCCATCCCGGGAGGTGAGACATGAACTTCCCGCCCCCTCCCCCATGGTCTTCTTTTCCTCCCCCCCTTCTTTTTCCTGTCTCCCTGAGAAGAGTCGGGCTTAGCTGGCCAAGGCAGAATCTTTGGTTACCAACCCTCCAGGATTGGCCCGGCGTTTCCAGGAATTGAAGGTGAAAGTTCAATGAAAGATTATGTTGTGATGAAACCTCCACGAATCCGTCCAAACAAAACTACCCACCTGTCGCTGGGGGGACCAGTTTGCCTGGGCTTGTGTTCCTCCAATCGGGAGGCTATGAGGGAGAGTCAATGGTTGCTGCGTTTTTCTTCCCCCTTTCGTGCGTGTTCGTCTTGTTGGTTGTTGGGATAAATGAAGGTGTGGGGGAGCTCTCTTTTATGGACACTCAGCTAGGCAGTTAGCTATGAAGTCCCTCTTGGTGGATGTTCTCTGCTTGCTTTACCTGTAAATGGTTAACAAAGCCCCCCAGGTAAAGGAAAGGGAGTGGGCACCTGACCAAAACAGCCAATGGGAAGGCTAGAACTTTTTAAAATTGGGGAAAAAACTTTCCCTTTGTGTCTGTTGTTGGTTCTCCGGGAAAGAGGGGAACAGGGAGCAGTTATGCTATGCGCAGCTTTAAGCCAGGTATGATCATAGATCATCAGATCATACCTATGTAGTAGTAGGATTTTCTGTTTGTATTTTGTATCATTTAAAATGAAGGATAAAGAATAATAATGTAGCATGTATTAAATGTATTGTGTATGGTTTGACCATATCCTGCCAGCCACCCTTTCTGAAAAGGAAAGGAATGGCCCTAATGGGCCATTGGTAGAGATGCTTCAGCTACAGTCTCTGTCTGTGCTGATTTCAAGGCAGTACCAGACCTTTTAGAGTCACCACTTTGTTGTAGGTTCCGCATTTTAAAATAAGTAAAAGAATGCCATGGTTGTTTTTCTCCTGCATTGCCATTTATTGTTCCTGTTCAAATGCTCTGTGTAAATCCATTCTGTGTTGTGTGTGAATGAGGAATGTGTGTGTTAAGAAATAAGTGTGAAGGCCGTCACCAGACCAGATGTTCTAGGGAGGAACCGGAGACAGATGCAAGGGCGCCAGGAGGTTGCAACACGCCCCTATTGAAATGTCAGAGGAGGGTAGATTGACGACTCTAAAGATGAGACAGGCACCCATCAATGGGGACAAGATCGCTGTGATCAAAACCAGCCCGGGGTAACTCCCTGAGAGACTTGATGAAAGGAGAAGATAAAGGATGAGAAGGACAATTTAAGAAAACAAGCGCTCGTCAAACAACAATTGATGACAGCATGACGGTGCAAAACTCATTGGTCCCAATGAAGGAAAATCACTATATAAACAGGGTGCTTTGCCATGAAACTTTGGGTTCGTCCTGCCAAGACTTCCCCAGAGCATCGTGTCACGACCGACAGAACCCGGCTCCTCCCCACCCGTGATCAACCTCGCTGGCCACTAGATTGATCCAGACTCTGGACTGGCAACTATAACATTGACTGGCGGGAAAGCGTGTGGTGTGATTGAATACATACGCTAATTGTTGAATCTTCAATAAATGCAGCATATTGGCTTTTCCCCTGAGAAAGATCCCGTGTGCGTCTTATAAGCATAACAGGAGGAGGGGACTTGGGGGAAGGCATGGATTGGTGGGGAGAGCAGGAGCAGGAACAGGCAGGGTGGGGGTGGAGCAGGGGTGAGGGTTTAGGGTAAGGGGTGGAGCAGAGATGGGAAGGGGCAGGGCCTGGGGTTGGGGGGGGGGTCCCAGGCCTTGCACCCCCCTAGGGACGGACCTGAGAGGCATGGCCCTGTAACCCCCGTTGCTGTTTGATCATTTGTTGTCTCCTGAATTTAGTTGAACCTTGAGTTTAATTAGTGGTTTCTCCCCTTGGGCTGGTGCAGGAGCCTTCAGTTGTGGGTGGGGCAGCACCCTCCCCCCTGCCCGGGACGTTGATAGATGGGTTTGCTTTGTACCATGGAGAAAAAGAACCAATAGGAAACTGAAAGTAAAAGTCTTTCAGGGTCGCCGACTCCCAGGCTTCACTTTGCATTTACCAGAAATCACGCAGAGCACAAAGCCCAGAAAAGGTCGGCAGCCTCCCACTCCCAGCCCGGGCCCCCGGCGCGCGGCCGGACGGCAGAGGGGAAGCGTGTTTGCTTCTAGGGCGGCATCCTACAGGTGGCCTATTCACATCTCTGTGTAACAGTCCAGGTCGGTGAGAATTGCTCGGCCGGACACGCTCTGGCCATGGGTAGGAGAAAGTCAGATCCCTCAGGGGTGGGTGGGCACCAGGGCGTGTGAGCCCAGGCCGGGGCTGGCTTTGAGGCTCTGCAGCCAGGACAAGAAAGCTCCAGCCCATGCCAGGGGCTCTGTGTGCCCCCTCTTCTCATGTCTTTTCTCCTTGGGTCAGAGGAACACGGGGGAAGAGATGACCGGGTCCTTCTGAGATGCTGGCAGGGGTTAATCTGGTCCCAGGGCAGGTCACTGACTGAGTCATGGGCGTGGGGAATGGACCCTTTCCTCTCTAGAGGTGCTAGCTCCTATCTTAACTCAACAGCCACATGCCATTGCCCTTGGCATGGTGGGGTTGTGAATTCAAGCCTTGAGAGGAGCACTTAGGGATCTGGGGCAAAATCAGTACTTGGTGCTTCTAGTGAAGGCAGGGGGCTGGGCTCAATGACCTTTCAGGGACCCTGCCAGTTCTATGAGATAGGTAGATCTCCATGTATTATAATCCAGGGATGTGTGAGATGCAGCTGCCTCTAGGGTGGAGCAGAGGGGACCTGTCAGGGCGTGGCCATTTTCTTCCCATTTCAAAAGGGGCCTCGCAGTCCACATCAAAGCCCCCAGCCATGTGTGGGGACAGGACTGGCCCACAGACGCAGGCAGGATGGTGTGGGCTTCTGGGGCCTGACTCTTTCTGGCCATATGAGTCATGGGCTGCCAGTAAGCATGTGAGCGAGCAGAGGCAGCACCAGGATGTGGCCAGAAGCAGAGAGCCCTCCACCGCTTCCAGTGGAGTGTACGAGAATCAAGACCACAGAGGCCAACACAGCTTTGAGGGCACAGGCCCATCAGGGGGTGTTGAGCCCTGTGCAAAGAGAAACAATAATCAGCTGGATTGTTTGACAGGTAGGGAAATTGAGGCACGGAGAGGGCAGGCCTAGGTCACAGTCAGGGAGCCAGTGATAGAACCCAGGAGTCCTGGCTCCCAGCCCCCGCTGCTCTAACCCTCCAGCCCCCAGTCCCCTCCCAGAGCCCAGGACAGAACCCTAGTGGGTAAAACCTGTGTGGCCTCGTGTGACAGACACAGGCAGATGGAAGGACACTGGGAGCCTTTGCAATGGAAACTAGGCCATGGGACCTTTACTGTACCCATCGGCCATATTCCCTTTCCTGCCTGGCCCCAGAGCTGAGGGGCTGGTTGGAAAGGGACATGGGGCCTTTCCCTTCTAGGGGTGCCAGCTTCACTCCATCCCCAGAGCAGGGGCGTGGCAGGCTCAGGTGGGTGAGAGTGGGACATGGGGCCTTTCCCCTGTTGGGCCCAACAGACCCCGGTCTCCCCCACCACAGCCAGCCCCTGCCCAGGTGTCCCCCACGCAG
This sequence comes from Mauremys mutica, assembly GCF_020497125.1. Classification (NCBI taxonomy): domain Eukaryota; kingdom Metazoa; phylum Chordata; order Testudines; family Geoemydidae; genus Mauremys; species Mauremys mutica. Next base: position 161,606,418 of record NC_059075.1, read on the forward strand.
TCACCTTCCACCCTGGCCCCCTGCTGGCTGGCTCAGGCAAGTGGATTATGGGATTCGGGGCCGTTCCCATCAAGGGGCCGCTCTCTGATCCAGCCCCAGGTTGGGGGGGGGTTTTAACTTGTATTTTTGTAAGGGACCCCCTGTCTGACACACTGCTTTTCTTCTAGCTGGAACAAACCGTCCTCTGGGGGGAAAGGAGACGAGGGTGAACCTGCAGGGGATGTTGCTGTTGCTGGGAAAGGCCGATCCTGTCTCCCAGAAGACCCAACAAGATGAACACACCTGAAAGGGGATGGAAAAGACCAGCAGAGAGAGCAAAATTCAGTTTTTGACTGACTCTTGTAGCCTCACAGCTGGAGAAACAAGGCCCCAGACACCACCCTGACCAGCCACTTCAAGGCCCGGCAAACTTGTCCCAACAATGGGCCATTTCTGTAGCCAATTTCGATTGGACGTATTCCTGGAGGGGTCTTCACATGACATCATCTTTGCAAAAAATGGAGCCAGGGCCAGCTGAGCCGGACTCTTCTCTGACAGAGACGAAAAGAGCGAGAGAAAGAGGCGAGAGAAGAAAGAAGAGGGGGAAGGAAAAGACGAGCACAAGGGAGGGGGAAGGAGCAGGAAGTCCACGTCTCACCTCCCCAGCCATGTTTGGGATTTAGCCAAAGCCAGCAGAGGTGGCAACGTCACCCGGGTCCCTCTGTCTGGCCTGATCCCAGCTGAGCTCCAAGGCCCAAGACAATGAAGCCCCAATGATGTCATGGCAGTTGGATCACCAACTCTCCAGGACCCCCTTAGAACCTCCAGGAATTAAAGAGGAATCTTTCATTAACAATTCTGTCTTGTGATGAAACCTCCAGGAATATGTCCAACCAGAATTGGCAACCCTACCTGGTGCAATGCAGGAGACGATACAGGTGGCTGCCATTATGGTGAAACTTGCTCCCATCTGCCCATCCGGCCTCTTCATCGCCACCCCAGAGTTCTCTCTAAAACAGGGCAGTGGCCAAGCTAGTCCCTTCCCTCCTGGTTTTGTCGACCAATCAGGCCTCCAATTTTATTATCTGCTAGGGACTTCCTCCATTAAGATAATGTTTGATCCCGGCAGCGTGCTCTGTGGATATATAGCTGGAGTTGGGAGGGGGCGTTTGTCACATGTTACCTACCAGCTCTGTGTTCAGCCTGTATCCAGCCTGTCTGACTCACAAAGGACCTCCCCCCACCCCAAAGCTCTGCTTGAATCCAAACAGCTCAGAAGAAAGACTTACAAAAAGCAATGAAAAGGCAGGGGGAGACACACCTAAGCCCCTCCGGACAAGGGTGACAGGATTAAGAAAACTCCCCCAGCCTCGATTGCATCAAAGATGGGACGCAGAGTCACCTCCATTAGCGCACAGAATGGAGAACAGACATTCCAAAGCAAGAACCGCACTGAACTCTGGGACCAGGAAAGCGGGGAAGCAGTGCATGGTGTGAAATCTCTGCTCCAGATGTTGATGACCCCACGCCTGCGCACACCCAGCTCAGCAGTTATCTGACCAATTCTAGTAATAAATCCTCTACTGGTATCCAATATACTGAAGCTGCCCAATGGCATTATGAGCTCCCGCGAAGGGACACCGCCCATAGCCGGGAATGATCAGTTCTTATTGTCTAGCCTGAGCAAAACAGCTTTGAAATACTCCCTTAAATCATTAGTTTACCCACCAAGAAATCTAGTGTCTCCCTTGAACCATTGCTCTTTTCCTACAACCCCCCCCCCCCATACACGCTCAAGTGAGTGTTCTGATGCCTGGATCCAAAATCTGCATCAGCTACATTGGGACTTTATCTTCTCCTGACTGATGGTGCTGGGAGCTCTGCTTGTCTCCAGCACTCCAGACTCTCAGCTACCACCAGCACCTGGGAACCCTGGTCGATTCAAGCTTCACGGAGAGGTGAGAAACCCCCGCGCCGCCCCCACCCCCATGGGTGTTTTTGGCTTCCTCATTTACTCTGCAGCAACTCTCCTCGTACCTAAGCTAAAGATCCCTGCAGCGCCCAAAAGTCCTGTGGGGTTTGCTCATCCAGTGGGTCACTACTCAAACAATTGTAACGTGAAAGTGGGGATAGGGACGTGCAGAACCTGGGGCATATGAGGGTGGCAGGTTGAAAGTGCTGTTCAACCCAGCCTACTAAGTCCAGAGACATAAGGGGTCAGCTTGGGAGTGCTGATTAACACAGTCCTCATAGACACGCTGTGTGTGTGTGTGTGTGTGTGTGTGTGTGTGATTCGGGGGCTGGAAGAACCCAGCCCAGGGGAACCCAGGTCCTGCAGGAGAGCTCCATTGGGAGAGGGCTTGCAGACAGGAGAAGTAGGGCTCTGTATGAGAACACAAGTGACACAAGCAGCACACTGATAGAATTACAGAAACAACCCCCCACTCCCCCCGAAGAGTAACCCTAATAAATGAGCGTACCTCAAAGCAACAGGCAAATCTGGTAACACACCCTAATGGCAACGGAGCCCGTGGAACAAGCTGTGAGATCCCTGCTTCAAACTGGGTTTCTGTCTCCGTGAGAGAGATATCAGGGCAGTGCTGCACAAGGGACAGGTCTGTGAATCCTTATCAGACCCTGCTGGGCATACGGGGAGAAGACAGGGCCTTACCGGGCGACAACCAGGTAGAAATGCAGAGAAGGGGCGTTTTCTGTGCTGATTCCAGTTTTTCGTGCTCTCTAACCTAAATCTCTCTGGCTGCAGATTAAACCTGTTGCTTCTTGCCCTGTTTCCTGTGGCCAGTGAGAACAATCGATCCCTGTCCTCTTTATCCCAGCCGTGAACATATTTAAAGACTGTTCCCAACTCCTCCCTTCTTTTCTCAAGAATAAACAGGACCAGATTTGTAACCTTTCCTCCCAGGTCAGGTTTTCTAAACCTTTCTGATTTTTGTTGCTCTCCTCTGGACTCTCTCCAGTGTGTCCACATCTTTCCTAAAGTGCAGCTCCCAGAACTGGGCACAGTTCTCCTGTGAAGGCCTCACCAGTTCCGAGCAGAGCAGGACAATTACCTCCCACATTTACGTATGACACTCCTGTTTCTGCACACCAGAAAATTCACTTTTTTCTCCCCCACATCACAGCCTTGACTCATATTCAATTTGCGATTCCCTGTAGCCTCCAGGTCCTTCCCGACACTAAATCCTCCTCAAACTGAATGATTGGAGTGATGTGAAAACCTGATTTTCATGTGGTTATCTGGCTGTGCCAAAAATTTGGGGGGGGGGGGGTTGGGGGTGAACTTGAAAAGAAAGAAAAATTAGTTGTTTGGCAAAGTGGAAACAGAGGGAAAAAATCATATTGGGTCAAATGAAATGCTTCTATTTGGAGGGATTTAAAAAATAAAATAGGAGATTTTGACTGGAATTGAAGTATCAAAATGTTTCAAGATTTTGGACCATTTTAGGGATGGGGATGGAAACAATTTGCTGAAATTGACACAAATTCACAAAATTTCTCCGTCAACTTGAATCTGCATTCGAGAGAAAACATTCAGAATTTTTGCCCAGTTCAGGCCGGGAGTCTGAGCTCTCCAGCCCCAGCTCACCCGGGTTCTGTCCCAGCTCTGGGAGGGGAGTGGGGCCAAGTGGATTAGAGCGAGGGTGGGGGGTGGGCTGGACCCAGGACTCCTGAGTTCTGTGGCTGGCTTTGGAAGGGGATAATCATAAAGCCTCCTTAGGCTCCTACTCTGAGTCAGACAACTGCACATACAGAAGGAACTGATGTTAAAGGAACAGCACCCGGGGACTGGAGATCCATGGAGAAGCATTACCGCCTATTGGTGGATATTCTACTACAGCAGGCCTAACAGAAGACACTTTCAGGTTACTTCAGTGATGAACGACCCTGAAGTACTCACCCAGCATTGAGCTGCAGCCACTTCTGGTGCAGAGCAGCTGGAGACCAATCTTTGTGTCGATCACATGAGAGTCAAACCTTTTGCAACACAGGATTTTTAAAAGTGCTTTATTTATCATTTGTTATTGCAAAATACAAGTCAGGCCAGGTTTCATTCAATCACCAAAGCAACTGGAAAAGTCACTCCACATTGCAGCATAGAGGTTAAGAATTCGAACTCCTGTGATCTATCCTTGCATGCGGGAGGGGAGTGGGCTCTGGTGGGACAGAGCAGGGAGGGCTTTGAGCTAGGACTCCTGGGTTCTATTCCCACCTCCAGGAGAGGAGGGGAGCTGTTTGGAGCAGGGGGTGCTGGGACTGATGAAACCTGGGTTCTATCCCTGCCTGGGGAGGTTCAGTTGAGTTTAGAGAGGAGAGAAGGGAGCTGACCCAGTCCCTTACTCTCTCGGCAGCCAACAGCGGTGTGGTGTTGGACAAAGAACAGGAGCAGATGCTGGAAAGCGGTCAGACGGAGGCGTTTGTCTCTAATGTGAGTACCAGGGAGGTGGGGGGGAATGATGGCGCTCAGGGTATGTTGAATGGAAAGATTAATCTTTCATTAAAGATTCTGTCATGTGATGAAACCTCCAGGAATATGACCAACCAGAATCAGGAACCCTGCCTGGTGGAGTCCAAGGGACAGTAGAGGTGGCAATAGAACCTCTATAGCGAGCTCTGAGCCCCTTGCATTAGACTGGGATTCTGTCTCTGCAAGAGAGATCAGGGCAGAGCTGTGCGAGCTGCCGGTTCATAAATCCTCGCTGGGCCTGCGGGGAGAAGACAGGGCCCTACAAGGGGACAGCCGGGTGGAAATGCAGGGAAGGGGCCTTTTCTGCACTGATCAAAGCTTTTCCTGCTCTCTTCTAACTAAATCTCCCTTCCTGCTGATTAACCCTGTTACTTCTTGTCCTACCTGAACCGTTGATCCCCGTCCTCTTTATACCAGCCCTGAACACATTTAAAGACTGTTCTCGAGTCCCCCTTCTTTTCTCAAGTCTAAACATGCCCAGTTTTTTAACCTTCCCGCCCAGGTCTGGTTTTCTAAATCTTTTCTCATTTTTGTTGCTCTCCTCTGGACTCTCTCTAGTGTGTCCACATCTTTGATAAAGCCTTTTTTGCAACTGCATCACGGTCTTCACTCATTCAATTTGTGATCCACTGTAGCCCCCAGGTCCTTGCCTGCACCAAATCCTCCTCAAAGTGAATGATTTGGAGTAATGCCAAAAACCCCAGGGGGAGAGGGGGCGGGATTTCATTTTGGCTTAACCTGAAAAAAAATCAATTTGGGGGCAAAGTGAAAGCATATAAAAAATATCACATTTGGTCAAATAAACGCTTTGAGGATTTTAAAAAATAAAATAGGAGATTTACGATTAAATTTTTTTGAACATTTCGAGCGATTGAGAAACCATTTTCTGAAGTTGACGCAAATTCGCTAAATTTCTACTGTCAACTTGAATCTGTAATTTTTGATGAAAATTATTCCCCAGTTCTAGCTGAGACTCCAAGGTCCCCAGCTTCGGCCCCCTCCTGGGTTCTATCCCCAGCCCAGGGCAGAGTGGGGTCTGGTGGATCAGAGTGGTGGGGCTGGGAGCCAGGACTCCTGGGTTCTCTCCCCAGCTCTGGAAGAGGAGTGGGGTCTGGTAGTCAGAGTGGTGGGGCTGGGAGCCAAGACTCCTGGGTTCTATCCCAGCTCTGGGAGGGGATAATCATAAAGCCTCTCTACACTCCTACACCGAGTCAGACTACTGCACAGGCAGAAGGACCTGACAGGAAATGAGCCGCTCATGGGGACTGGAGATGCCTGGAGAAGCACTGCCCCCTACTGGTGGATACTGTACTACAACAGGCCTAACAGGAGACACATTCAGGGTACTTCAGTGACCAACAACCCCAAAGTGCTCACCCAGTACTGAGATGCAGCCACCTCTGGGGAGGGGCAGCTGGGGAACAGGTGCAAGGTGACGTCACACCAGGAGGACCATGTTTCATTCAATCGCCACGGCAACTGGGAAATGTCACTCCACATTGCAGCTTAGAGGTTAAGAATTAAAATAAAGCGCTCGGGGTAGAATCCAGGGGAAGATGTCACCGTTGAATATCAATTGGCTGGAGTAATCTCACTGCCATCCAGTGGCTGGAAAAAGATTTGACCCTTAGATAATAACTCAAATGGGGGAGGATGTAAAACCTATACCTCCTCACCAACAAATTTAACTTCCCTGAGACGTGGAGTACCTTATGGAACTTGGAGAAACAAAGCCATTTGTAATAATCTGATGGGAGGGGAGTTTAACCTTATATAAGCTTAAATATGAGGATGAAGGACAATATTAAGTGCTCGTTATAGCTACTTTTCAAACCAAATCAGGAAGCAAAAGTTATGTACTAAATGTGACATTTGATCTTAAGGTTCGGAATCCAATTATTGACGACAATTATGACAATCCAATACCGAATGATGTAACTTGTCCAATGATAAATCCAGGACCTGCTAGTGGTCTCACCACAACGCCCATAATAGGGGAAGTGATTAATCAGGTTTGGTTTATGCATATTCCTGCACTGTTAAATTTGTCTAACTGGTATCTAGGAGAATTTAGCTATTGTCAGCACACCAAAGTGGCTTCCATTTTCTCAGTACAACTTGTGGATAGGATTGCAGCCTATCAGCAAGAAGTGTGAGATATTGTTCTGTTGTGGGTGCATAAACCACATACCTCTAGGAAAAAGCTTAGCTTGAATCTTCTTGGAGGTTTAGGATCTCTGGCAGGACTAGTTGGTTCAGGAGTGTTGATTTGGAACCAAGTGAATATTTGGAAAATTCACAAACATAGATTATGTGTTACAAGAGGAACCAAACTGAGTAGTCAATCCAATGTTACAGGGAATAAAGGGATTGTCACAGGAAGAGTGATTTACTGTTCACAATATGCATGACATAACCCAACTATTTACTGAAACCCAACGTAAAATTAATCAGCTAATTGCTTTAAACAATGATCAGCACAGGGATCAACATTTAGAAAAGGAGATTATATGCTCTGCATATGGGGACTACATTGTAAATGCAACCATTGATACATTATGATCCTTAAAATTGGAAAAGGTTCCTGACTTAATTAAAAATGAGCAACTGTTAAGTTGGTACTGTCCCAAATGTTTTCAAAGGCTGGAAAAGGAACGAGCCACATGTTTGGATTCATGCCACCATTTATCAGTGGGTGATATGAGAGAGATGGGATCTGTGACATGTCACCTCAACCGAGGCAGTTGTTCTCGTTCTAAAGATTGTACAATTGCACAATCCTTGTATGTCTCATTCACAGTCTCATTACCAGTGTTTGACCCGAACAAGGATGTGTACAGGCAATTGGTAGCTGTCCATTCTATAGGTCTACCTCAAAGGCAACATCTATAGGGACCGCGTTAATGCACCTCCCTTGGTGGTCTATCACACTCCAACTCAGACCTGGAAAGTACCTCAGTACATCTGTAGGTGTAGCGTGTTTGAGACAGACACTGCTCTGTGTGAACTGCAGGGGGAAAAATTACAGAATTCATTATCGTCATGCCTGATGAGGCTGACCAAGTGGAAGACTCCAATGGAGAGGGTGACCTATGCTGGAAACAGCCAATTTTGCATGGTTACCAATCAAAAGAGGTACCAATATGGTCCCTTGAAGTATCCTGTCTTAAAGACAAATTTCTGTTTTTCTCCAAAGCAACCCAAGCTATTCCCCCTAGTCCCACTTTTGAAAACATCACCATTATCCAGTCCGACCCAGCCTATCAGGATTTAACTATCCAAAGTACACCCACCTTTCTTGTCTACATTCCCCCACTAGGGTTACAGTTAAAGTCATTATTGGCTCGTAAGGAGACCCATCTCATACAAATTACTAACAATATGAACAAAGCCAAACAAGCTATTACCCAGCTAATGAACGAGGGTGATGAGTCTGCAACAACTCCCAGGAAGAATTTGAAATTAAAAGGATGGGTTATTATCCAGATGTAAGCAGAGTCAGGATGAGCTCTACCCAGACATCTGGTGGTGAATTATGGTGAGTTGTGGAAAAGAACTGAGGGGGCTGATCTTGTTTGCATAGGCACACCCACCCCACCTAGCATGAGTCCATGGCAGCCCAAAACGGTCACTTTGACAGCTGTGGGATCCCCAATTTCTTGGTTATTGGGGTAGGAGGAATAAAGTGTTGTTACCCTGATTATGTGAATGAAGGACCATGAGACTGTTTTATGACAGAGAGTCTCACCATCAACTAAGTAGTACTTGCTAGACAAGGAATATGGGTTCCAAAAGCCAGTGAATTGAGAGAGGTTGGGGATAAATGTGTGTACCTGATAGTATGGGCCCCTTTTGAGGGCCTGGCACACTAATTGCACCTTCTTTTTCCTCTCCACTGTTGAATAGCAGAGCTAATTTTGATTCCATTAGGAATCTAGCTAGAGGCTGCTGAGCTGAACTCACTTTGGGCCAATGGTGCACCAGCACTGGGGCTCTCCTACTACAAGCTGAAACCACTAAAAGAGATAAAATTACTGAGCTGCAATCACTGAGTGTGTGTTAACTAGTGGGGGAGCCTGAAGATATATTGCTGAGCAGTTTGCAGGACGGTTGGAGCAGCAAGTGCAACGGAGCTGAGCAGTTTGCAGGATGGCTGGAGTGGTTCATGGGATGGCTGGTGGAATGGAGCAGCTGGTGGAGCAGAGCAGCTTCTGGGACAGTTGGAGCAGCCCACGGAACAGCGAGTGGAGCAGAGCAGAGCAGTTTGCGGGGACGGCTGGAGGAGAGGAGCGGAGTGGAGCGGCTGGTGGAGCAGAGCCATTCGTTGTGAAGGCTGCAGCAGACCTCCACGGAGAGACGGGGCAGTCGGCCTTGGCCCACGTAAGGTGCCCCGTAACACCCTGTATGCTCCCCCCCCAATTCCACCCAGGCTGGGGGGGTAAAACTCTGCAGATGAACTTTTGAACTCTGGGGCGGCACTGACCAGGGACAGAAGACTTTTGGGTTGTTGGACTTTGGGGTGATTTGGACTTAAGACCCTGAGGGGAAAAGGACAGTGCCAAAACTTACTTGGAGGTGGGTCTTTTGCTCATGGTTTGTGTTATGAATCCTGTTTGTGGTGTTTCCCTAACGTAATGCCACATTGTTTCCCTCCTTTATTAAAAGTATTTTGCTACACTCGGACTCCGTGCTTGCGAGAGGGGAAGTATTGCCTCCTAGAGGCACCCGGTGGGGGGGTATGTAATTGTCCCAGGTCACTGGGTGGGGGCTCGAGCCGGTTTTGCATTGTGTTATTGACATGGAACCCCTGGATACTGAACCCAGCCCTTGTTGCTGCTAACTCAGAGGGGCAGAAGGGTTACACAAGGAATTGCAATTGGGATTAATTTCCTTGTTTTAGGATGCCTGCAGTATAAATCCAACAGGCCCAAGCAGAGACCTCGATGGGCACCAAATGTTAAGGATAATTAATATGTATATATGGTGCCCACTCCAGAAACGTTCCAGGGTCCAAAATACCATCTTTATAATACCCTTCCTCCACCCCGACCAAGGGAAAATGACCCCACAGATATTTAACCACCTACATCCGTACCTGTGTGGTGGGATTCATTGTTGCAAACCCATCAAAGGGGGGCTTGTAGCCTATAGGATTAACCTGCTTGCTTGCATGTATATATATTTTCTTATAGTTCAAGTATTTGTTTTATTGTAATAGGTTTATAGATTTATATTCAAGTAAGTTTGGCTGTAATGCAAGGGACCTACAGGCTATATCCTGTATATTGAGCTAAGGCAAAGTTGGCATATCTATATCTGGGATCTTTCACCCAGATAGCAAAGTTGGCTTACATGTATCTGGGACCTTTCACTGAGAGAGCAAAGCCAACACACACACACGTCTGAAACGTTTCACCTAGATAGATAGATAATAGTAGAATGGCATAGGGGGATCCAAGTCTGTACCCTCAAACTTAACTTAACCCTAAAAGTCTGTGAGCTTTCTGTCATACCCCTGAGGGCCCTTTGTAAATTCAGTGGAGCCTGATTCGGGACAACAACCTTATTATCTTCTGATCAGATAGATTGGTGAGCCTAAAACCCATACTATCCAAATTAATATTATTAACCTCCTAAATCAGACAACAGGGGTCTGGTGAGTTAGAGTGAGGGGGCTGGGAGTCAGGACTCCTGGGTTCTATCCCAGCTCTGGGAGCGGAGTGGGGGCAGGTGGGTTGGGGTGGGGAGCCAGGACTCCTGGGTTCTATCACCAGCTCTCTGACTGTTACCTAGGCCCGCCTTCTCCATGACTCAATTTCCCCACCTGTAAAACAATCCAGCTGATGATTGTTTCTCTTTTCACTGAGCTCAGCAGGCCCGCTCTCATGTGCCTCTGCCCGCAAAGCTCTGTTGGCCTCTGTGGTCTCAATTCTCATACTCTCCACTGGGAGGGGTGGAAGCTGCGGAGGGCTCTTTGCTGGGGGTGCTTCTGGCCACATCCTGGTGCCGCCTCTGCTCAGGTGCTTACCGGCAGCCCATGACTGATGTGGCCACAAAGAGTTGCCTGCGTCTGCAGCCCATTCCTGGACCCACGCATGGCTGGGGGCTTTGATGTGGACTGTGAGGCCACTTTTGAAATGGGAAGGAAATGGCCACGCCGTGACAGGTCCCCTCTGCTCCACCCCAGAGGCAGCTGCATCTCACACATCCCTGGATGGGGAATGGCGTGTGGTTATTGAGTTAAGAGAGGAGCCGACGCCCCTACGGAGGAAAGGCCCATTCTCCAGCCCCCTGACTCAGTCAGTGCCCCACCCTGGGGCCAGATTAACCCCTGCCAGCATCTCAGAAGGACCCAGCCATCTCTTCCCCCGTGTTCCTCTGGCATTTAAAATGTCGCGGCCCTGACCCAAGGAGAAAAGACACGAGAAGGGGGGAAACACAGAGCCACTGGCACTGGGGGAGGGGAAAGGGGCACACAGAGCCCGTGGCGTGGGGGGAGGGGAAATGGGGGCACACGGAACCCCCCCCGTGGGGCTGCCCAGGGCCTCTGGCATGGAGATGGGGTGGGCCCGGGCAGGGAGCGGAAGGCTGTTGACCTTTTCTGGGCTTTGTGCTCTGCGTGATTCCTGGAAAATGCAAAGTGAAGGCTGGGAGCCAGCAACCATGAAAGACTTTCACTTCCAGCTGGCTCTTTTTCTCCATCCTACAAAGCAAGCCCACCTATCAACGCCCCGGGCAGGGGGGAGGGTGCCACCCCACCCACACTGAAGGCTCCTGCGCCTGCTCAGGGGGACAAACCACCAACTAAGCCCAAGGTTCAGCTAAATTCAGGGGACAACAAATGATCAAACAGGAGCAGGAGGCTACAGGGCCATGCCTCTCAGGGCCGTCCCTAGGGGGGGTGCAAGGCCAGGGACAACCCCCCCCCCCTCAATCCCCAACTAGGCGTAGGGGTAGCGGGGTCCCCCTCAGTGCGCCAGAGGCTGGTCCTGGCAGGAAGCACCAGGATCAGAGACCTCCTGCACTACGAGCAGTGGGGGAGGGTCTGGGTGGATCCCCTGGCACTTGCTCATTTCATGGGGCTCTCTACCCCTCATACCTCCCGGCGTGTACTCCCGGAGGTGAGGGCAGCCTTACCGCCCACCTCTGTGGCTTTCCTTGAGTAGGTTCTGTGAGAGGGAGCTCCCCGTCTGCCCCTCTCCCCTGCCCTCTGGACCGTGTTATCAGGCCCCTGCCCCGCGAGCCAGCCCCACACACACACACACACACACACACACTCTCTCTCTCTCTCTCTCTCTCTCTCTCTCTCTCACACACAACTTGAGAAGGCTCCATAATCTGCAGCCGGTTCATTTCCAAATCACACGAAGGAAACATCTGCTCCACACGTTTCATTTGCTCCACACGTTTCATTTGCTCACCCTCGGCACCTTGCACCATCTATAGAAGGTGAGGAGCCCCGGGGAGCCAGCCTTTATTCCAAATGGTTCTGCGGCCCACCAGGAACATCAGCTGATGGCTCCATGAAGGTACTTGGATGGTTCACACCTATCCCAGGCACTTGCCCTCTTCTGGCATGAGAGAGACTCTGGCGCATGTTTACCTCGCGTGCACCAGGTTGCAGACCCCTCGGATGGAGAAAAAAGAGCTGCCGGTCGTACCGGAGCCCAAGGGGGAGGCAGAGGAAGTTGTGTGCCAACACACTTCATGCAGCTTAAAGGAGTCTCTGCAGGGCCTCAAGGTAGAAGACTTGGACTTGGATGCAGAGGCAGACCAGGCCCTGTCCTTCCCCCTCTGGGGGAGACTGAGAACCCCAAAGAGACCCAGTGCAGTCCTGGCCAGAGAAACTCCAGAGCTACCTTCTGGAGCTGGGCCAGGAAATCCAGGGCCAGGCTCAGGGTGTTGAGCTGGTGCCAGAGCAGGGACAGGACTAGCTGGTTGAGCACCAGTGATTTCCACCACAGGAAGAGGCACCGGAACAGTCCGGTTCACCTCCACAGCCGCTCAGCCACCCTGCCCTCCAAATCCTGCCTGTTCTCCGATGGAGAGGGATGGGTGGAGGAAAGGTGAATGCTCAGAGGGGGTAGCAGACCCATGCTCTACTGGATGGCCTGAAGCGCGGGTGGGAGGGAAGTCGCCTGCCACCTGTCTCTGACCCCCAGTTGGCTCGAGAGTAGGAGGCTGCTGAAAAAATAGCCAGTCAGGCCTCCACCTGCACCAGGTCACCTGTGTCCTGGACCAGGAGAAGCACATCGGTGGCACATGCTGACAGGCCCACTCACAACTCCAGCTCCTGGAGCACCAACCCTATCAACCTCTTCCGGAGGAGGTGGAGGAAGGCCTCAATGGCCAGAGTGTGCAGCTGGCCTGACAGCTGATCATTTCAGTCAGGGACCAGTTGAGCCTGACCAAGCACTCCACGGAGGCGCACAGCACCTGCAGGAAACCCACAAACAGTGTCTCAACCGTGAACACCCGCAGAGTGCCCAGGAGCTACCCATAGTCCACCCTGTCAAATGCCTTTTCGTGCTCAGAGAGAAGCGGGCAAATAACAGACCGTCCCTGCACACGAGCTCAAGGAGGTCCCCGAGCCCACCAGTGTGGACCCCAGTCACCAGGGCCATCCTAGGGTGGGTGCGGGGCCCAGGACAACCCCCCTCCACTCCCGTCCCCACGCCCACTCCACCCCTTCTTCCAAGCCACCACCCCACCTCTTCCCGCACCTGCTCTGCCTCGCCCTGCCTGCCCCCACTCCACCCCTTCCCCGAAGTCTCTACTCTGCCTCTTTTTGGCTTCCACACCCTCCTCTGAGCGACACCAGGACCCAGCAGAGTTGGGTGGGCTGGGGCCAGGTCGCTCGCTGCTACCAGCACCAGGGCCCCTGCTAAGCCCTCAGGGCATTCTGGACCCGGCATCTATAGTGGGAAAACCCTATTTTAGTTTAGGTATGAGTTACTTAGAATGAAGGATAATAAATAATGTCGTATGTATTAAATATATTGATATATCTTGTAGTTATAATTTGAAGTACCCACCCAGCCACCCTTTCTGAAAGCAGGAAGGAACGGCCTAGTGTGCCCTTGGTAAAGATTAATCAGCCAGAATCTTGTGTCTGAAGCTGATTTCAAGGCAGGAACAGACCCTTGTGGTCGCCACTTTGTTATCGGTTTAAAGTTAGCTTTGTGAAAGAAGCAGAAGAGTGTGATGATTGGTTTCTTTAAATTGTAACTTGATGTTCCTGGTTAAATGTTCATACTGTTTCTGTGTAAATCAGTCCTGTTTTATGGGTGAATGAGGGATGTGTGTGTTAGAAGATGAGAGTGAAGGCCATCACCTGACCTGATGTTCTAGAGAGGAACCGAAGACAGATGCAAAGGCACCAGGAGATTGCTGTGTACCCCTAAAAACATTTTGAGGAGGAGGGCAGATTGAAGACTCTAAAAGGTGAGGCAAGCACCTATCAATCAGGACAAGAGAGCTGTAACCCAAACCAGTATGGGGTAACTCCCTGAGGAATTGATGAAAGGATGAGAACAACTTAAGAAAACAAGCACTGGACAAGCACTCATCAAACAGCGATTGATTACAGCATAACTGTGAGAAACTCACTCACCCCAATGAAGGAAAATTCCTATAAAGCAGGGTGCTTTGCCATGGGACTTTGGGTTCACCTTGCCACAACTTCAGAGCATCGGACTGCAACCGACAGGACCTTGCTTCCCCACTCATGACCAATCTAATTGCCCATTAGATTAGTCCGAGCTACAGACTTGTAACTATAACATCGACTGGCGGGACAGTGCATGTGTGTCTGAGTGTGTGTGTATGTTTATGTGAGCATATGCTAGCTGCTTCACTATTCTATTCTTCATAAACGTGGCGTACCGCCTGATCCACTCAAAAAGATCCTGTGTGCTTCTTATAAGCATAACACATGCCCCTGAAGCATGGGGCCATCCAAAGCATGGGGCCAGGGGCAGTTGCCATTTACAGCCAAATGGCCTTTGCTATGACCGAGTAGGCTCTGCTGAGAAGTGGACAGGACACCAATTCCAAAGGTCGTGGTGCAGAGATCCCCCTCAGAGGTGGGCACTGGGTGCCTGCATGACAGGGGTAGCACTCTGCTCCCTACGGACTCGTCCCAGACAATGGCAAGGTCCAGGCCAAGGATGTCCCAGAACATGTGGTAGAACCCCATGGTTTGGGGGCGGGGGGCACAGGAGGGGCTGTGGCATCCGAGCTGCGCCGCCTGGTCAGCAGATTACCAGTCGCTGGGGTATCCATTCTCCAGGCGACTGACTGAGTCCCAAGTTTCATTGCTGGTCCATGTAAAAATAACCTCCCTCTCCCATTAACTCATTAAACCAGTAACACCCGGGGAACCTGAGTCCCAGCACCTCTGCATGCAGATCATTGAAAAACCCAGAAAATCCCCCACTTTGTCACAGCAGGCATCGGGCTGCCTGCAACTGGATTCTGTTAATTAAGGTTCTCTCTGTTTCTCTTTTTTTAGCAAGGGTCAGAGGCCAAACAGCTCCTCTCTGGTAATAGCCACGCCCAGATCTGCCCAGATCTGGTGCTTCATCCCTCTCCTCCGCCTTCTCCTGGGCGATCTCCCCCAGTGCTACACGAGCAAGGCTGAGGTGAGCGTTGAGAATGTGGCCTCTCTGCCTGTGTACAGCCTGGCAGGGGAGGCCATCGACGTGACCATGCTGGGTGAACACCAGCCTGTGGCGCAGCCTGAACAGTCCCTGCAGCCTGTGCCAGAACCTGCCACTGGCCATGGTGGACTGGAGGGTCCACAGCTGGTGCAACGGGACCTCAGCAGCTCGGTGGAAGAGTCAGCCATGGACGTAGCCCAGGCAATGGGGTCGGATGTGAACAATGACTGGAAGTTGGAGCTGGAGCTGGAGCTGTCGGATGAGTCCCCAGTCCTGGCCATGGGCGTTCCCGGTCCTGGCTCACCAGATATGCCTACCTGAAGCAGTGTAGGCCAAGTTCATGTTCATGCACCACGAGGCGTCCTGTGTGTTTCACAGGTGAGAATCCCCTGAAGCGCCCCCTGCTGGCCCCTGCAGCACAGCATCCTCCTCCGAGCCCCCCGCCCTTCCCTCTGGAGAACAGCGCCCCCTAGTGCTGCTCTAGGGCAATGAGGCCAGAACTGACCTCCACAGGTGAGCGTCCATCACAGAGCCCTGCTCCAGGGCAGCTGGGGGAGGTCTCTGTTTGACTCCTAATTCCTCTCTCTTTTCCCTCTGGGAAGGTTAAGGGACCCCAAAGCCCCCCACTGCCACCCTACTTCTCCCAGGCCCTGCATCTCCTGGCACCCAGCTACCACTCATCCACGTACCAGGCCTTTCTGGCCACGTAGGGCACCCACTAGGTAAAGCAGGCTGTGCTGGGGGCTTTGGGGGAGGGCGGAGGGCGGTGAGGGGCACGTGTGTGGGCCTCAGGGAGGGGGCAGACTAGGAGCGGGAAGAGACAACATGAGGGCCTGGATTGGAAGAGGGGGCACAGGAGGGGGCGGCTGCTGTCAATTCACCGCTCGGCGCGGGGGTGGCAGTCCTGGGGGTGACTGTAGCGTCCCTGCCCTGCCTCCTCACCCAGTGCTTGGACTCCACACGGCCCAGGAAACCATGACAGCCCGGGACTGCAGAGCTCTGTGCCGGCCTGGGTAGGCAGCGGGCTTCTCCCAGCAATGGGATTGGCAGGGCGGGCAGGGGAGTGGATTCGGCTTCCCTCGGCCCCAGCATCAGAGGCGAGAGGGGAAGCGGGGGGACTCCAGCCCCAGGAATGGCGTGGATCGGGGGTCTGCCCAGCCACTGGGACGGCAGGCGGCTCAGGTGGGAGGGCTGTGGGGTCAGGGTGTGCCTTTATCCAGACTGGAGGAGGGAGGAGAGGGGGCCTCAGGAGAGGGGGCGGGGCCTCAGGGAAGAGGGAGGAGCATCCCTGGGGAAAACCAGCAGCCAGCGCCTGTGACGGTATTTATATGGCACAAGCTAAACCCAGGTGACCAGAGGCCTCTTTAGGAGCTGGGATCACTCCAGCTTCTGGCACAGACAAGGTAAGTGCTGTTTAGTTATTGCAAAACTTTTCAAATGTAGGTGAGAAACCCTGGGGCGAAATCCTGAGTTCTTCGGGGGAAGAGGGGGGGAGATCCGCCTCCAGGATCTGACCCCACTTCCCGAGCTGGTGCCCGGGTGCCCAGGCAGAGGGGTGACGAGAGTAAAGGAACTGCAGCACTGACTCCGCTGCCCCAGGGTGTCTCACTGCGTGGAAGCCCCTCAGTCCCCCACTAACCCCTGATCCCCTCCTTGGCCCCCATTCTACCCCAAGTGCCCCTCCCCCATTTCTTCCCCCCTCCCTCTTGCCCCCCAGCTCCCCTCACCCTGCCCAATGAATAATTCCTTCCTGCCCCCCAGATCCCAGCACATGCCTGGGGGCAGGGAGAGGGTGTGGCCGCTGTTACCGCTCAAGAAAGAGATCGTGGAGTCACTGTGGAGAGTTCTCTGAAAACAGCCACTCAATGTACAGCAGCAGTCAAAAAAAGTGAACAGAATGCTGGGAATCATTAAGAAAGGGATAGATAATAGGACAGAAAATATCATATTGCCTCTGTATAAATCCATGATACGCCCACATCTTGAATACTGCGTGCAGGTGTGGTCGCCCCATCTCAAAAAAGATTGGAAAAGGTTCAGAAAAGGGTAACAAAAACTATTAGGGTATGGAACGGCTTCCATATGAGGAGAGATTAATAAAACTGGGACTTTTCAGCTTGGAAAAGAGACGGCCAAGGGGAGATATGATTGAGGTCTATAAAGTCATGACTGGTGTGGAGAAAGTAGATAAGGACGTGTTGTTTACTCCTTCTCATAACACAAGAACTTGGGGTCACCAAATGAAATTAATAGGCAACAGGTTTAAAAGAAACCAAAGAAAGTATTTCTTCACACAACACACAGTCAACCTGTGGAACTCCTTACCAGAGGATGTTGTGAAGGCCAAGACTATAACAGGATTCAAAAAAGAAACTACATAAATTCATGGAGGACAGGTCCATTAATGGCTATTAGCCAGGATGAGCAGGGATGGTGCCCCTACCCTCTGTTTGCCAGAGACTGGGAATGGGCAACAGGGGATGGATCACTTGATGATTCCCTGTTCTGTTCATTCCCCCTTGGGGCACCTGGCATTGGCCATTGTCAGCAGACAGGATACTGGGCTTGATGGACTTTTGGTCTGACCCAGTCTGGTTGTTCTTATGGACACACCGTGTGGGGGAGTGAGAGGGGCTTTGTTTCCCGCTTCAGAATCCTGGCACATAAATAGGGAGGCAGCGATGAGGACTTAGGGCCACCCCCACATCCTGGAACAAACACAGGTAGGGGGCTCAGGTCCCCCACAGATCCTGGCATGGCCAGAGGGGGCGAGAGAGGGACTCAGACCCACCCCGTGACTAAATCCTGCCACTCGCCTGACACCTTGTCTCCCTTCCCGGTGTCCCACCCCTCCCTACACCCTGTCCTGAGAGCAGAGGGGGGCAGCAGGCAACACACATCCCCTGGGGCGACCAAGCACCCACAAACACTGGCTCCCCAGGAGGTTCTCAGATTTCAGTAGAACCCAAGAGTCCTGGCCACCCTGAGATTGCTCCATTAGGGCCAACTGCAAAGAATGGGATAGACAATCCCCAAAACTGGTGGTTCTTCTAATACTTCGATTCACCAAGCCAGCAACAAAACAGCGTCTGCAATAACTTACTGGTTACTCAGAAGCCAAAACAGCTCCCTTAAAGAAACCAGCCTTGGGCTGCAATCCAGACAGCCAAGTGAAATGTGATAAGGATTACTGAAAATCTTGCTCATCATGTAAAAATACTGGACACATTCCCCACCAGGACAGTGAATATTTCAGCTCTTACCCAAATGCGCTTACAGCCAACTCTTGTGAACTAAACTTAACTTCATTAAAAAAGGAAAGAGAGGGGATTGGTTAAATGATCATTATTCAGCCAGCTATGAATAGAGTTCTTAGGTCAGTTTCTTAGTAAAGATGGTGAGCTTCAGAATTGCAAAGAGTCCTTTCCTGAATCAATTCATTAGGTTATCGTCCCAACTAGACAGGCCAATGTCCGAAATCAGGGTGATCCAGACTGGAACTGGAGACCTCAGTCTTGTGAATCAAACTTCCCCCATGAAGCTTAAGCAGACCTGAGATTACAGGATCAGGGCCCAAGAGTTCTTTTCTACTTCGTGGCTTTGAAGTAAGAGCTTCTCTTTCTAATTAGCTGCATGGTTTAACATAACACAACTGCCCACCTCCCGCCATTTACAAGTAATTCACTGCATACTTCAAAGAGGAATGAAGACAGAGATGTTACTACATTTACCGTTCATCTAAATGTTAACATCTCCTTTGGATCTCTGAATTTACAGAATATAGTGACAGACAGGGACAGTTTGGTTACATTGTCAGCCTCTAACAGTATATATGTAAACACACAAAAAACACAATCATTATCTACTAATATGTTTGTAAAGGTTGAATATGGGCTAGTTAATCTGCTAGTGTTTAACCCCTCTGGGCCCTGTGTCCTCCACCCCCCTTCTGACTCCTAGACCCCACTCCCCTCCCAGAGCCAGGAAAAGAACCCAGGAGTCCAGGCTCCCAGCTAGCACCACCACCTCCTCCTCCTCTAGCCACTAGATCCTGCTCCACTCTCAGAGCCAGGGAAAGCACCCAGAGTCCAGAGTCACAACCCCCTCCCCTTCCAGAGCTGGGGAGAGAAGCCAGGCGCCCTGGTTCCCAGCCCCCCCCTGCTCTAACCAATAGACCCCACTCCCCTCCCAGAGCCAGGGATAGAATCCAGGTGTCCTGGCTCCCTATCTCCCCGCTCTAGCCTGCCCGACCCCACTCCAGATTTACAATTGGATCACTGATGTCAGGATCTGGCCCTTCCCCCCAGCCAGTCCTCCCCTTGCTCTCCCTTCTTCCCCTGATCCTCCTGGATTCATTCGGGGGGGGTGGATTTTGCTGTATGTGGGGGTCCCTCTTTCTGCCTGCCCCACCTCCTAATTGACAAACCCAGAGAGCTCTGGAGAGCTCAGCTCCCTGCACTCTGATCCAGCTGACATCTGCATCAGGGCAGTCCCTGGAAATGCAGCCGCTCCAGCCTAGCTGCCGTGATCCCCACATGGGAGCCCTGTGCTTTACTGCAGACAGGTAACCCGGGGGGCAGGGGAGCCTGGGGGACATGCTCTTCTCTCTCTCTCTCTTCCTGCTGGAGGGAACGGGGCTGTGAGTATTTCAGGAAGGTCACCCTACTGCCTGCAGCTCACATGGGGGATTCAGTTCCCAGCACAACGAGGGGAGATTCATCTTGGGGGTGGGGTGGGGAGCGGGGGTGTGCACAGGTGCATATCTGCACAGCTATCTATTATATGGAATGAGAACTATTCACCCATGTGTCTCATGTCCCAACTACACCAACTGCCCCCTAGTGGACAGAATCAGAATGGCCAGGTTGAATGTGTCCTAGTCCCTGTGCTGCCCACACCCAGCAGCAACTCTCCTTCAGAATCAGCGGGCAATGGGGCAGGTAGGCTATAGCATAGGTTGTTGGAGAGCTCTTCTCTCAGATCCAGGGAGGGTCATAACAGCATGGAGGCTTCTGGGATGCCCCTAGGATGTGTTGTGTCTAGACTGTTGTTCATGAAGCCTCTCTCTGTTTCTCTCCCTATAGGGAAGCTCAGAGACTGAAAGCCACTCCTACGTTCCTGGCATCATCGCACCAGCCATGGCGAGATCTGGTGTCTTCATCCCTCTGCTTCTCCTCTTCCTTCTCCCTCAAGTCTCTCCTGACTGCTACACGGGCACAGCTGAGGAGTGCGAGGAGACCATGACCTTCGTGCCCGCGCACAGCTTGGTGGGGGAGGGCATCGACGTGACCACTCTGGAGTGGACGGGGGCCAATCTGGTGGACACCAGCCTGTGGCGCCGCCCAAATGGCACCTGCACCCTCTGCGAGAACCGGCTGCACGGACGGCAGAAGCAGAAGCTGCCGCTGGCCGTGGTGGACTGGAAGGTCCACATCGCATGCAACCGGGAGTTCAGCAGTTCAGTGGAAGAGTCAGCCGCGGCTGTGGGCCGGGCACTGGCATTGGATGTGAACAACGACTGGATGTCAGAGCTGGAGCTGCTAGAGGATTCCCAGGGCCCAGCCTTGGGGGGGTCCAAATCCCAGCTCACCAGCTATGCTTACCAGAAGGAGCTGCAGGACAAGTACATGTTCGTGCGCCAAGAGGTGCCCTGTGTGTATTACAGGTGAGAATCCCAGGCCTGGCCCCTGCCCCACCCTGCTCCCGGCAGCACGTTGTTCCCTGCTGCCCCCGCCACCCTGCTCTGTGCAGCCCAGCGCCCCCTACTGCTGCAGCGGGGTAATGGGGTAGCACTGACTGCAAGAGGAGAGCGCCTCCTACTGCGCCCCCACCTGCCAGGGAACCCACGGAGTGAGCACTGGGGAAGTGGGGCCAGTTTGTTCAGGGGAAGGTGCCGGGGGGTCTTTCGTTGGCTCCTAACTCCTCTCTCTTTCCCCTCTGGGCAGGTTGAGACTCACTCAACACCCCACACTGACGCCCCAGTTCTCCCAGGCCCTGAGCAGCCTCCCATCCAGCTACGACTCAGCGATATACCGGCCCTTCCTGGCCACGTACGGCACCCACTACGTGAGGCAGGCAGACCTGGGGGGATACGTGCGGCAGCTGACGGCTGTTCAGACCTGCCGGGCAGCGCTGGACGGGCTGACAGCCGCCGAAGTCAAGGTGCACCTGGACTCACAGTTCTTGCAAGACCTGGGCCTGAGCAAGAAGGGCAGCGAGGGCAGTGGGAGCTCCCAGATGCCCTACGTGGAGAAGCGCCTGAAGGTGACGGGTGGCCACAGCTACTCCAAGCAGCTCTTCTCCACCAAGCAAGATGCCAACTCCTTCTCGACCTGGATGGAGAGCCTGAAAGCCAGCCCCGACCTGGTCTCCTACTCTCTGATGCCCATCCACACCTTGGTGAGACCGGGCGACCGCAGGCGGGAGGCGCTGAGGCAGGCAGTGAAGGAGTATGTGGCTGAGCGGGGACACAAGAAGAGTTGCCCTCGAAGCTGCCCACAAGGGAGTCAGATCGACTCCGAGGACCCCTGCAAATGCTACTGCCCCGGCAACCCCCTCACCGACTCCATGTGCTGCTCACTTAAGTGGGGCACGGCCCGGCTGAAGGTCCATGTGCTGCAGGGGACAGACCTGTGGGGAGACACCGTGACCGAAACCGACGCCTTCGTCTCGGTGTTCTTCCAAGGGCAGAGCATGGAGACGGACGTCATTCGTGAGAACAACAACCCCATATGGTCACAAGACCTGGACTTCGGGCCGGTGACACTGCCGCTGAAGCCCGACTTGAAAATCGAGGTATTGGACAAGGACACATGGAGGAAGCAAAGCCTGGGCGTCTGCAACACCTACCTTGAGGTCGGCAGGAGCGAGACACTCACCTGCAGCCTTAAACACGGCCAAGTATCGTATTCGTACACGCTGGAGTGCGGGCCCAACCTGGGAGGCAACAACTGCCATGAGTACGTGCCTGTGAGAGGCTAATGGGCTAAAACCCAGCAGTCCAGGCTCCCAGCCCCCTGCGCTAACCCACTAGCCCCCACTTCCCTCCCAGAGCTGGGGATAGAACCCAGGAGTCCTGGCTCCCAGCCCCCTGCGCTAACCCACTAGCCCCCACTCCCTTTCCTGAGCATTAGCAAGTCTCCCAAGAGAATAAAGCGGCTACACCTTTCCAAACTGACCCTGCCCATCTCAGAGAGAGTGCAGGGGTGGGTTTAGACAAATCCCTTTGTTGTTTTTAGTTGGTCTAGTTTTGCTGCTTCCAACCACAAGTTGCACATTGAAACCATGAAACTAATAAATGTCTGTGTACTCTTGAATTATTGTTTTTATTTTAAAAGGTTCTCCTCGTGCTCGCCAGCCGCCGTGGGCGCTGTTGCCTCCCTATGGCACATGCCTGTGTTGAAGTACATCCCAGAGCAGGACAAGCAATTGGCACATAGTGTGCATTGAACGGGCAGGCCAGAAAGTTCCCACATTTGGGGATGTTTTGTTCATTGAACGGGCGCGGGGATTGGAGGCTTCTCAAATTCTCACGATGGGCGTCTACATTGGCACCGGTTGATCACCGAAACTGCTCCATCCATCCCCTGTCACTCATTTCCATGCCCGCCCATCCTGGCTAATAGCTAATTACCATTGATTGACATATCCTCCATGAACTTATCGAGTTCTCTTTTGAACCCTGTTATGGTCTTGGCCTTCACAGCATCCCCTGGCAAAGAGTTGACATTGAGGGTTCAGGGCGTTGACAATTTAAATGCCATACGGACGCTGGGCAGAGATGACTGGGCCCTTCTGAGATGCTGGAAGGGGTAAATCCGGTCCCAGGGCAGGGGATTGGCTGGCTTGGCAGGGGGTGGGGAATGGGACATGGGGCCTTGCCTCTCTCGTGGGTGCTGGCTCCAACCCAGCCCCAGGGCATTGCACTGGCTGACTCATGGGGGGTGGGGAATGGGGCCTTTCCCCTCTAGGGGCCATTGGCTCCTATCTTAACCCAAGAGCCACACGCCTTTGCCCACCCAAGGGGTGAGTGAGATGCAGCTGCCTCTGGGGCTGAGCAGAGGGGACCTGTCAGGGTGTGGCCATTTCCTTCCCATTTCAAAGGGAACTTCGCAGTCCACATCAAAGCCCCTGGGCACAGGTTGTGTGGGGGCTGGTCGGCAGATGCAGGCAGGATGCTGGGGGCTCCTGGGGCTTGACTCTTTGTGGCCACCTGACTCACAGGCTGCCAGTAAGCGTCTGAGAAGAGACGGCACCGGGATGTGGCCAGAAGCCCCCCGAGCAGACAGCCCTCCGCAGCTCCCACCCCTCCCAGTGAAGAGAAGGAGAATCAAGACCACAGAGGTCAACAGAGCAGGCTGAGCCCTGTGCAAAGAGAAACAAACATCAGCTGGATTGTTTAACAGGTGGGGAAATTGAGGCAGGGAGAGAGCGGGGGTACGCCAAGGTCAGGGAGCTGGGGATAGAGCCCAGGAGTCCTGGCTCCCAGCCCCACCCTCCTCTAACCCACTAGACCCCAATCCCCTCCCTGAGCTGAGGAGGGAACTCTAGTGGGTTAAATCTGTGGGGCCTTGTACAGCAGACACAGAAGAAGGAAGGACACTGAGAGCCTTTGCAATGGAAAATAGTCTGTGGAGCCCTTTACTGTACCAGTAGCGATACCCCCATTCCCAGCCGGCCCCAGAGCGGGGGGGGGGCTCATTGGGAACGGGCCATGGGGCCTTTCGCCTCTAGGGGGCACCAAACTCCACCCTTCCCCAACACAGCTACCAAATGCCCAGGCATTCCCAACACAGTCACCTCCCACCCTTCTGGGAACAGGACACAGGGCCATTCCCCCTTAGGGGGTGCCGGCTCCACTCCAGCCCTAGGGAAGGGGACTGACCGGCTCAGATGGGTGGGGAACGGGCCATGGGGCCTTTCCCCTCTAGGGGGCACCAAACTCCACCCTTCCCCACCACAGCTACCAACTGCCCAGGCATCCCCCACACAGTCACCTCCCACCCCGGCCCTCTTCTGGCCGGCTTGGGCAGATGGGTTATGGGATTCGGGGCCTTTCCTGTCAAGGGGGTGCTTCTGATCCAGCCCCAGGTTTTGGGGGGACTTTACCTTGAGTTTTCATAAGGAACCATCTGGGGCCAGGGGAGAGGACAAGTGGGTAGAGATGAGCCAGAGCTGCTGGGGTTCCTACATATCCTGTCTTCCAGAAGACCTGTCAAGGCTGATCCCCACTCTGGCACTTCGAGTGCAGAAGGTGGGGGCCCGCAAGGACTCCAAAAATTAACAATGGCCAATCCAGGCTGGTATTAAACTCCCAAGGTTACAGCTTTTTTCCAGGGACTGGAGATGCCTGGAGAAGCATCACCGCCGACTGGTGGATGCTGTACTCAGCAGGCCTAAGAGGAGACACATTCAGGTTACTTCAGTGATGAATGACCCCAAAGTGCTCACCCAGCACAGAGATGCAGCCACCTCTGGGGAGGGGCAGCTGGGAAAAGGAGGCAGCTTCTCAGGAGGCAGCAGAGTGGGGAGGGATGGCTGTCTCCTTATTGGTGCCTGGCACCATTGATCCGCATCCCCTGGCCCCTGCTTCCCCTCATTCCCATCAGCCCCTGCTCCACCGCTCTCCTTGGCCCCTCCCCTCCACCACGCTCCCCATCAGCTCCCAGCCTTAGCACGGCCTTCACACTGCCTGTGTTGTACCAAGTGGGGGCCCTCACCCCCAGCCCTTGGCTGCCCCTCTCTTCCCTGGCCCACAGCACCCCCTGCTCTTTGTGTTTGTGGGGGTGTCAGCTGGCCCAACCCCCCACAACAAGCCAGGGAGGGGTCTCTGACCTCCTTGTCTCTCCACTCCCGAGCCCAGCTGTGTCTCACCCACGGCAGCATAAGCCAGATATTGGCTCTCCCCATTAACCCGGCAGGGGGTCAGGACTCCTGGGTTCTCTCCCCAGCTCTGGGAGGGAAGTGGGGGCCGGTGGGTCAGAGCAGGGGAGGGCTGGGACCCAGGACTCCTGGATTCTACCCCGAGCGCTTTATTTTAATTCCTAACCTCTAAGCTGCAATGAGGAGTGACATTTCCCAGTTGCCGTGGCGATTCAATGAAACATGGTCCTCCTGGTGTGATGTCACCTTGCACCTGTTCCTCAGCTGCCCCTCCCCAGAGGTGGCTTCATCCCAGTGCTGGGTGAGCACTTTGGGGTCGTTAGTCACTGAAGTAACCTGAATGTGTCTCCTGTTAGGCCTGTTGTAGTACAGTATCCACCACTAGGGGGCAGTGCTTCTCCAGGCATCTCCAGTCCCCATGAGCGGCTCATTTCCTGTCAGGTCCTTCTGTATGTGCAATAGTCTGACTCAGTGTAGGAGTGTAGAGAGGCTTTATGATTATCCCCTCCCAGAGCTGGGATAGAACCCAGGAGTCTTGGCTCCCAGCCCCACCACTCTGACCCACCAGACCCCACTCCTCTTCCAGAGCTGGGGATAGAACCCAGGAGGGGGCCGAAGCTGGGGACCTTGGAGTCCCAGCTAGAACTGGGCAAAAATGTTTATCAAAAAATACAGATTCATGTTGACAGAAGAAATTTAGGGAATTTGCGTCAACTTCAGAAAATTGTTTCTCGCTCCCCAAAAATGGTCAAAAAATTGGAAACGTTTTGTTATTCCAATTCCAATCAAAATCTCCCATTTTATTTTTAAAAACCCTCAAAGCATTTTATTTGACCAAACATGATATTTTATGTGCTTTCACTTTGCCAAAAAATTTGAAATTTTTTTGTATTAAGCCAAACTAAAACTTCCCCACCCCTGAGGTTTTGGCATCACTCCAAGTCATGCAGTTTGACGAGGATTTGATGTAGGGAAGGACCAGGGAACTACAGTGGATCACAAATTGAATTGAGTGAAGACCGTGATGCAGTTGCAAAAAAGGCTTTAGGAAAGATGTGGACACACTAGAGAGAGTCCAGAGGAGAGCAACAAAAATGAGAAAAGATTTAGAAAACCTGACCTGTGCAGGAAGGTTAAATATCTGGACATATTTAGTCTTGAGAAAAGAAGGGGGACTCGAGAACAGTCTTTAAATATGTTCAGGGCTGGTATAAAGAGGACGGGGATCAACGGTTCAGGTAGGACAAGAAGTAACGGGGTTAATCAGCAGGAAGGGAGATTTAGGTTAGAAGAGAGCAGGAAAAACTTTGATCAGCACAGAAAAGGCCCCTTCCCTGCGTTTCTACCCAGCTGTCCCCTTGTAGGGCCCTGTCTTCTCCCCGCAGGCCCAGCAAGGGCCGATGAGGATTGATGAACCGGCCCCTGGCACAGCTCTGCCCTGATCTCTCTTACAGAGACAGAATCCCAGCCTAATGCAAGGGGCTCAGAGCTCGCGTCAGAGGTTCCGTTGCCAGTAGGTTGACCAGTTCTCCCAAGAGCCAGCTGTGGGGATCAAAAGTTATCTTACTGGTGTGTGACCCTAGCAGATAAAGCTGGAACAGAATTTCACTGGGTCCAAAGTGGGCCAGGCGCTGGGACCAGCTGCCCGCCAGCAGACACCCCCGTTGTTCCTCCATCAGCTGCAGGTGCAGCAGGGTTTAGCCGTAAATCGCTACGGCAGATATTAAGCTTTTCACCCATGGAACCTCGGCACGTGTCCTGATCCCTTGCTTTCGCCTAGCTTCCGTGAGGGCAGCCGCGGCTGGGTGAGCCGGGCCTAGTCTCCTTCCAATGGTCCTGGCGACACCTCCTGGCTTGAATCCGCATGATTCAGGAGGAGACTGGAACTGGGAATGAACGGATCGAATCTGAGGGCTTGGAAATGAAGCTGGATTTGTGGACAAAATCAGGAGCTGTGGCTATTTTGGCCACTGCCCCCTTTGGAGAGAACTCTGGGGTGGCGATGAAGAGGCCGGGTGGACAGATGGGAGCAAGTTTCACCATCAGGGCAGCCACCTGTACCGTCTCCTGGACTCCACCAGGTAGGGTTCTCGATTCTGGTTGGCCGCATTCCTGGAGGTTTCATCACATGACAGAATCTTTAATGAAAGATTAATCTTTAATTCCTGGACATACCCTATCATCCCCCCTCCCCTGGCACTCACATTAGAGACAAACACCTCCATCTGACCGCTTTCCAGCATCTGCTCCTGTTCTTTGTCCAACACCACACCGCTGTCGGCTGCCGAGAGAGTAAGGGACTGGGTCAGCTCCCTTCTCTCCTCTCTAAACCCAACTGAACCTCCCTGAGGCAGGGATAGAACCCAGGTTTCATCAGTCCCGCACCCCCCCCCCCCCGGCTCCAAACAGCTCCCCTCCCGTCCTGGAGGTGGGACTAGAACCCGGGAGGTGGCTGCATCTCAGCACTGGGCGAGCTTTCCTGGTGTGATGTCATCGTGTCGCTGTTCCCCAAGTGCCGATCCCCAGAGGTGGCAGCATTTCATCACCAGGCAGCCCTCCTGGTGTGACATCACCTTGTGACTGTTCCCCAGTTGCCTCTCCCCAGACGTGGCTGCATCTTAGTGCTGAGTGAGTACTTCAGGGTCTTTCATCACTGAAGTAACTTGAATCTGCCTCCTGTTAGGCCTGCTGTAGTATGCTCCCCAATCTGGGTCTATACTGATTATGTGATATGTATGTGATAAGTAGCCCTGCTTGTGAACCTTGTAACCCAGGGATCGGCAGCCTTTCAGAAGTAGTGTGCCGAGTCTTCATTTATTCACTCTGATTTAAGGCTTCGCGTGCCAGTCATACATTTTAACATTTTTAGGTCTCTTTCTGTAAGTCTATAATATATAACTAAACTATTGTTGTATGTAAAGTAAATCAGGTTTTTAAAATGTTGAAGAAGCTTCATTTAAAAATAAATTAAAATGCAGAGCCCCCCAGACCAGTGGCCAGGATCCGAGCACTGTGAGTGCCACTGAAAATCAGCTCGTGTGCTGCCTTCGGCATGCGTGCCATAGGTTGCCTACCCCTGGTGTAACTAACACATGTAATCTCTCATAACTCAAGCCTGACCCCAGATGTGCAGCACCTTCTTCCTTAACTTGTGTAAATTTGATTTTAAACATTAGCTTTAATAAAAAAATTAATATTCACCAGTAGGTGACGATGCTTTTCCATGCATCTCCAGTCCCCGGGAGCTGCTCCTGTAACATCAGTTCCTTCTGTATGTCCTGTAGTCTGACTCAGTGTAGGCATCTAGGGAGGCTTTACGATTATCCCCTCCCAAAGCCAGCCACAAAACTCAGGAGTCCTGGCTCCAGCCCGTCCCCCACCCTCGCTCTGACCCACTTGGCCCCACTCCCCTCCCAGAGCTGGGATAGAACCCGGGTGAGCCGGGGCTGGGGAGCTCAGACTCCCAGCCTGAACTGGGCAAAAATTTTCAATTTTTTTATTTTAAATGCAGATTCAACTTGACAGAGAAATTTTATGAATTTGTTTCAATTTCTATATATTATTTTTGTCCCAGTCCCTAAAATGGTCCAAAATCTTGAAACATATTGATACTTCAATTCCAGTCAAAATCTTCAATTTAATTTTAAAATCTCTCCACACCGAAGCATTTCATTTGACCCAACATGATTTTTTTCCTGTGTTTTCACTTTGCCAAACTGGTTTTCCTTTGTTTTCAGGTTTACCCACAATGAAATCCCCCCCCCCCCGCCTCCCCGGGTTTTGGCACAGCCAGCCAACTGCATGAAAATCAGGTTTTCACATCACTCCCATCATTCAGTTTGAGGAGGATTTAGTGTCGGGAAGGACCTGGAGGCTACAGGGAATCGCAAATTGAATATGAGTCAAGACTGTGATTCGGGTGAGAAAAAAGTGAATTTTCTGGTGTGCAGAAACAAGAGTGTCCTACGTAAGATGTGGAAGGTAATTGTCCTGCTCTACTCGGAACTGGTGAGGCCTTCACAGGAGAACTGTGCCCAATTCCAGGGCTGCACTTTCAGAAAGATGTGGACACACTGGAGAGAGTCCAGAGGAGAGCAACAAAAATGAGAAAGGTTTAGAAACCCTGACCTGTGAGGAAAGGTTACAAATCTAGTCCTGTTTCCTCTTGAGAAAAGAAGGGAGGAGTTGGGAACAGTCTTTAAATATGTTCATGGCTGGGATAAAGAGGACAGGGATTGATTGTTCTCATTGGCCACAGAAAGCAGGGCAAGAAGCAACAGGTTTAATCTGCAGCCAGAGAGATTTAGGTTAGATAGCACGAAAAACTGGGCTCAGCACAGAAAATGCCCCTTCCCTGCATTTATACCTGATTGTCGCCTGGTAAGGCCCTGTCTTCTCCCCGTGTGCCCAGCAGGGTCCGATAAGGATTGACAAACCTGTCCCTTGTGCAGTGCTGGCCTGATCTCTCTCTCACGGAGACAGAAACCCAGTCTGAACTCACACACACATTAACAGAGCGTGTCTATCAGGACTGGGTTAATCAGAACTCCCAAGTTGACCCACTATATGTCCCTCGGCTCAGTAGGTTGGGCTGAGCAGCACTTTCAAGCTGTGACCCTCATATGCTCCAGGATCAACACGTCCCTTTCCCCACTTTTACATTACAATTGTTCTGGTAGTAACCCAACTGATGAGCAAACCCCGCAGGACTCGCTGCATAGTCAGTGGGGATCCCGGCTGCAACACACCGACATGGGCTCTGGGTGTGCTGCAGCCAGACCAGGGTCCGCTGCCCCTGAGTACTTCCAGACTCCCCCTCGGGTAGTAACTGGGTCAGGGTGTTGTCCTCCGGGGGGTTCAGCACCATAGGTTCCTCTGAGTAGCGAGCGCAAGGTAGGTCTGGCAACTCCTCCGGGTAGCGGGGGCAGGGCAGGTCCGGCAACTCCTCCGGGTAGCGGGCGCAGGGCAGGTCCGGCAACTCCTCCGGGTAGCAGGGGCAGGGCAGGTCCGGCAACTCCTCCAGGTAGCAGGAGCAGGGCAGGCCCGGCAACTCCTCCGAGTAGCGGGTGCAGGGCAGGTCTGGCAACTCCTCCGGGTAGCGGGCGCAGGGCAGGTCCGGCAACTCCTCCGGGTAGCGGGCGCAGGGCAGGTCCGGCAACTCCTCCGGGTAGCAGGGGCAGGGCAGGTCCGGCAACTCCTCCGAGTAGCGGGTGCAGGGCAGGTCTGGCAACTCCTCCGGGTAGCAGGGGCAGGGCAGGTCCGGCAACTCCTCCGAGTAGCGGGTGCAGGGCAGGTCCGGCATCTCCTCCGGGTAGCGGGTGCAGAGCAGGTCCGGCAACTCCTCCGGGTAGCGGGGGCAGGGCAGGTCCAGCAACTCCTCCGGGTAGCGGGTGCAGGGCAGGTCTGGCAACTCCTCCGGGTAGCGGGTGCAGGGCAGGTCCAGCAACTCCTCCGGGTAGCGGGGGCAGGGCAGGTCCGGCAACTCCTCCAAGTAGCGGGCGCAGGGCAGGTCCGGCAACTCCTCCGGGTAGCAGGGGCAGGGCAGGTCCGGCAACTCCTCCGGGTAGCGGGCGCAGGGCAGGTCCGGCAACTCCTCCGGGTAGCGGGCGCAGGGCAGGTCCGGCAACTCCTCCGGGTAGCGGGGGCAGGGCAGGTCCGGCAACTCCTCCGGGTAGCGGGCGCAGGGCAGGTCCGGCAACTCCTCCGGGTAGCGGGCGCAGGGCAGGTCCGGCAACTCCTCCGGGTAGCGGGCGCAGGGCAGGTCCGGCAACTCCTCCGGGTAGCGGGCGCAGGGCAGGTCCGGCAACTCCTCCGGGTAGCGGGTGCAGGGCAGGCCCGGCCAGTCCTGGCGGCCGCCTTGGACCACGGAGTTTTCCCAGTCACAAGCTAGGCTGGAGGCGTCTGGCCTCTCCGGCGGCTGGGCTCCTACTGAGCTCTGAGGGCCGGCCTTTATACTTCCGGGTCGGCGCCTGACCCTCTGAGGGGCGGGCTCAGAGCTCCCTAGCTCCATCCACTCCGGCCTCTGGACGGGCTCTTCCGTCTCCGGGGCGGCAGGTAGCCACACCGCCTGACTACAGGGCTAGAGACAGGAGCTGTTTTCAGTTAAGCGTGGAGCTTTGGGGAACGTGGTTCAGACCTGGGTCTGTGTTGCAGCAGGCTAGCGTGTCTAGCTCAACAAGACAGGGTACTGAAATCCCGAGCCGGCAGGAAAAACGGGCTCAGAGGTAGTCCCAAGGGGGGTTCTGCGACCCAACCCGTCACAGTGGCGTAGTCGGCAGTCTCTGTGCACAGCTGATTGCTTTGAGACACTGGTAGAGATTTTAAGTGTGTTTTAAGTGTGCTGGTTGGAGAACAGACAAAGTGGTTACTGGTTTGTTATTTTCTGCTTGCTTATTTCAGTTAGTGGGGTGTATGGGGTGTTCAGGGGTGTATGGGGGGTTCAGGGGTGTATGGGGGGTTCAGGGGTGTATGGGGGGTTCAGGGAGGGGCAGCACCTCTGGTGTAGGGGCATGTCGTGTCCCTTCAGGGCAGCTCGTCCACCTTTGGTCCCCACCTGTCACTCAGCTCTCACCTGTGGCTCCTAGTAGCTGTAGCATGCGCAGCGGCCACACCCCGGGCAACAGCTTCGACAGGCTGGCCAAACCAGGTTGAGGGTAGCCGTCGGGCATAGACCTTCGGTGAGATGGGGCCTTGTCTATCCCGAGCATGTGAAGACAGACTCCGGCGGATTGAGCGGATGAGACCTTTTGGAATAGGACCAACGGTCATGAAGGTGGTTTCTGCAAGCGACGTGGTACGCTAAGAGCACGGCAAGACGCGAAAGACGCCCTGGTCAACCACTGCGCCCAGCCCATCTCCAACCGTCTCGACTTTTGTCCTGCCACTGGAGCAAGATGGGATCTGGGAAGAGAGAGTGAGGCTGACTATGCGCACCTCTCCCTCACTTTAATCCAATTCACGTGCAAGTCTTGACATCCCTCCAATTCCCGTAAACTTTAAAGTCCTGTGGCGATGGGCGAGCGACGAAGCAGCAGGTGTGGATACACTGGAAGCTGTAGCCGTGGACCTGCACACAGGTGGCTCAGGTCTAATGGTCATCTTCTTGCTGACCGAAGCAACAGCTGGATTCGGCGTCTACCTGAGTGACTGAGCAGCCCTCTTTAGGACCGCACTGCTCACCTCCGTAGCAAGAGGAAGGGGCTAGAAAAGGTGCCCTAAACATTGTTTGCTTCATAGAACCCTGGCCAGCTTACCGCGGCTGGAGGGGATCCCACCTTATGCGGTCGAATAACAAAATTTCAAACAACAAAACGCAAGGTGACACCACTCATTATTGGTACATGGAATGTACGCACGCTTCAAGACAACCCCTCAGCAGATCGACCAGAAAGAAGAACGGCTCTGGTCGCCAGAGAGCTCGCAAGATTTAACATCAATATTGCGGCCCTGTGTGAAACTCGTCTAGCCAACGAAGGTCAGCTCACAGAAACAGGAGGTGGTTACACATTCTTCTGGTGTGGACGTAGCAGTGACGAACGTCGTGAATCTGGAGTTGGCTTTGCGGTTAAGAATCATCTTGTCCACAAACTTGCCAGTCTTCCCAAGGGCGTGAACGATCGACTCATGACACTGCATCTTCCACTACCGAGAGGAAAGCGAGTTATACTAATCAGTGCTTACGCACCCACAATGACGAATCCAGATGAAGTAAAGGACAAGTTTTATGAAGATCTCGATGTCCTACTTTCATCCGTGAAGCACACCGACAGGCTGATTCTACATGGCGATTTTAACGCGAGAGTAGGATCCAATCACTCTGCCTGGGATGGCGTCATTGGAAAAAATGGAATTGGCAAATGCAACAGCAATGGCCTACTGCTATTGAAGACATGTGCGGCTCATGATCTGATCATCACCAATACCATCTTCCACCTGCCCACTCGCAAAAAGACGTCCTGGATGCACCCACGTTCCAAGCACTGGCATCTCATTGATTATGTCATCGTGCGGAGGAAAGACAGACAGGATGTAAGGGTGACTAAGGCCATGCTGAGTGCTGACTGTTGGACTGATCATAGACTTATCATCTCTAAATTAAGCCTTCACATCAAGCCAAAGAGACGTCCGCAGGGAAATAAAGCTGTGATGAAAAAGATCAACGTCAGTAAACTGAGGAACCCCAACACAGCAGCTTCACTAGTAGAAGATCTCGACAACCAACTCTCAGAGCTACAATTAGAGGAAAACGTTGAGAGGAACTGGGAACGCTTCCGAAATATTGTGCACTTTTCTGCACTAAAGGTTCTTGGACCCTCACACAGGAAACAGCAGGACTGGTTTGATGAAAACGACGAAGAGATCAAGGCTTTACTTGCTGAAAAGCACTGCCTTCACCGTGCTCATCAGAACGACCCGTCATCAACAGCTAAGAAAAATGCCTTCAACAACTTTCGCAGGACCGTACGGAGCAAGCTTCGTAAGATGCAGGACTCCTGGTTGAGTGCCAAAGCAGATGAAATCCAGAAGTTTGCTGATAGAAACGATGCCAAACGGTTCTACGAAGCCCTTAGATCCTTGTACGGACCTCGGCCTTCAGGGAGTTCCCCTCTACTGGACTTAGATGGTGTAACTCTCATTACTGAGAAGACTCTGATTTTACAGCGTGGGCTGAGCATTTCCAATCCGTACTGAACCGCCCATCTTCCATCAATAATGAGGCAATTGACAGAATGCCCCAGGCGGATATTAATTACAGCCTGGATGTTCCGCCATCAGAGACTGAAACCCTACAGGCCATCAGTCAGCTGTCTAGTGGCAAGGCCTCAGGATCTGATGCGATTCCAGCGGAAATCTATAAGGATGGTGGTGCAATGCTTGTTGACAAACTCACTCAGCTGTTCCAGTCCTTCTGGAATCAAGGGTCCATTCCTCAGGAATTGAAAGACGCGTCCATCGTACACCTCTACAAGAGGAAAGGAAATCAAAAAGTCTGTGATAATCATAGAGGAATATCACTGCTTTCTAGCGCAGGTAAGATCCTTGCATGAGTGTTGCTGAATCGCCTGATTGACCACCTGGAACAGGGTTTACTACCCGAGACACAGTGCGGCTTCCGCAAAGAGCGTGGCACTGTGGACATGATCTTTGCAGTTCGGCAGCTCCAAGAGAAGTGTCAAGAGCAGAATCGTGAACTGTACACCATCTTCGTGGATCTTACCAAGGCTTTTGACACTGTCAGTCGCGAAGGTCTGTGGCGCATCATGTCGAAGTTTGGGTGCCCTGACAGATTCATCCTGATGGTACGTCAGTTCCACGCAGGGCCGGCTCTAGGTTTTTTGCTGCCCCAAGCAAAAAATGTTTTGGCTGCCCCTCAACCCAGCCCTGGGCTCCCCCCCGCACTCCCCTGTTGCCCCAGCCCTGGGCTCCCCCCACCCACCCCCTGCCACCCCAGTGCTGGGCTCCCTCCTTTCCCCCCCACTAGTGCCCTCCCCCCACCCGCACTCCCCTGCCGCCCCAGCTCTGGGCTCTCCCCCGCAAACTGCCCCCTGCTGCTGTCCCAGCCCTGGGTCACTGGTAACTCGCTCCCAGGGCGGGTCATTCATCAGGAATTTTGGATGTGCACAGAACACAGACAGGATTGGTTCCCATATGGTTACAGAACTGTGGTAAAGTGGAACAATTTTCAGCTTCTGTGATTGGAGGATATTTGGATGCATATTATAAGACTGTCCTACATAAATGAGGAAAAGTTGAGATGCCTTTATTATTCTTTTGTTCCACTCTTTGTTTCTATGGGGAATTTGCCAATGGAATATCACTGTCTTCCTTTTAAACAAATAAAACTTTTTTTTTTAAAAGGGGGCAATAGCTGTTGAAAATAGCAATTCCAGTCCTAAAAACCACCGGGAAGCATTTCTTGCTTCTTCATTTCTTATCCTACTTATTCTACAGCAAGTTACAGTGGATCAGTATATTTGATTTGGGAGAAATGATGTAACAGCTGCCCAAATTGAGCTTGAGCACTCCTGAATTTTGAGGGTGTTCAAATCTGGAAGGCAGGTGCTAATTCCCTTTCTGAATATTAGCTAAATCTGGAAAGGAAAAGTCAATTTCTGCTTCCATGGCTCAGAAGTGGAAATCCTTCTACATGCCTGGTACTGTATCTAAAGCTGCCGAAGTCCCCTAGCAGAGCCTTCCCCCCCTTACTTTTCATTTTAAATTCTAGTGGGATCCGTGTACCTCCCTTGCTAGGCTTCAGATAGAGAGGGGCACTGTCCATTTAGTCCACCCAATTCCTTCTTTGGGGGCTGCAAGGTGAGGTCACACCAGTATCCCTAATGCAGTCTGGGGATGTCTTCTGAAGGGGATATCTGGGCCAAAGCCTTCTACTCCTTGGGCATACTTGTTCCCCATTCACAGTGCCACCCCTTTCGACTCACAGCAAGCTGCAGCATGGCTCAGCTACCTCACTCCCTACCCCTCCCTTTCCTGTTGATAGCAGCCAAGGGAATGCTGGGAAATGTAGTTCTTTCCCTGCTCCAGGGCTGGCTCTATAGGCAGGGAGCAAGGCAAGGAACAACAGCTCCCAGGGTCCCATGGGTTCTCAGCTTCCATGCTGTATGCCTAGCTGCTCTGTGGCGCCGCTTCTGCAGGGTTGTGAGAGAGGAGGAAGTGAGTTTAAAAAAAAAAAAAAAAGGATGGCCAGAATGCTGCCCCCTGCAAATGTGCTGCCCCAAGCACCTGCTTGTTTTGCTGGTGCCTAGAGCCGGCCCTGGTTCCACGACGGCATGATGGCTCGTGTTCTGGACGACAGAGAAGTTTCAGAGGCCTTTCCCGTCACAAACGGCGTCAAGCAAGGGTGTGTGTTAGCACCGACCCTGTTCAGCATAATGTTTTCAGCTATGCTGTCAGACGCCTTTCAGAACAGTTCCTTGGGAGTCAGCCTGAGATACAGGACTGATGGGAAACTGTTCAACCTGCGAAGACTCCAGGCTGTCACCAAAATAAAGGAGACTGTGCTACGAGACCTTCTTTTTGCTGACGACTGTGCCCTGAATGCTGGATCAGAGCAGGAAATGCAAGCTAGCATGGATAAATTCGCAGCAGCATGCGATAACTTCGGCCTCCTCATCAACATAAAGAAAACCGAAGTGATGCACCAGCCAGCTCCGAAAGCCCAACACCAAGAGCCCACCACCATAGTGAAGGGACAAAAGCTGCAAGCAGTGGACCAATTTACATACCTTGGCAGCACCCTTTCTCGCGCAGTGACAATTGACATCGAGGTCAACTTCAGAATCGCTAAGGCAAGTTCTGCATTTGGCAGACTGTTGACCAACGTGTGGGACTGCCATGGAATAAGCCTTGCTACAAAGCTTAAAGTCTACCGAGCAGTAGTGCTAACTACACTGATGTATGCCAGTGAGACTTGGATTGTATACAGGAGGCACGCTAGGCAACTGAACCACTCCACATGACTTGCCTCCGCAGACTTCTGAGGATCCGGTGGCAGGATAAGGTGCCAGATACAGAAGTCCTCTCCAGAGCAGGCCTGCCATCAATTTATACTCTGCTTATGAAAGCCCAGACACGCTGGGCAGGCCATGTTGTAAGGATGCCAGACCACCGCATCCCCAAACAGCTCTTCTATGGTGAGCTGTCTCAAGGAAAGCGATCGCACGGGGGACAAAAGAAGCGATACAAAGATACGCTGAAAGCCTCTCTTAAGTCCCTGGATATTGACATCACCTCCTGGGAAACCCTGGCACAAGACCGATCGACATGGCGTACGCTGATCCATCAAGGCTGCCAGACATCTGAAGCCAGAAGGATAACCATAGCACAAGAGAAGCGAGCACTCCGTAAAGCCAGAGCTGTAAATGTAGTAACAGTGGTGCCGACACATGTCTGCCCGACATGTGGCAGAACATTTCATGCCCGTATTGGCCTTATCAGCCACCTGCGGATGCACTGTGGACAGCTCACAACCTGCTAGATGTCAAGGTCTTCTTCGAAAACGATGGACGAACATCATCATCATCATCATTTCAGTTAGCGGAAATAGGGACAGAAAAGTAAGCAAAATAAGTGAAGATCAGAAGACGTTAGAACTGCACAGGTTGAA
The DNA here is from genome assembly GCF_020497125.1 of Mauremys mutica. Lineage (NCBI taxonomy): Eukaryota > Metazoa > Chordata > Testudines > Geoemydidae > Mauremys > Mauremys mutica. The sequence goes on from NC_059075.1 coordinate 161,643,550, forward strand.
AATTGCCCAGAAAGGCTGAACACTGGGAGCTGGGAAAGTCTCTGTTAACTAAGAAGCCCCTGAGCTGAGTGCATCTCAGTTTCAGTGAACTGCAGAGAGGTTTGGCCCAACCTCTGGTTCTGTGCTGAAGCTGACTGGAGTGTCTAACTCAGGAAGACAGGAGTGGAGGGGCGCCTGTTCTGGTAGGAAGGGGGTCTCTGTGGTATCCCAGTTCATTGAGTGATGATCTCAAGAGAAGACAAATGGAAATTGATGTGCAATTTGCCCAGGAAAAGGCTGCCATGAAGGAAGAAGCAGCTAAACAAAAGGCTGCATACCAGCAAGCACTGGACTTAAAAGACAAAGAGATTGGAGCACAGAAAGATGCCCAGGAGGAAAAGAAAAGAGAACTGGGTAGCAGAAGCCCTCCCCAGAAAACCAGAATGTTAAATGTCCTGCCTCCGCCATGGACAGTTTCCAAGTCTCTGGCAGTAAGTTCAGGTGAAGTGTGTGACGTTGCACTCCGTATGATTTTATGAAAATATGCTAATAAGTGTGAATATAATGTAACTGGAATATGCTTTATGCAAAAGGTCTAAGGTATCATTACAAAGCTTATAATCTACTGAGTGTGTTCATCCTATTTGCATGAATGTATCATTCTTGTATCTGAAACTAGAAGTATGAAATATAACTCTGAGGTTCTATTGTAATTATGCAAAGTGTGGGCCATTAATGGTGATTTGGAATCTTGATGGCTCCCATCAACCAGGACAATTGACTGTGGATGGCTCTGTTTGCTTGCAAGCCTTCCTGTGAGTCAAGCCAGGGAAGAATGAAGGCTTGGGGGTCTCACAGGACATGTGACCATGTCACCTGCTACTGGAATCCATCTTAAACCTGGTGCTTTTCCATTTAGAAGGAGGGGTGGGGACCCAGAGAGACAAAAGATTCCTGCATTGTCCCAAAGCTATAAAAGAGGGTGGAACAGAACAAAGGGGGCTGCAGTCATGAGAAATCCCCTAGCTACCACCTGAGCTGGAAGAAGGACTGTACCAGGGGACAGGATTGGGCCCAGACTAGGAAAGAGTCTAGTCTGTGAAAGAAGCTGATTGGAACATCTCTGAGGGTGAGATTGTATTTGTAATCAGTTTCTTAATGTATTAGGCTTAGACTTGTGTGTTTTGTTTCATTTTGCTTGATAATTCACTTTGTTCTGTCTGTTATTACTTGGAACCACTTAAAACCCACCTTTTATATTTAATAAAATCACTTTTCCTTATTAATTAACCCAGAGTAAGTAATTAATTCCTGGAGGAACAAACAGCTGTGCATATCTCTCTATCAGTGTTATAGAGGGCGGACAATTTATGAGTTTACCCTGTATAAACTTTATGTAAGCAGAGTCAGGATGAGCTCTACCCTGACATCTGGTGGTGAATTATGGCGAGTGTGGAAAAGAATTTCAGGGGCTGATCTTGTTTGCATAGGCAAACCCACTCCGCCTAGCATAGCCCACGACAGCCCAAAATGGTCACTTTGACAGTTGTGGGATCCCCAATTTCTCTGTTATTGGGGCAGGAGGAATAAAGTGTTGTTACCCTGATTATGTGAATGAAAGACTATGAAACTGTTTTATGACAGAGGGTCTCTCCATCAACTAAATAGCACTCGCTAGACAAGGGACATGGGTTCCAAAACCCAGTGAATTGAGAGCAGTTGGGAATTGATATGTGGATGTGATGGGATGGGCTCTTTTTGAGGGCCTGGAGCACTAATTGCATCTCTTTTTCTCTCCAGTGTTGAATAGCAGAGCTAATTTTGATTCCATTAGGAGTTTAGTTACAGGCGGCTGAGCTGAATTCACTTTGGGCCAATGGTGCACCAGCACTGGGGCTCCCCTGCTAATAGCTGAAATCACTAAAAGAGCTGAACTTACTGATCTGAGTGCTGTGTTAACTAGTGGGAGAGCCTGAAGCTATATTGCTAAGCAGCTGGCAGAGCAGAGCAGTCTGCAGGATAGTTGGAGCGGCCCACGGACCAGGGAGCGGAGTGGAGCAGAGCGGAGCTGAGCAGTTTGTGGGATGGTTAGCGTGGCCCATGGAACAGCAAGCGAGCAGAGCGGTTTGCGGGGACGGCTGGAGTGGCTCACGGGTCGGCTGGAGGAGCAGAGCGGCTGGTGGAGTGGAGCCAGTCGTGGTGAAGGCGGCAGCAGAACTCCACGGAGAGGCGGAGCAGTCAGCCTCGGACCACGTAAGGTGCCCCTTAACACCTCGTGTGCCCCTCCCCCTGCATTTCCACCCAGCCGGGGGTGGGGCGGTAAAACTCTGCAGATAAACTTTTGAACTCTGGGGCAGCACTGACCAGAGACAGAGACTTTTGGGTTGTTGGACTTTGAGGTGATTGGACTTAAGACCCTAAGGGGAAAAGGACATTGCCAAAACTTACTTGGTGGGTCTTTTGCTCATGGTTTATGTTATGAATCCTGTTGGTGTTTCCTCAATATGATGCCACATTGTTTCCCTCCTTTATTAAAAGGATTTTGCTACACTCAGACTCTGTGCTTGCGAGAGGGGAAGTATTGCCTCCTAGAAGCGCCTGGGGGGGAAGGGGGTGGTATGTAATTGTCCCAGGTCACTGGGTGGGGGCTCGAGCCGGTTTTGCATTGTGTTATTGAAACGGAACCCCTGGATACTGAACCCGGCCCTTGTTTCTGCCAACTCAGAGGGGCAGAAGGGTTACATTCTGTAACAGAGTAAAACAGATTCATTTGGAGTTTGGATCCCACTGGGGGCTTGGTGTCTGGGTGCTGGAGACAGGAGAACCTCTTAAGCTGTTTTCAGTTAAGCCTGCAGCTCTGGGGGACGTGGTTCAGACCTAGGTCTGTGTTGCAGCAGGCTTGCGTGTCTGGCTCAACAAGGCAGGGTTCTGGAGTCCCAAGCTGGCAGGGAAAACGGGCTCAGAGGTAGCCTCAGCACATCAGGTGGCAGCCCCAAGGGGGTTTCTTTGACCCAACCCATCACACAGGGCTCTTTAGCTTAGGTACGAGGAGAGTTACTGCAGAGCGAATGGGGAAGCCAAAAACACTCAAGAGAGACTGGGGGTGAGGTGCTCACCTCTTTGTGAAGCTTGAATCAATTGGGTTTCCCAGGTTGTGGTGGTAGCTGAGGGTCTGGAGCACTGGAGACAAGCAGAGCCCCCAGAACTATCACTCAGGAGAAGATAAAGTCCCAATTTAACTGATGCAGATTTTGGATCCAGACATCAGAACACTCACTTGAGCATGTGTGGGGGTTTTTGTAGAAAAAGAACAATGGCTCAAGGGAGACACTAGATTTCTTGGTGGGTAAACCAGGGCCACCCAGAGGGGGGGGCAAAGGGGGCAATTTGCCCCGGGCCCCGGGCTCCGCAGGGGCCCCCAAGAGAACAGCGGAGGCTCCCGCCTCCGCCCCTCTCCTGGAGCCTCAGCGCATCAAGCGCCGAGTCTCCGCCGCGGCCTCTGAGCCCCACACCGCTCCGAGCCGCGTGGGGAGGGGGCGGGGCTGGGAGCACCGGGCTGAGCTCAGCTGCCTCCGCTCGGCGGGGAGCTCCCAGCCCCGCCCCCTCCCCACGCGGCTCTGAGCGGGACGGAGCTCAGGCCCCGCCGGCCACACGCTGCGGCTGTCGGGCGAGGCGCTGAGACTCCGGGTGAGGAGGGAGCCGGGGGTAAGAGGCTGGGGCCAGGGCGGGGGGGAAGCGGGACCCGCCGCCGAAGCGCAGCCCGGTCTTCGGCGGCGAGGGGCCCCTTCCCTTCCGGGCCCCGCCGCCGAAGTGCCCCAAGACCCGTGGGGGGCCCCCCCCCCCCCCCCGCCGAATTACCGCCGAAGACCGGGCTGCACTTCAGCGCTTCAGCGGTAATTTGGCGGCGGGGAGGCCCCCGCCGCGGGTCTTGGGGCACTTCGGCGGCGGGTCCCGGAACAGAAGGGCCCCCCGCCGCCGAAGACCCCGGGCCCCCGGAATCCTCTGGGTGGCCCTGGGGTAAACTGATGATTTAAGGGAGTATATCAAAACTGTTTTGTTCAGGCTAGACAATAAGAACTGATCATTCCCGGCTATGGGCAGTGTCCCTTCGAGGGAGCTCATAATGCCATTGGGCAGCTTCAGTATATTGGATACCAATAGAGGATTTATTACTAGAGTTGGTCTGATAACTGCTGAGCTGGGTGTGTGCAGGCGTGGGGTCATCAACATCTGGAGCAGAGATTTCCCATCATGCACTGCTTCCCTGCTTTCCTGGTCCCAGAGTTCAGTGCGGTTCTTGCCTTGGAATTTCTGTTCTCCATTATCTATGGTAATGGAGGTGCCTCTGTCACATCTTTAGTGCAAATGAGGCTGGGGAGTTGCCTTAATCCTGTCACCCTTGTCCAGAGGGGCTTAGGTGTGTCTCCCCCTGCCATTTCACTGGTTTTTGTAGGTCTTTCTTCCGAGCAGTTTTGATTCAAGCAGAGGTTGCGGGGGGGTCGGGGGAGGGAAGGTCCTTCCTGAGTCAGACAGGCTGGATACTGTGCCCTGGTTTCCCAAGAACACAGAGCTGGTAGGTAACACGTGACAAATGCCCCCTCCCAACTCCAGCTATATATCCACAGAGCACGCTGCCGGGATCAAACATTATCTTAATGGAGGAAGTCCCTAGCAGATAATAAAATTGGAGACCTGATTGGTGAAGAAAACCAAGAGGGGAGGGACTAGCTTGGCCACTTCCCTGTTTTAGAGAGAACTCTGGGGTGGCGATGAAGAGGCCAGATAGGCAGATGGGAGAAAGTTTCACCATAATAGCAGCCACCTGTATTGTCTCCTGCACTGCACCAGGCAGGGTGGCCGATTCTGGTTGGACATATTCCTGGAGGTTTCATCACAAGACTTTTCATTTTTATGAAAGATTAATCTTTAATTCCTGGAGGTTCTAGGGGGGTCCTGGAGGGTTGGGGACCCAACTGCCATGACATCATTGGGGCTTCATTGTCCTGGGCCTTGGATCTGAGCTCGGATCAGGCCAGACAGAGGGACCCGGGTGTCGTTGCCATCACCGCTGGCTTTGGCTAAATCCCATACACGGCCAGGAAGGTGAGACATGGAGATCCTGCTCCCTCCCCCTCCATCATGCTCGTCTTTTCCTTCCCCCTCTTCTTTCTTCTCTCGCCTCTTTCTCTCGCTCTTTTCGCCTCTCTGATAAGAGTCCGGCTCAGCTGAAAAGATTTTGTCATGTGACGACCCCTCCAGGAATACGTCCAATCAAAATTGGCTACCGAAATGGCCCATTGCTGGGACAAGTTTGCCAGGCCTTGAAGTGGCTGGTCAGGGTGGGATCTGGGGCCTTGTTTCTCCAGCTGTGAGGCTACAAGAGTAAGTCAGCAGCTGAATTTTGTTCTCTCTGCTGGTCTTTTCTGTCCCCTTTCATGTGTGTTTTTGGGTCTTCTGGGAGACAGGATCAGCCTTTCTCAGCAGCAGCAACATCCCCTGCAGGTCCACCCTCGTCTCCTTTCCCCCCCAGAGGACAGTTTGTTCCAGCTAGAAGAAAAGCAGTGTGTCAGACAGGGGGTCCCTTATCAAAATACCCGGTAAAATCCCCCCCAACCTGGGGCTGGATCAGAGAAGCGGCCCCTTGATGGTAAAGGCCCCGAATCCCATAATCCACTTGCCTGAGCCAGCCAGCAGGTGGCCAAGGTGGAAGGTGACTGCGTGGGGGACACCTGGGCAGGGGCTGGCTGTGGTGGGGGAGACCGGGGTCTGTTGCCCCCTACAGGGGAAAGGCCCCATGTCCCACTCTCACCCACCTGAGCCTGCCACGCCCCTGCTCTGGGGATGGAGTGAAGCTGGCACCCCTAGAGGGGAAAGGCCCCATGTCCCTTTCCAACCAGCCCCTCAGCTCTGGGGCCGGGCAGGAAAGGGAATATGGCCGATGGGTACAGTAAAGGTCCCATGGCCTAGTTTCCATTGCAAAGGCTCCCAGTGTCCTTCCATCTGCCTGTGTCTGTCACACAAGGCCACACAGGTTTTACCCACTAGGGTTCTGTCCTGGGCTCTGGGAGGGGACTGGGGGCTGGTGGGTTAGAGCAGCGGGGGCTGGGAGCCAGGACTCCTGGGTTCTCTCCCAGCTCTGGGAGGGGAGTGGGGGCTGGTGGGTTAGAGCAGGGGGGGCTGGGAGCCAGGACTCCTGGGTTCTATCACCTGCTCCCTGAATCTAACCTAGGCCCGCCCTCCCCATGCCTCAATTTGCCCACCTATAAAACAATCCAGATGATGGTTGTTTCACTTTGCACAGGACTCAGCCCCACTCTGATGTACCTCTGCCCCCTAAGCTCCGTAGACCTCTGTGCATAGGATTCTCGTACTCTCCACTGGGAGAGGTGGGAGCTGCGGAGGGCTGTCTGCTTCTGGCCACATCCTGGTGTAGCCCGTGCTTACCTGCAGCCTGTGACTCATGGGGCCACAAAGAGTTGGGCCCCAGGAGCCCACACCATCCTGCCTGCATCTGCGGCCCAGTCCTGGCCCCATGCATGGCTGGGGGCTTTGATGTGGACTGTGGGGCCCCTTTTGAAATGGGAAGGAACTGGACACACCCTGACAGGTCCCCTCTGCTCCACCCGAGGCAGCTGCATCTCACACATCCCTGGATGGGGAATGGCGTGTGGCTGTTAAGACAGGAGCCGGCGCCCCCTAGAGAGGAAAGGGCCCATTCCCACCCCCCTGACTCAGTCAGTGCCCCACCCTGGGGCCAGATTAACCCCGGCCAGCATCTCAGAAGGACCCAGCCATCTCTTCCCCCATATTCCTCTGGCATTTAAACCCCTGGTGGGCTGGAGCTTTCTTGTCCTGGCTGCAGCGCCTCAAAGCCAGCCCCGGCCTGGGCTCACACTCCCTGGTGCCCACCCACCCCTGAGGGATCTGAGTTTCTCCTACCCATGGCCATCACTTCCAGAGCGTGTCCGGCCGAGCAATTCTCACCGCCCTGGACTGTTACACAGAGACACGAATGGGCCACCTGTAGGATGCCGCCCTAGTAGCAAACGCGCTTCCCTTCTGCTGTCCAGCCGCGCGCCGGGGGCCCGGGCTGGGAGGGGGAGGCTGCTGACCTTTCCCCCACTTTGTGCTCTGCGTGATTTCTGGTAAATGTAAAGTGAAGGCTGGGAGCCAGTGACCATGAAAGACTTTCACTTCCAGCTGGCTCTTTTTCTCCATGGTACAAAGCAAACCCACCTATCAACGCCCTGGGCAGGGGGGAGGGTGCTCGCCCACCCACAACCGAGGGCTCCGGCACCAGCTCAGGAGGAGAAAACACTAACAAAGCCCAAGGTTCAACTAAATTCAGGGGAAAACAAATGATCAAACGGGAGCAGGAGGCTACAGGGCCATGCCTCTAGGGCCATCCCTGGGGGGGTGCAAGGCCAGGGAACCCCCCTCCCTTCCATCCTGCCCCTTCCCGTCCCTGCTCCACCCCTTCCCCTAAATCCTCACCCCTGCTCCACCCCCAGCCCGCCTCTTCCCCCATGTCTCCTCCTCCAAGTGATGCTGATGAGGAGGCAGGCCCGACCCCTGCTGTCAGTGCCAGGCTACCCCCCCACACACTAACCGTCTGGGCCGCCCTGGGCCCCACATGCCCCCCAAAGCACAGGGCCCGTGGCGGTTGCCCCAAACCAGCCTATGGACGGGACGGCTCTGACTGGTGCTGACGTCTAGGTCTGTGGCAGACACTGAGGGGGTAGGTCTCTTCACGGAGCTCTTGCTGCACAATCCCCAACTAAGTGTAGGGGTAGCGGGGTCCCCCTCAGTGCGCCGGAGGCTGGTCCTGGCAGGAAGCACCAGGATCAGAGACCTCCTGCACTATGAGCAGTGGGGGAGGGACTGGATGGGTCCCCTGCCGCGTGGTCATTTCATGGGGCTCTCCACCCCTCATACCTCCTGGCGTGTACTCCCGGAGGTGAGGGCCGCCTTACCGCCCACCTCCATGGCTTTCCTTGAGTAGGTTCTGTGAGCAGGAGCTCCCTGCCCAGCCCTCACCCCCGCCCTCTGGACCTTGTTATCAGGCCCCTTCCCGGTGACCCACCCCCCCCCCCCCGACCTGACCCGTTGGCTCTCACAACTTGACAAGGCTCCATAATCTGCAGCCAATTCATTTCTGAATCACACGTAGGAAACATCTGCACATGCTCGTGCTCCACACGTTTCATTTGCTCACCCTTGTGTCCCACCCCAATACGCAGAGGGGGCACCTTGTGCCATCCCTTGAGGGTGAGGAGCCCCGGGGAGCCAGCCTTTATTCCACCGGGTTCCGCAACTCGCCAGGAACATCAGCTGATGGCTCCATGAAGGTACTTGCACGGTTCATGCCTATCCCAGGCCCCTCCCCTTTTGTGGCGTGAGGGAGACTGTACCAGGTTGCAGACCCCTCGGATGGAGAAGAAAGAGCTGCCGGTCGCAGCGGAGCTCTTCGGGGGGGCAGAGGAAGTCGTGTGCCAACACACTTCATGCAGCTTAAAGGAATCTCTGCAGGGCCTGGAGGTGGAAGACTTGGACCTGGGTGCAGAGGCAAACCAGGCCCTGTCCTTCCCCCTCTGGGGAGACGAGACCCAGTGCAGGCCTGGCCAGAGAAACTCCAGAGCTACCTTCTGGAGCAGGGCCAGGAAATCCAGGGCCAGGCTCAGGGTGTTGAGCCGGTGCCAGAGCAGGGACAGGACTAGCTGGTTGAGCACCAGTGATTTCCTGCACAGGAAGAGGCACCGGGACAGTCCGGTTCACCTCCGCAGGCGCTCAGGCACCTGCCCACCTATCAACGCCCCGGGCAGGGGGGAGGGTGCTACCCCACCCACAACCGAGGGCTCCGGCACCAGCCCCGGGGGAGAAAACACTAACAAAGCCCAAGGTTCAACTAAATTCAGGGGAAAACAAATAATCAAACGGGAGCAGGAGGCTACAGGGCCATGCCTCTCAGGGCCGTCCCTAGGGGGGGTGCAGGCCAGGGACAACCCCCCCCCCCCACCCTGCCCCTTCCCGTCCCTGCTCCACCCCTTCCCCTAAATCCTCACCCCTGCTCCACCCCCAGCCTGCCTCTTCCCCCATGTCCCCTCCTCCGAGTGATGCTGATGAGGAGGCAGGCCCGACCCCTGCTGTCAGTGCCAGGCTACCCCCACACACTAACCGTCTGGGCCGCCCTGGGCCCCACATGCCCCCCAAAGCACAGGGCCCAAGGCGGTTGCCCCAAATCATCCTATGGACAGGACGGCTCTGACTGGTGCTGACGTCTAGGTCTGTGGCAGCCACTGAGGGGGTAGGTGTCTTCGTGAAGCTCTTGCTGCACAATCCCCAACTAGGCGTAGGGGTAGCAGGGTCCCCCTCAGTGCGCTGGAGGCTGGTCCTAGCAGGAAGCACCAGGATCGGAGACCTCCTGCACTATGAGAGGTGGGGGAGGGACTGGGTGGATCCCCTGGCGCGTGGTCATTTCATGGGGCTCTCTACCCCTCATACCTCCTGGCGTGTACTCCCGGAGGTGAGGGCCGCCTTACCGCCCGCCTCTGTGGCTTTCCTTGAGTAGGATCTGTGAGCGGGAGCTCCCTGCCCAGCCCTCACCCCCGCCCTCTGGACCTTGTTATCAGGCCCCTGCCCGGTGACCCACCCACCCCCCAACCTGACCCGTTGGCTCTCACAACTTGACAAGGCTCCATAATCTGCAGCCAATTCATTTCTGAATCACACGTAGGAAACATCTGCACATGCTCGTGCTCCACACGTTTCATTTGCTCACCCTTGTGTCCCACCCCAATACGCAGAGGGGGCACCTTGTGCCATCCCTTGAGGGTGAGGCGCCCCGGGGAGCCAGCCTTTATTCCACCGGGTTCTGCGGCCCGCCAGGAACATCAGCTGATGGCTCCATGAAGGTACTTGCACGGTTCATGCCTATCCCAGGCCCCTCCCCTTTTGTGGCGTGAGGGAGACTGTACCAGGTTGCAGACCCCTCGGATGGAGAAGAAAGAGCTGCCGGTCGCAGCGGAGCTCTTCGGGGGGGCAGAGGAAGTCGTGTGCCAACACACTTCATGCAGCTTAAAGGAGTCTCTGCAGGGCCTGGAGGTGGAAAACTTGGACCTGGGTGCAGAGGCAAACCAGGCCCTGTCCTTCCCCCTCTGGGGGAGACGAGACCCAGTGCAGGCCTGGCCAGAGAAACTCCAGAGCTACCTTCTGGAGCTGGGCCAGGAAATCCAGGGCCAGGCTCAGGGTGCTGAGCCAGGGCCAGAGCAGGGACAGGACTAGCTGGTTGAGCACCAGTGATTTCCTGCACAGGAAGAGGCACCGGGACAGTCCGGTTCACCTCCGCAGCCGCTCAGCCACCCTGCCCTCCTATCAACGCCCCGGGCAGGGGGGAGGGTGCTCGCCCACCCACAACCGAGGGCTCCGGCACCAGCCCAGGGGGAGAAAACACTAACAAAGCCCAAGGTTCAACTAAATTCAGGGGAAAACAAATGATCCAACAGGAGCAGGAGGCTACAGGGCCATGCCTCTCAGGGCCGTCCCTAGGGGGGGTGCAGGCCAGGGACAACCCCCCCCTCCACCCTGCCCCTTCCCGTCCCTGCTCCACCCCTTCCCCTAAATCCTCACCCCTGCTCCACCCCCAGCCCGCCTCTTCCCCCATGTCCTCTCCTCCGAGTGATGCTGATGAGGAGGTGGGCCCGACCCCAGCTGTCAGTGCCAGGCCACCACCCCCCACATTAACCCTCTAGGCCGCCCTGGGCCCCACGTGTCCCCCAAAGCACGGGGCCCAAGGCGGTTGCCCCAAACCAGCCTATGGACGGGACGGCTCTGACTGGTGCTGACGTCTAGGTCTGTGGCAGCCACTGAGGGGGTAGGCGTCTTCACGGAGCTCTTGCAGCACAATCCCCAACTAGGTGTAGGGGTAGCAGGGTCCCCCTCAGTGCGCCGGAGGCTGGTCCTGGCAGGAAGCACCAGGATCAGAGACCTCCTGCACTACGAGAGGTGGGGGAGGGACTGGGTGGATCCCCTGGCGCTTAGTCATTTCATGGGGCTCTCCACCCCTCATACCTCCCGGCGTGTACTCCCGGAGGTGAGGGCCGCCTTACCGCCCGCCTCCGTGGCTTTCCTTGAGTAGGTTCTGTGAGAGGGAGCTCCCTGCCCAGCCCTCACCCCTGCCCTCTGGACCTTGTTATCGGGCCCCTGCCCCGTGACCCACCTACCCCCCGACCTGACCTGTTGCCTCTCACAACTTGAGAAGGCTCCATAATCTGCAGCCAATTCATATCTGAATCGCACGTAGGAAACATCTGGCAGGCCTCCAACCGCACCAGGGAGCCTGGGTCCTGCACCACGAGAAGCACGTCGGCGGCATATGCTGACAGGCCCACCCAGAACTCCAGCTCATCGTCCGGAGCAGATGGAGGCAGCGCTCAATGGCCAGAGCATTCAGCTGGCCTGACAGGTGACGGGTTTGGTCAGGGTCCTCCACGGAGGTGCACAGCACTTGGAGGAAACCCACAAACAGTGGCCCAAACTCAAACGCCCGCAGAGTGCCCAGGAGATACCCATAGTCCACCCTGTCGAACGCCTTCTCCTTCTCAGGGACAGGAGGGCAAACAACAGACCATCCCTACACACGAACTCAAGGAGGTCCCCGAGCCCACCATTGTGGACCCCAGTCACCAGGACCGTCCCTTGGTGGGGGGGTACAGGGCCCAGGACACCCTCCTCACTTCAGGCCCCACCCCCACTCCACCCCTTCTTCCAAACCCCCACCCCACCTCTTCCTGCCACTGCTCCACCCCCACTCCACCCTTTCCCTCAAGCCCCCAACTTGCCTCTTTCCATCTTCCACCCCCTCCGCTGCGTGACACCGGGAGCCAGTGGCGTGGCAAGGGCTGGGGCCAGGTTGCTCATAGCTGCCAGCACCAGGGCCCCTGCTAGCCCCACAGGCCGCCCTGGGCCCCGCATCTGGAGTGAAAAAATCCTATTTTAGTTTAGGTATGAGTTAGTTAGAAAGAAAGATCATAAATAATGTAGTATGTATTAATGTGTTTTGTAATTATAATTTGAAGTACCCACCCAGCCACCCTTTCTAAAAGCAGGAAGGAACGGCCTAGTGTGCCTTTGGTCAAGATGCATCAGCCAGAATCTTGTGTCTGAAGCTGATTTCAAGGTCACCACTTTCTTATAGGTTTAAAGTTAGCATTGTGAAAGAAGTAAAAGAGTGTGATGATTGGTTTTTTTAAATTGCAACTTGATGTTCCTATGTAAATGTTCATGCTGTTTCTGTGTAAATCAATCCTGCTTTAGGTGTGAATGAGGGATGTGTGTGTTATAAGATAAGAATGAAGGCTATCACCGGACCTGATGTTCTAGGGAGGAACCAAAGAGAGATACAAAGGCACCAGGAGATTGCTGTGTACTCCAATAAGATTTTGAGGAGGAGAGCAGATTGACGACTCTAAAAGGTGAGACAAGCACCTATCAATCAGGACAAGAGAGCTGTAACCCAAACCAGTATAGGGTAACTCCCTGAGGAACTGATGAAAGGATGAGAAGAACAACTTAAGAAAAGAAGCACTTAACATGCACTCATCAAATGATTGATTACAGCATGACGGTGCGAAACTCACTGACCCCAATGAAGGAAAATTCCTATAAAGCAGGGTGCTTTGCCCTGGGACTTTGGGTTCACCTTGCCACAACTTCCGAGCATCAGATCGAGATCAACAGGACCCCGCTTCCCCATTCGTTACTAATATAACTGGCCATTAGATTAGTCCAAGCTACAGGCTGGTAACTATAACATCCACTGGTGGGACAGTGCGTGTGTGTCTGAGTGTGTGTGTGTGTTTATGTGAGCATATGGAGTTGGTTTACTATTGTATTCTTAATAAACGCGGCATACCGCCTTATCCCCTGAAAAGGATCCTGGGTGCTTCTTATAAGCATAACACATCTCCCTGAACGTGGGGCCCCCAAATCGTGGGGCCCGGGGCAGTTGCCAATCACAGTCAAATGGCCTTAGCTATGACCGTGTAGGGTACACTGAGGAGTGAGACAGGACACCAGTTCCAAAGGTTGTGGTGCAGAGGTCCCCCTCAGAGGTGGGCACGGCTCGCCTGCATGACAGGGGTAGCACTCTGCTCCCTACGGACTCGTCCCAGACTATGGCAAGGTCCAGGCCGAGGACGTCCCAGACCACGTGGCGAATTCCACGGTCAGTCTCTCCATGCCTGGAGATGGATCAGTGGGCATGAGACAAAGGGCTTCTGAGAACTCAGCCAGAGTGAGAGGCAACCCCTGCCAGTCCTGGTTGCCCGCGCTGACCGTTGGGAGTCCATCCCAGAGCACCTCGCGGGTGTCACAGACTCACAGGTTGTGCCCACTCTTGGCCCCGTGCGGTCCCTGGGGGGAACCCCATTCAGTGTGACAGCCCTTCTCGGGCGTCCACTCTTTCCTGGGGTTACCCGGTCCACCTCCTGGAATCACACCTCTCTGAGCTTTTAGTACGTATGTCTCTCACTGTGGGTCCCCTCAGCGAGTCCAGAGGAACTAATGCCACCCTGTTCTCTAACCCAGAAGGACTCTTAGCCAGCGTAAAACAGGAGGGTTTCCTGACCATCTGAACACAGCGTAGGAACTCTCAGGGCCCTCAGGCCTGGCCTCCCTCAGCACAGCACATCCCAGTCCCTCCTGCATCCAGGTGGGCTCTGCCTGCTCCCTCCCCCCAGTCCAGAGATCCTGAGCTTTGCAGCTGGGCCTTTGATATCCCCCGGCCCCAAGCCTTGCCCATGTCCTTTGTCTTCTGTCCAGGTAAACAGTGTTGCATTGGCCTCCTCTCCTCTCTGCTTCTACTCTCATCCGTCCATCGTTCTTCTCTGTCTGGAACCGGCTGGTCAGGTCACCGTGGTCCTCTCTCTGTAGCCCTTTGTCCTCCTGCTGCCCAGAACCGTCTGTGGCATCTGAGCTGGGTCTCCCGGTCACCCATTGCTGGGTTATCCATTCTCCAGGCCATTGGCTGGGGTCCCAAGTTCCATCGCTGGTCCCTCTAACAACAACCTCCCTCTCCCATTAATTGGTTAAACCAGTAACACCCATGGAAACTGAGTCCCACCACCTCCGCATGCAAACCACTGAAAAACACAGAAAATCCCCCACTTCATCACAACAGGCATTGGGGTGCCTGCAACTGGATTCTCGTTAATTAAGGTTCTCTCTGTTTCTCTTCTCTTAGGGAGGATCGGAGACCAAAGAGCCCCTCTCTGGTGAGGGATCCCATCGCACCGGCCATGCCCAGATCTGGTGCTTCATCCCACTCCTCCTCCTCCTTCTTCTTCTCCTGGGGGGTCTCCCCCTAGTGCTACACCAGCAAGTCTGAGGTGTGCGATGAGAACGTGGCATCTCTGCCTGCACACAACCTGGCGGGGGAGGCCATCGACGTGACCATGCTGGGTGGACCCCAGCCTGTGGCGCAGCCTGAACAATCCCTGGGAATGGGAGGCTGCTGTCACTTCACCCGCTTGGCACGGGGGTGGCAGTCCTGGTGGTGATTGTAGCGTCCCTACCCCACCTCCTCACCCTCTGCTTGGACCCCACACAGCCCAGGAAACCATCACGGTGAGGGACTGCAGAGCTCTGTGCTGGCCTCGGTGGGCAGCAGGTGTCCCCAGCCCTGAGATCGGTGGGGCGGGCAGGGGAGTGGATTGGGCTTCCCTGGCCCCAGCATCAGAGTAGAGAAGGGAATTGGGGGACTCTGTCCCCAGGAATGGTGCGGATCGGGGGTCTGCCCAGCCCCTGAGAGGGCAGGGGGCTCACCCGGGGGTGCTGGGAGAGGTGGGAGGTCAGGCTGTGCCTTTGCCCAGACTGGAAGAGGGAGGAGAGAGGGGCCTCAGGAGAAGGGGTGCGGTGGGGGCGTGGCCTCAGGGAAGGGGGCGGAGCATCCCAGAGAAAACTAGAAGTCAGCACCTAGGACTGTATTTATATGGCACAAGGCAAACCCAGGTGACCAGAGGCCTCTTTAGGAGCTGGGAATCACTCTTGCTTCTGCCACAGACAAGGTAAGTGCCGTTTAGTTATTGTAAAACATTTGAAAATATAGAAGAGAAACACTGGGGCGAAATCCTGAGTTCTTCAGGGGAAGAGGGGGGAGATCCTCCTCCAGGCTCTGACCCCACTTCCCGAGCTGGTGCCCGGGTGCCCAGGCAGAGGGGCTGAGGAGGGTAAAGGAACTGCAGAGCTGACTCCGCTGCCCCAGGGTGTCTCGCTGCGTGGAAGCCCCTCAGCCCCCCACTAACCCCTGATCCCCTCCTTGGCCCCCATTCTACCCCAAGTGCCCCTCCCCCATTTCTTCCCCCCTCCCTCTTGCCCCCCAGCTCCCCTCACCCTGCCCAATGAATAATTCCTTCCTGACCCCCAGATCCCAGCACATGCCTGGGGGCAGGGAGAGGGTGTGGACACTGTTACCACTCAAGAAAGAGATCGTGGAGTCACTGTGGAGAGTTCTCTGAAGACATCCACTCAATGTGCAGCGGCAGCCAAAAAAGTGAACAGAATGCTGGGAATCATTAAGAAAGAGATAGATAATAGGACAGAAAATATCATCTTGCCTCTATGTAAATCCCTGATACGCCCACATCTTGAATACTACGTGCAGATGTGGTCGCCCCATCTCAAAAAAGATCTATTGGAATTGGTAAAGGTTCAGAAAAGGGCAACAAAAATGATGAGGGGTCTGGAATGGCTTCCGTATGGGTAGACATTAATAAAACTGTGTCTTTTCAGCATAGAATTGAGATGGCCAAGGGGAGATATGATAGAGGTCTATAAAATCATGACTGGTGTAGAGAAAATAGATAAGGAAGTGCTGTTTACTCCTTCTCATAACACAAGAACTAGGGGTCACCAAATGAAATTAATAGGCAGAAGGTTTAAAACAAATAAAAGGAAGTATTTCTTCACACAACACACAGTCACTTGTGGAACTCCTTGCCAGAGGATGCTGTGAAGGTCAACTCTATAACAGGGTTCAAAAAACAACTAGATAAATGCATGGAGGACAGGTCCATCAATGGCGATTAGCAGGATGGGCAGGGATGGTGTCCCTAGCCTCTGTTTGCCAGAAGCTGGGAGTGGGCGACAGGGGATGGATCACTTGATGATTCCCTGATCTGTTCACTCCCACTGGGGCACCGGGCACTAGCTACTATCAGCAGACAGGATACTGGGCTAGATGGACCTTAATCTGACCCAGTATGGCCGCTCTTATGTTCTTATGCACACAAGATGTGGGGAAGTGAGAGGGCCTATTTCTCCCCTCCCTCAACACTGGAACACACATGGGGGGCAGAAAGCGGGACTCAGGGCACCCCCAGATCCTGGAACAAACACAGGTAGAGGGGCTCAGGTCGCCCACAGATCATGGCATGGCCAGGGGACGGAGGGAGGGGCTCAGCCCCACCCTGTGCCTAAGCACTGCCACTCGCCCAGCCTCCTTGTCTCCCTTCCCCATGTTCTACCCATCCCCACACTCTGTCCTGAGAGCAGAGGGGGGCTGCAGGTAACACACATCCCCTGAGGTAACCCAGCACCCACACACACTGGCTCCCCAGCAAGTTCTCGGCTTTCAGTAGAACCCAAGAGTCCTGAGATTGCTCAATCAGGGCAAGCTGCAAAGAATGGGACAGACAATCCCCAAACTGGTGGTTATTCTAATAGATTCACCAAGCCAGCAACAAAACAGCGTCTGCAATAACTTACTGGTTACTCAGAAGCCAAAACTGTTCCCTTAAAGAAACCAGCCTTGGGCTGCAATCCAGACAGCCAAGTGAAGTACGATCAGGATTACTGAAAATCTTGCTCATCATATAAAATATTCTCCCACTTTCAAAGGATTGGACACATTCCTCACCAGCTCAGTGAATATTTCAGCTCTTACCCAAATGCACTTACAGCCAACGCTTGTGAACTAAACTAAACTTTATTAAAAAAGGAAAGAGAGGGGATTGGTTAAAAGATCATTATCCAGCCAGCTATGAATAGAGTTCTTAGGTCAGTTTCGTAGTAAAGATGGTGAGCTTCAGAATTGCAAAGAGTCCTTTCCTGAATCTGTTCATCAGGTTATAGTCCCAAATAGACAGGCCAATGTCCAATATCAGCGTGATCCAGACTGGAGCTGGAGACCTCAGTCTTGGGAATCGAACTTCCCCCATGAAGCTTAAGCAGATCTGAGATTACAGGATCGGGGCCCAAGAGTTCTTTTATAGTTCTCTGGCAGCATCTGGACAGTGGACATTCCTTGGGGGAATAATAGGTGACTATCATGGCTTTGAAATAAGACCTTCTATTTCCGAAGGACCTCCGGTAATTAGCTGCCTGGATTAACATAAAGCAACTGCCCGCCTTCTGCCATTTACAAGTAATTAACTGCATACTTCAAAGAGGAATGAAGACAGTGAAATTAAATGTTAACATCTCTTTTGGATCTCTGAATTAACAAAATATAGTGACAGACAGGAACCGTTTGGTTACATTGTCAACCTCTAACAGCGTATACGTAAACACACAAAAACCACAATGATTACCTCCTAATATGTCTCTAAAGTTTGAATATGGGCTTGTCTGCTAATGTTTAACCCCTTCTGACACCATGTCCCCCACTCCCCTTCTGACCCCTAGACCCCACTCCCCTCCCTGAGCCAGGGAAAGAACTCAGGAGCCCTGGCTCCCAGCTCCCCATTCTAACTGCTAGACCCCACTCCCCTCCCACAAGGGGAGCCCCAATCCCAGCCCCTCCGCTGCTCTAATGCCTAGACCCAAGTCCAATCCCAGAGCAAAGGAAAATATCCAGGAGTCCAGATTCCCAGCTCCCACCACCACCCCCTGCTCTACCCACTAGATCCTGCCCCACTCCCAGAGCCAGGGAAAGCACCCAGAAGTCCAGAGTCAGACCCCACTCCCCTCCCTGAGCCAGGGATAGAATTTAGCAGTCCTGGATCCCTGGCTCTCCTCTCTAGCCTGCCTGACCCCACTCCAGATTTATAATTGTATCACTGGTATAAAGATCTGGCCGTTCCCCCCAGCTAGTTCCCCCTCACTCCCCCTTCTCCCCCTGATCCTCCTGGATTTGTTCGGGGGAGGATTTTGCTGTATGTGGGGGTCCCTCTTTCTGCCTGCCCTGCCTCCTGATTGACGAACCCAGGGAGCTCAGGAGAGCTCAGCTCCCTGCACTCTGATCCAGCTGACATCTGGATCAGGGCAGTGCCTGGAAACACCATGGCTCCAGCCCAGCTGCTGTGATCCCCACACGAGAGCCCTGTGCTTTGCCGCAGACAGGGGAGCCTGTTGGACGTGCTGGGGAGCAGCAGTCTGTGTAGGTGTGGGGACATCACCGTACCCCAGTACCCATGCCAGTGCTCCCCAGAGCTCTCTGGGTGGCTGTTCCCCTGCTGCCGCACCCCAGAGGTGGCTGCAACTCAGCGACGGATGAGCTGTCTCTGGACAATATAATTGTCTGGTTGTTCCCCAGCTGCCCCTCCCCAGAGCTGGCTGCAGCTCAGTGCCAGGTGAAGGAGTCTGGCACATCCAGCGATTTAGGAGGTAAGACATGAAGGGAATTGAGGACCTTCATGTGGGTGTGCACCCTTCTCTCTCTATCTCTTCCTGCCGGAGGGAATGGGGCTGTGAGTATTTCAGGAAGGTCACCCTATTGCCTGCAGCTCACATGGGGGATTCAGTTCCCAGCACAATGAGGGGAGATTCATTTTGGGGGTGGGGTGGGGAGCGGGGGTTTACACAGGTGCTTATCCGCCCAGCTATCTATTGTATGGAATGAGAACTGTTCACCCATGTGTCTCATGTCCCAACTACACACAACTAAATCAACTGCCCCCTAGTGGACAGAATCAGAACTGCCAGGTTGAATGTGTCCTAGTCCCTGTGCTGCCCACACCCAGCAGCAACTCTCCTTCAGAATCAGCGGGCAATGGGGCAGGCAGGCTATAGCATAGGTTGTTGGAGAGCTCTTCTCTCAGATCCAGGGAGGGTCAGAGCAGCTTGCAGGCTTCTGGGATGCTGCTAGGATGTGTTGTGCCTGTGGAATTGCCTGCCACTAGATTGTGGTAAATGAAGCCTCTCTCTGTTTCTCTCCCTCTAGGGAGGCTGAGAGACTGAAAGCCACTCCTAGCTGAGGGGCACCATCGCACCAGCCATGGCGAGATCCAGTGCCTTCATCCCTCTGCTCCTCCTCTTCCTTCTCCCTGGAGTCTCCTCCGACTGCTACATGGGCACAGCTGAGGAGTGCGAGGAGACCATGACCTTCGTGCCCGGGTACAGCTTGGTGGGGGAGGGCATTGACGTGACCACTCTGAAGCGGACAGGGGCCAATCTGGTGGACACCAGCCTGTGGCGCCACCCAAATGGCACCTGCACCCTGTGCGAGAACCGGCTGCAGGGGGGGAGACTGCACAGGGTACCTCTGGCCATGGTGGACTGGAATGTCCAAATGTTGTGCACCAACGACCTCAGCAGCTCAGTGAAAGAGTCAGCCGCGGCTGTGGCCCGGGCACTGGCGTGGGATGTGAACAATGAGTGGATGTCAGAGCTGGGGCTGGAAGAGGATTCCCATGGCCCGGCCTTGAGGGGGTCCAAATCCCAGCTCACCAGCTACGCTTCCCAGAAGGAGAAAGATGACAAGTACATGTTCGTGTACCAAGAGATTCCCTGTGTGTTTTACAGGTGAGAATCCCCAGCTAGGCCCCTGCCCTGCCCTGCTCCCAGCAGCACATTGTTCCCTGCTGCTCCCGCCACCCTGCTCTGTGCAGCCCAGCGCCCCCTACTGCTGCAGCGGGGTAATGGGGTAGCACTGACTGCAAGAGGAGAGCGCCTCCTACTGCGCCCCCACCTGCCAGGGAACCCACGAGTGAGCACTGGGGAAGTGGGGCCAGTTTGTTCAGGGGGAAGGTGCAGGAGGTCTCTGGTTGGCTCCTAACTCCTCTCTCTTTCCCCTCTGGGCAGGGTGAGATTCACTCACGACCCTCCACTGACGCCCCAGTTCTCCCGGGCCCTGAGAAGCCTCCCACTCAGGTACGACTCAACCACATACCGGTTCTTCCTGACCACCTACGGTACCCACTACGTGAGGCAGGCAGACCTGGGGGGGCGCGTGCAGCAGCTGATGGCCATAGAGACCTGCCGGGCAGTGCTGGACGGGCTGACAGCCGATGAAATCAAGGATCGCCTGCGCTCACAGTTCTTGCAAGACCTGGGCCTGAGCCAGAGCAGCCAGGGCAGGGGGAGATCCCAGATGCCCTACGTGGAGAAGCGCATCCAGGTGACGGGTGGCAACAGTGACTCCAATTTGCTCTTCTCCACCAATCAAAATGCCAACTCCTTCTCGACCTGGAGGGAGAGCCTCAAAACCAGCCCCGACCTGGTCTCCTACTCTCTGATGCCCATCCACACCTTGGTGACACCCAGCGACCCCAGGCGGGAGGCACTGAGGCAGGCAGTGAAGGAGTATGTGGATAAGCAGAGGCTCAAGAAGAGTTGCCTTCGTAGCTGCCCACAAGGGAGTCAGGTCGACTCCGACGACCCCTGCAAATGCTACTGCCCCGGCAACCCCTTCACCAACTCCATGTGCTGCTCACTCAAGAGGGGCACGGCCCGGCTGAAGGTCCATGAGCTGCGAGGCGCAGGCCTGTGGGGAGACATCATGACCGACACTGATGCCTACGTCAAGGTCTTCTTCCAAGGCCGGGAGCTACAGACAGAGATCATTGAGGACAGTAACTACCCCACCTGGTACGAAGAACTGGACTTCGGGCCAGTGACGCTGCCGGTGATGCTGTGGGAGCTGTCCAAACTGGAATTGGAGGTGTGGGACAGCGACCCATGGGAGGACCATCGCCTGGGCTACTGCAGCACCAACCTCGAGGTCGGCAGGAGCAACACACTCACCTGCCTCCTTGACCACGGCCACTTGCAGTTTTCCTACACGCTGGAGTGTGGGCCCAACCTGGGGGGCAACAACTGCCATGAGTACGTGCCTGTGAGAGGCTGAGAGGATAGAACCCAGGAGTCCTGGCTCCCAGCCCCCACTGCTCTAACCCACTAGACCCCACTCCCTTTCTTGAGCGTTACCAAGTCTCACAAGAAAATAAAGCAGCAATGCCTTTCCAAACTAACCCCGCCCATCTCAGAGAGAGTGCAGGGGTGTGTTTAGACAAATCCCTTTGTTGTTTTCAGTAGGTCTAGTTTTGTTGCTTCCAACTGGAAGTTGCACATTGAAACTAATAAATGTGTGTGTACTCTGGCATAATTTTGTTTTTATTAAAAAAGTTCTCGTGCTCGCCAGCCGCCTTGGGCGCTGTTGCCTCCTTATGGCACATGCCTGTGTTGAAGTACATCCTAGAGCAGGACAAGCAATTGGCACATCGTATGTATGGAACGGGCAGGCCAGAAAGTTCCCAAATTTGGGGATTTTTTCTTCATTGAACGGGAGTGGGGATTGGAGGCTTCTCAAATTCTAATGACGGGCGTCTTCATTGGCACTGGTCAATCACCGAATCCGCTCTGCCATCCCTTTTACAACTGGAACAGTGTGTTGAAACCCCCTAGTACCAAAAAGCTCCAAAACAAGCCCCCTCCCCAAGAAAACAGCTCCCGCCCCCCCTCCCCCAACTCTATAAGAATTAAAGCAACTTTTGAAAAAAGCAAGCCCAGTTCCACTGGGTACAATCAGCCCTCCCACTCCCCAGTGCCTCCTCCTGGGAACGCCCTCCCCTGCTCTCTGGGGTCTCTGCTCGCTGCTGCTCTGGCGCTGCCCTGGTGCCTGCGATTCTCCCAACCAGACTATGTCCTTGTAAAGCATTAAACGAGGGATCGTACCCTCAGTGCTGCTGTCGACTCAGCTCATTGTACCCCCATCAGTGCCCTGTGTACCCCACTTCCTGCAGCCTCTCCCCCCCCATGCCAGGAGCTCTGTACCCCCCATGCCAGGGGTTCTTTGCTCCTCCATTCCCCCTCCCCCCATACCAGGGGCTCTGTTTACCTTGCATAGTAGAGGCTCTGTTTGCCCCCCTCCCCTTCACTCCCTTCCTCCACAATCCCTCCCATGCCCCCTCTTCTTATATCTTTTTGTCCTATCACAGACCTCAGGGTTAAGAACATAACAGCGGCCAGACTGGGTCAGACCAAAGGTCCATCTAGCCCAATATCCAGTCCACATCAAAGCCCCCAGGCACAGGTTGTGCAGGGGCTGGGGCTGGGCTGCAGACGCAGGCAGGATGCTGGGGGCTCCTGGGGCTTGACTCTTTGTGGCCACATGACTCACGGGCTGCCAGTAAGCGTCTGAGAAGAGGCGGCAGCAAGATGTGGCCAGAAGCCCCCCCAGCAGACAGCCCTCCACAGCTCCCACCCCTCCCAGAGGAGAGTAGGAGAATCAAGACCACAGAGGTCAACAGAGCTTTGAGGCAGAGGCCCATCAGAGCAGGCTGAGCCCTGTGCAAAGAGAAACAAACATCAGCTGGATTGTTTAACAGGTGGGGAAACTGAGGCAGGGAAAGGGTGGGGGTACGCCAAGGTCAGGGAGTAGAATAGAACCCAGGAGTCCTGGCTTCCATCCCCCTACCCACTAGACCCCAGTCCCCTCCCTGAGCTGAGGAGGGAACTCTAGTGGGTTAAATCTGTGGGGCCTTGTACAGCAGACACAGAAGAAGGAAGGACACTGGGAGCCTTTGCAATGGAAAATAGTCTGTGGAGCCCTTTACTGTACCAGTAGCGATACCCCCATTCCCAGCCGGCCCCAGAGCCGGGGGGCTCATTGGGAACAGGACACAGGGCCATTCCCCCTTAGGGGGTGCCGGCTCCACTCCAGCCCTAGGGCAGGGGACTGACTGGCTCAGATGGGTGGGGAACGGGCCATGGGGCCTTTCCCCTCTAGGGGGCACCAAACTCCACCCTTCCCCACCACAGCTACCAACTGCCCAGGCATCCCCCACACAGTCACCTCCCACCCCGGCCCTCTTCTGGCCGGCTTGGGCAGATGGGTTATGGGATTCGGGGCCTTTCCTGTCAAGGGGGTGCTTCTGATCCAGCCCCAGGTTTGGGGGGTACTTTACCTTGAGTTTTCATAAGGAACCATCCGGGGCGGGGAGAGGACAAGTGGGTCGAGATGAGCCAGAGCTGCTGGGGTTCCTACAGCTCCCAGAAGACCTGTCAAAGCTGATCCCCACTCCGGCACTTCGAGTGCAGAAGGTGGGGGCCTGCAAGGACACCAAAAATTAATACTGGTCACTCCAGGCTGGTATTAAACTCCCAAAGTTACAGCTTTTCTCCAGGGACTGGAGATGCCTGGAGAAGTATCACTGCCGACTGGTGGATACTGTACTCAGCAGGACTAACAGGAGACACATTCAGGTTACTTCAGTGATGATAGATCCCAAAGTGTTCACCCAGCACTGAGAGGGTGTTCACTCAACTGCACCTGTTCCCCAGCAGCCTCTGGGGAGGGGCAGCTGGGGAACAGGTGCATGGTGACGTCACACCAGAAGGGCCATGTTTCTTTCAGGCGCCACGGCAACTGGGAAATGTCACTCCACATTGCAGCTTAGAGATTAAGAATTAAAATAAAGCGCTCGGCGTAGAACCCAGGAGTCCTGGCTCCCAGCCCCCCCTGCTCTGACCCACCAACACCCACTTCCCTCCCAGAGGTGGGGAGAGAACCCAGGAGTCCTGACCCCCTTCTATGTTAATGGAGAAAGCCAACACTTGGCTCATGCTGCCGTGGGTGAGACACAACTTGGCTCGGGAGTGGAGAGACAAGGAGGTCAGAGACCCCCTGTGCAGGAAGGTTAAATATCTGGACATATTTAGTCTTGAGAAAAGAAGGGGGGCTCGAGAACAGTCTTTAAATGTGTTCAGGGCTGGTATAAAGAGGACGAGGATCCACAGTTCAGGTAGGACGAGAAGTAACGGGGTTAATCAGCAGGAAGGGAGATTTAGGTTAGAAGAGAGCAGGAAAGGCCCCTTCCCTGCATTTCTACCCTGCTGTCGCCTTGTAGGGCCCTGTCTTCTCCCCGCAGGCCCAGCAAGGGCCAATGAGGATTGATGAACTGGCTCCTCACATAGCTCTGCCCTGATCCCTCTTGCAGAGACAGAATCCCAGCCTAATGCCAGGTGCTCAGAGCTCGCGTCAGAGGTTCCGTCACCGCTGGGTTGACCAGCTCTCCTTTGCAGGGCTCAAACGTTATCTTACTGGTGGGTGTCCCTAGCAGATAAAGCTGGAACAGAATTTCACTGGGTCCAAAGTGGGCCAGGCGCTGGGACTGGCTGCCCGCCAGCAGACACCCCCGTTGTTCCTCCATCAGCTGCAGGCGCGGCAGGGTTTAGCCGTAAATCGCTATGGCAGATATTAAGCTTTTCACCCATGGAACCTCGGCACGTGTCCTGATCCCTTGCTTTCGCCTAGCTTCCGTGAGGGCAGCCGCGGCTGGGTGAGCCAGGCCTAGTCTCCTTCCGGTGGTTCCTGGCGACACCTCCTGGCTTGGATCCGCATGATTCAGAAGGAGACTGGAACTGGGAATGAACGGATTGAATCTGAGGGCTTGGAAATGAAGCTGGATTCGTGGACAAAATCAGGAGCTGGGGTTATTTTGGCCACTGCTCCCTTTGGAGAGAACTCTGGGGTGGCGATGAAGAGGCCGGGTGGACAGATGGGAGCAAGTTTCACCATCAGGGCAGCCACCTGTACTGTCTCCTGGACTCCACCAGGTAAGGTTCTCGATTCTGGTTGGCCGCATTCCTGGAGGTTTCATCTGGGGACAGAATCTTTACTGAAAGATTAATCTTTAATTCCTGGACATACCCTGCCCCCCATCGTCCCCCCACCCCTGGTACTCACATTAGAGACAAACACCTCCGTCTGACCGCTTTCCAGCATCTGCTCCTGTTCTATGTCCAACACCACACTGCTGTCGGCTGCCGAAAGAGTAAGGGACTGGGTCAGCTCCCTTCTCTCCCCTCTAAACCCAACTGAACCTCCCTGAGGCAGGGATAGAACCCAGGTTTACATCAGTCCCAGCATCCCCTGCTCCAACCAACTCAACTCCACTCCCCTCCTTGAGCTGGGAATAAAACCCAAGAGTCATAGCTCAAAGCCCTCCCTGCTCCATCCCACCAGCCCCCACTCCCCTCCGGCATCCTGCATTCTTAACCTCTACGCTGAAATGTGGAGTGGCTTTTCCAGTTGCTTTGGTGATTGAATGAAACCTGGCCTGACTTGTATTTTGTAAAAACTATTGATAAATAAAGCACTTTTAAAAATGTCCCATGTTGCAAAAGGTTTGATTCTCATGTGATCGGCGCATGTGGCTTCCTGTGTGCAAAGATTGTTCCCCAGGTGCTCTGCCCCAGAGGTAGCTGCATCTCAGCACTGGGTAAGCCATCCTGGTGTGACATCACCTTGTGGCTGTTCCCCAGTTGCCTCTCCCTAGAGGTGGCTGCATCTTAGTGCTGGGTGAGTATTTCAGGGTCTTTCATCACTGAAGTAACTTGAATGTGCCTCCTGTTAGGCCTGCTGTAGTATGCAGGGGCGGCTCTAGTCATTTCACCGCCCCAAGCACAGCGGCACGCTGGGGGCACTCTGCCAGTTGCTGGTCCTGCGGCTCCGGTGGACCTCCCGCAGGAGGTCCACCAGAGCCACCCGCCGCCCTCCCGGCGACCAGCAGAGCACCCCCCGCGGCATGCCGCCCCAAGCATGCGCTTGGCGTGCTGGGGTCTGGAGCCGCCCCTGGTAGTATGCTTCCCAATCTGGGTCTATACTGATTATGTGATATGTATGTACCTTGTGAACCTTGTAACCAATACATGTAATCTCTCATAACTCAAGCCTGACGCCAGATGTGCAGCACCTTCTTCTTTAACTAGTGCAAATTTGATTTTAAACATTAGCTTTAATAAAATTTAATATTCACCAGTAGGTGGCGATGCTTCTCCATGCATCTCCAGTCCCCGGAAGCTGCTCCTGTAACATCAGTTCCTTCTGTATGTCCTGTAGTCTGACTCAGTGTAGGCACCTAGGGAGGCTTTATGATTATCCCCTCCCAAAGCCAGCCACAAAACTCAGGAGTCCTGGCTCCAGCCCGTCCCCCACCCTCGCTCTGACCCACTTGGCCCCACTCCCCTCCCAGAGCTGGGATAGAACCCGGGTGAGCCGGGGCTGGGGAGCTCAGACTCCCGGCCTGAACTGGGCAACGTTTTTCAATTTTTTTATTTTAAATGCAGATTCAACTTGACAGAGAAATTTTACAAATTTGTTTCAATTTCTATAAATTCTTTTCGTCCCCGTCCCTAAAATGGTCCAAAATCTTGAAACATTTTGATACTTCAATTCCAGTCAAAAGCTTCTATTTTATTTTTACCTCCACATCGAAGTATTTCATTTGACCCAACATGATTTTTTTCCTGTGTTTTCACTTTGCCAAACAACTAATTTTTCTTTCTTTTCAGGTTCACCCAAAATGAAATCCCCCCCCCCGAGTTTTTGCACAGCCAGCCAACTGCATGAAAATCAAGTTTTCACATCACTCCAATCATTCAGTTTGAGGAGGATTGAGTGTTGGGAAGGACCTGGAGGCTACAGTGAATCGCAAATTGAATATGAGTCAAGACTATGATGCGGGGGAGAAAAAAGTGAATTTTCTGGTATGCAGAACCAGGAGTCTTGTACATAAGATGTGGGAGGTAATTGTCCTGCTCTACATGAAACTGGTGAGGCCTTCACAGGAGAACTGTGTTCTGGGAGCTGCACTTTAGGAAAGATGTGGACACACTGGAGAGAGTCCAGAGGAGAGCAACAAAAGTGAGAAAGGTTTAGAAACCTGACCTGTGAGGAAAGGTTACAAATCTGACCATGTTTAGTCTTCAGAAAAGACTTGAGAACAGTCTTTAAATATGTTCACGGCTGGGATAAAGAGGACAGGGATCAATTGTTCTCATTGACCACTGAAAGCAGAGCAAGAAGCAAACAGTTTAATCTGCAGCCAGAGAGATTTAGGTTAGATAGCACGAAAAACTGGAATCAGCACAGCACAGTAAACACCCCTTCCCCTCATTTCTACCTGGCTGTCGCTTGGTAAGGCCCTGTCTTCTCCCCGTAGGCCCAGCAGGGTCCGATAAGGATTGACAAACCTGTACCTTATCCAGCGCTGCCCTCATCTCTCTCTCATGGAGACAGAAACCCAGTCTGAACTCACACACACATTAACAGAGCGTGTCTATGAGCACTCCCAAGTTGACCCCTTATATGTCCCTTGACTCAGTAGGTTGGGCTGAGAAGCACTTTCAAGCTGTGACCCTCATATGCCCCAGGTTCAGCAAATCCCTTTCCCCACTTTTACGTTACAATTATTTTGGTAGTAACCCACTTGATGAGCAAACTCCACAGGATTTCTCGGCGCTGCAGGGTGTGACATTGCACTCCATATGATTTTATGAAAATAGGCTAATAAGTGTGAATATAATGTAACTGGAATATGCTTCATGCAAAAGGTTTCTTCTAAGGCATCACTACAAAGCTTATAATCTACAGTGTGTTCATCCTACTTGCATGAATGTATCATTCTTGTATCTGAAACTAGAAATATTAAATATAACTCTGAGGTTCTATTGCAATTATGCAACATGTGGGCCATTAACGGTGGTTTTGAATCTTGATAGCTCCCATCAACCAGGAAAATTGACTGTAGATGGCTCTGTTTACTTGCAAGACTTCCTGTGAGTCAAGCCAGGGAAGAATGAAGGCTTGGGGTCTCACAGGACATGTGACCATGTCACCTGCTACTGAAATCCATCTTAAACCTGGTGCTTTTCCATTTAGAAGGAGGGGTGGGGACCCAGAGACACAGAGATTCCTGCCTTGTTCAAAGCTATATGAAGAGGTGGAAGAGAACAAAGGGGCTGTAGTTATGAGAAATCTTCTAGCTACCACCTGAGCTGGAAGAAGGACTGTACTAGGGGAAAGGATTGGGCCCAGACTAGAAAGGAATCTAGTCTGTGAAAGAAGCTCATTGGAACATCTCTGAGGGTGAGATATTACCTGTAATCAGTTTCTTAATGTATTAGGCTTAGACTTGTGTGTTTGTTTCATTTCGCTTAACTTACTTTGTTCTGTCTGTTATTCCTTGGAACCACTTAAATCCTACTTTTTATATTTAATAAAATCACTTTTCCTTATTAATTACCCCAAAGTAAGTAATTAATCCCTGAGGGAGCAAACAGCTGTGCATATCTCCCTTTCAGTGTTATAGAGAGTGGACAATTTATGAGTTGACCCCGTATAAACTTTATACAGAGTAAAACTGATTTATTTGGGGGTTTGGATCCCACTGGGGGCTTGGTGTCTGGGTGCTGGAGACAGGAGAACGTCTTAAGCTGTTTTCAGTTAAGCCTGCAGCTTTGTGGGACGTGGTTCAGACCTAGGTCTGGCTTTGCAGCAGGCTAGCGTGTCTGGCTCAACCAGGCAGGGTACTGAAGTCCCAAGCTGGCAGGGAAAACGGGCTCAGAGGTAGCCTCAGCACATCAGGTGGCAGCCCCAAGGGGGTTTCTGTGACTCAACCCATCACACAGGGCTCTTTAGCTTAGGTACGAGGAGAGTTACTGCAGAGAGAATGGGGAAGCCAAAAACACTCAAGAGAGACTGAGGGTGGGGTGCTCAGCTCTTCGTGAAGCTTGAATCGATTGGGTTTCCCAGGTGGTGGTAGTAGCTGTGGGTCTGGAGCACTGGAGACAAGCAGAGCCCCCAGAACCATCAGTCAGGAGAAGATAAAGTCCCAATGTAACAGATGCAGATTTTGGATCCAGGCATCAGAACACTCACTTGAGCGTGTATGCGGAGGGGGGGGGTTGTTGTAGAAAAAGAGCAATGGTTCAAGGGAGACACTAGATTTCTTGGTGGGTAAACTGATGATTTAAGGGAGTATTTCAAAGCTGTTTTGTTCAGGCTAGACAATAAGAACTGATCATTCCCGGCTATGGGCGGTGTCCCTTCGAGGGAGCTCACAATGCCATTGGGCAGCTTCAGTATATTGGATACCAATAGAGGATTTATTACTAGAGTTGGTCTGATAACTACTGAGCTGGGTGTGCGCAGGCGTGGGGTCATCAACATCTGGAGCAGAAATCCCCCATAATGCAGTGCTTCCCTGCTTTTCTGGTCCCAGAGTTCAGTGTGGTTCTTGCCTTGGAATTTCTGTTCTCCATTCTGTGCGCT
Organism: Mauremys mutica; assembly: GCF_020497125.1. Taxonomy (NCBI): domain Eukaryota; kingdom Metazoa; phylum Chordata; order Testudines; family Geoemydidae; genus Mauremys; species Mauremys mutica. The sequence goes on from NC_059075.1 coordinate 161,672,798, forward strand.
AATGGAGGTGCCTCCATGCCCCATCTTTGATGCAAATGAGACTAGGGGAGTTGCCTTAATCCTGTCACCCTTGTCCGGAGGGGCTTAGGTGTGTCTCCCCCTGCCATTTCATTGCTTTTTGTAAGTCTTTCTTCTGAGTAGTTTGGATTCAAGCAGAGGTGGGGGGGGGAAGGTCCTTCCTGAGTCAGACAGGCTGGATACTGTGCCCTGGTTTCCCAAGAACACAGAGCTGGTAGGTAACGTGACAAACGCCCCCTCCCAACTCCAGCTATATATCCACAGAGCACGCTGCCGGGATCAAACGTTATCTGAATGGAGGAAGTCCCTAGCAGATAATAAAATTGGAGGCCTGATTGGTCGACAAAACCAGGAGCGGAGGGACTAGCTTGGCCACTGCCCCCTTTTGGAGAGAACTCTGGGGTGGCGATGAAGAGGCCGGATGGACAGATGGCAGCAAGTTTCACCATAGTGGCAGCCACCTGTATTGTCTCCTGCACTGCACCAGGCAGGGTGGCCGATTCTGGTTGGCCGTTTTCGTGGAGGTTTCACCACAAGACTTTTAATTTTTTATGAAAATTAATCCTTCATTCCTGGAGGTTCTAGGGGGGTCCTGGAGGGTTGGGGACCCAACTGCCATGACATCACTGGGGCTTCATTGTCCAGGGCCTTGGAGCTCAGCTGGGATCAGGCCAGACAGAGGGACCCAGGTGACGTTGCCACCTCCGCTGGCTTTGGCTAAATCCCATTCACGGCCCGGGAGGTGAGACGTGGACTTCCTGCTCACTCCCCCTCCCTTGTGCTCGTCTTTTCCTTCCCCCTCTTCTTTCTTCTCTCGCCTCTTTCTCTCGCTCTTTTCGCTTTCCTTTGAGAAGAGTCTGGCTCAGCTGGCCCTGGCTTCATTTTTCGCAAAGATGATGTCATGTGAAGACCCCTCCAGGAATACGTCCAATCAAAATTGGCTACGGAAATGGCCCATTGCTGGGAAAAGTTTGCCGGGCCTTGAAGTGGCTGGTCAGGGTGGGGTCTGGGGCCTTGTTTCTCCAGCTATGAGGCTACAAGAGTCAGTCAACAACTGAATTTTGCTCTCTCTGCTGGTCTTTTCCATCCCCTTTCAGGTGTGTTCATCTTGTTGGGTCTTCTGGGAGACCTTTCCCAGCAACAGCAACATCCCCTGCAGGTCCACCCATGTCTCCTTTCCCCCCAGAGGACAGTTTGTTCCAGCTAGAAGAAAAGCAGTGTGTCAGACAGGGGGTCCCTTACAAAAATACAAGTTAAATTCCCCCCCAACCTGGGGCTGGATCAGAGAAGCGGCCCCTTGATGGGAACGGCCCCGAATCCCATAATCCACTTTCCTGAGCCAGCCAGCAGGGGGCCAGGGTGGAAGGTGACTGCGTGGGGGACACCTGGGCAGGGGCTGGCTGTGGTGGGGGAGACCGGGGTCTGTTGCGCCCTACAGGGGAAAGGCCCCATGTCCCACTCTCACCCACCTGAGCCTGCCACGCCCCTGCCCTGGGGATGGAGTGAAGCTGGCACCCCTAGAGGGGAAAGGCCCGATGTCCCTTTCCAACCAGCCCCTCAGCTCTGGGGCCAGGCAGGAAAGGGAATATGGCCGATGGGTACAGTAAAGGTCCCATGGCCCAGTTTCCATTGCAAAGGTTCCCAGTGTCCTTCCTTCTGTGTCTCTCACACGAGGCCACACAGGTTTTACCTACTAGGGTTCTGTTCCGGGCTCTGGGAGGGGACTGGGGTCTGGTGGGTTAGAGCAGGGGAGGCTGGGAGCCAGGACTCCTGGGTTCTATCACTGGCTCCCTGACAGTGATCTAGGCCTGACCTCTCTGTGCCTCAGTTTCCCCACCTGTCAAACAATCCAGCTGATTGTTGTTTCTCTTTGCACAGGGCTCAGCAGGCCTGCTCTGATAGGCCTCTTCCCCCAAAGCTGTGTTGCCCTCTGTGGTCTTGATTCTCGTACACTCCACTGGGAGGGGTGGGAGCTGCGGAGGGCTGTCTGCTTCTGGCCACATCCTGGTGCCTCCTCTGCTCACATGCTTACCAGTGACTCATCTGGCCACACCATCCTCCCTGTGTCTTCAGCCCAGTCCTGGCTCCACCTGAGGCCGGAGACTTTTATGTGGACTGCAAGGTCCCCTTTGAAATGGGAAGGAAATGGCCCTGCCCTGACAGGTCCCCTCCGCTCCACCCCAGAGGCAGCTGCATCTCACACATCCTTGGGTGAGGAATGGCGTGTGGCTGTTGGGTTAAGATAGGAGCTGACGACCCTTATAGGGGAAAAACCCCATTCTCCATCCCCCTAACTCAGTCAGTGCCTCATCCTGCGGCCAGATTAACCCCTGCCAGCATCTCAAAAGGACTCAGCCATCTTTTCCCCCGTGTTCCTATGGCATTTAAAATGTCAGTGCCCTAGGAAACACAGCCACTGGCTTGGGGAGGGGGGCACACAGAGCCCCTGACATGGGCTGGAGCTTTCTTGGCCTGGCTGCAGCGCCTCAAAGCCAGCCCCGGCCTGGGCTCACACGCCCTGGTGCCCACCCACCCCTGAGGGATCTGACTTTCTCCTACCCATGGCCATCACTTCCAGAGCGTGTCGGGCCGAGCAATTCTCACCGACCTGGACAGTTACACAGAGATGCGAATGGGCCACCTGTAGGATGCCGCCCTAGTATCAAACACGCTTCCCTTCTGCTGTCCGGCCGCGCGCCGGGGGCCCGGGCTGGGAGGGGAAGGCTGCCGACCTTTCCCCCACTTTGTGCTCTGCGTGATTTCTGGTAAATGTAAAGTAAAGGCTGGGAGCCAGCGTCCCTAAAAAACTTTTAGTTCCAGTTTCCTATTGGCTCTTTTTCTCCATGGTACAAAGCAAACCCACCTATCAACGGCCTGGGCAGGGGGGAGGGTGCTCGCCCATCCACCCACAACTGAAGGCTCCTGCGCCTGCTCAGGGGGAGAAACCACTAACAAAGCCCAAAGTTCAACTAAATTCAGGGGAAAACAAATGATCAAACAGGAGCAGGAGGTTACAGGGCCATGCCTCTAGGGCCGTCCCTAGGGGGGTACAAGGCCTGGGACAACCTCCCCCTCCACCCTGCCCCTTCCTGTCCCTGCTCCACCCCTTCCCCTAAACCCTCACCCCTGCTCTGCCCCACTCCACCCCCTCCCCCAAGTCCCCTCCTCCGAGTGATGCTGATGAGGAGGCGGGCGTGACCCCTGCTGCCGGTGCCAGGCCACCCCCCCCCCACATTAACCCTCTAGGCTGCCCTGGGCCCCACATGCCCCCCAAAGCACAGGGCCCGGCCAGTTGCCCCAGACCAGCCTATGGACGGGACGGCTCTGACTGGTGCCAACATCTAGGTTTGTCGCAGCCACTGAGGGGATAGGTGTCTTCGTGAAGCTCTTGCTGCACAATCCCCAGCTAGGTGTAGGGGTAGCGGGGTCTCCCTCAGAGCGCTGGAGGCTGGCCCTGGCAGGAAGCACCAGGATCAGAGACCTCCTGCACTACGAGCGGGGGACAGGACGGGACTGGATGGATTCCCTGGCGCTTGGACGTTTCATGGGGCTCTCCACCCCTCATACCTCCCGGCGTGTACTCCCGGAGGTGAGGGCAGCCTTACCGCCCGCCTCCATGGCTTTCCTTGAGTAGGATCTGTGAGCGGGAGCTCCCCGTCCGCCCCTCTCCCCTGCCCTCTGGACCTTGTTATCAGGCCTCTGCCCCGTGAACCCCCTGCCTCCCAACCCACTGCCTCTCACAACATGAGAAGGCTCCATAATCTGCAGCCGGTTCATTTCTGAATCACACGAAGGAAACATTTGTACACACTCGTGCTCCACACGTTCCATTTGCTCACCCTCGTGTCCCACCCCAATACGCAGCGGCAGCACCTTGTGCCATCTCTTGAGGGTGAGGAGCCCCGGGGAGCCAGCTTTATTCCACCGGGTTCTGCGGCCCGCCAGGAACATCAGCTGATGGCTCCATGAAGGTACTTGGACATTTCACACCTATCCCCGGCACCTGCCCTCTTCTGGCATGAGGGAGACTCTGGCGCATGTTTACCTCACGTGCACCAGGTTGCAGACCCCTTGGATGGAGAAAAAGGAGCTGCCGGTCGTACCGGAGCCCAAGGGGGAAGCAGAGGAAGTCGTGTGCCAACAAAGAGCCTGGAGGTGGAAGACTTGGACTTGGATGCAGAGGCAGACCAGGCCCTGTCCTTCCTCTGGGGAGACTGAAACTCCAGTGCTACCTTCTGGAGCTGGGCCAGGAAATCCAGGGCCAGGCTCAGGGTGTTGAGCCGGGGCCAGAGCAGGGACAGGACTAGCTGGTTGAGCACCAGTGGTTTCCGCCACAGGAAGAGGGACCGGAACAGTCCGGTTCACCTCCACAGGCGCTCAGCCACCCTGCTCTCCAAATCCTGCCTGTTCTCCGATGGAGAGGGATGGGTGGAGGAAAGGTGAATGCTCAGAGGGGGTAGCAGACCCGTGCTCTACTGGATGGCCTGAAGCGCGGGTGGGAGGGAGCTCGCCTGCCACCTGTCCCTGACCACCAGGTCAGAGCTCCTGACTCAGTTGACCTGGGAGGAGGAGGCTGCTGATTAGACAGCCTGGCAGGCCTCCAACCGCACCAGGGAGCCTGGGTCCTGCACCACGAACAGCACGTTGGCGGCATATTCTGACAGGACCACAGAAAACTCCGGCTCGTCCTCCGGAGCAGATGGAGGAAGGACTCAATGGCCAGAGTGTGCAGCTGGCCTGGCAGGTGACCGGTTCAGTCAGGGACCAGTTGAGCCTGACCAAGCACTCCACGGAGGCGCAGAGCACCTGGAGGAAACCCACAAACAGTGTCTCAAACTCGAACTCCCGCAGAGTGCCCAGGAGATACCCATAGTCCACCCTGTCGAACGCCTTCTCCTTCTCAGGGACAGGAGGGCGAACGACAGACCATCTCTACACACAAACTCAAGGAGGTCCCCGAGCCCACCAGTGCGGACACCAGTCACCAGGGCCGTCCCTAGGGGAGGTACAGGGCCCAGAACAACCCCCCTCCACTCCAGGCCCCACCCCCACTCCACCTCTTGTCCCAAGCCCCTGCCCTGCCTCTTCCCACCCCTGATCCACCCCACCCCGTCCCCAATCCACCCCTCCCCCGAAACCTCCACCCTGCCTCTTTCTGGCTTCCACCCCCTCCCCTGAGTGACACCAGGAGCCAGCAGCGTGGGGTGGGCTGGGGCCAGGTCACTCGCTGCTACCAGCACCAGGCCACCCTGGACCCCAAATCTGTACTAGAAAAATCCTATTTTAGTTTAGGTATGAATTAGTTATAATGAAGGATACTAAATAATGTCGTATGTATTCAATGCATTGATGTATCTTGTAATTATAATTTGAAGTACCCACCCAGCCACCCTTTCTGAAAGCAGGAAGGAACGGCCTAGTGTGCCCTTGGTAAAGATGCATCAGCCAGAATCTTGTGTCTGAAGCTGATTTCAAGGCAGGAACAGACCCTTGTAGTCACCACTTTCTTACAGGTTCAAAGTTAGCTTTGTGAAAGAAGCAGAAGAGTGTGATGATTGTTTTCTTTAAATTGTAACTCGATGTTCCTGCTTAAATGTTCATACTGTTTCTGAGTAAATCAGTCCTGTTTTATGTGTGAATGAGGGATGTGTGTGTTAGAAGATAAGTGAAACTAACTGGCCATTACATTAGTCCGAGCTGCAGACTGGTACCTATAACATCGACTGGAGGGACAGTGCATGTGTGTCTGAATGTGTGTGTGTGTTTTTATGTGAGCATATGCTAGCTGCTTTACTACGGTATTCTTAGTAAACGTAGCGTACTGCCTTACCCCCTGAAAAGGATCCTGGGTGCTTCTTATAAGCATAACACATCCCCCTGAACGCGGGGCCCCACAAAGCGTGGGGGCCCGGGTCAGTTGCCAATCACAGTCAAATGGCCTTAGCTATGACCGTGTAGGGTACACTGAGGAGTGAGACAGGACACCGGTTCCAAAGGTTGTGATGCAGAGGTCCCCTCAGAGGTGGGCACGGCTCGCCTGCATGACAGGGGTAGCACTCTGCTCCCTACGGACTCGTCCCAGACTATGGCAAGGTCCAGGCCGAGGACGTCCCAGAACACGTGGCGAATTCCACGGTCAGTCTCTCCATGCCTGGAGATGGATCAGTGGGCATGAGACAAAGGGCTTCTGAGAACTCAGCCAGAGTGAGAGGCAACCCCTGCCAGTCCTGGCTGCCCGCGCTGACCATTGGGAGTCCATCCCAGAGCACCTCGCGGGTGTCACGGACTCACAGGTTGTGCCCACTCTTGGCCCCGTGCGGTCCCTGGGGGGAACCCCATTCAGTGTGACAGCCCTTCTCAGGCGTCCATTCGCTCCCAGGGTTACCCGCCCCCGCTCCTCTCTCTGCCTGAGTACAGCCTGGCGGGGGAGGCCATCGACGTGACCATGCTGGGTGGACACCAGCCTGTGGGGCGGCCTGAACAGTCCCTGCAGCCTATGCCAGAACCCGCTGCAGGGAAGGCAGCAGCAGAGGCTGCCGCTGGCCATGGTGGACTGGAGGGTGCACAGCTGGTGCAACGGGGCCTCAGCAGCTCGGTGGACGAGTCAGCCATGGACGTAGCCCAGGCAATGGGGTCGGATGTGAACAATGACTGGAAGTTGGAGCTGGAGCTGTCAGACGAGTCCCCATTCCTGGCCCTGGGCGTTCCCGATCCCGGCTCACCAGCTTCGCCTACCTGAAGGCGCACAGGCCAAGTTCATATTCGTGCATCACGAGGTGTCCTGTGTGTACGACAGGTGAGAATCCCCTGCAGCGCCCCCTGCAGCACGGCATCCTCCTCCGAGCCCCCCGCCCTCTTCTCTGGAGATCAGCGCCCCCTAGTGCGGCTCTAGGGCAAGGGGAGAGCGCCCACCACAGACCCCCCTGCCCCAGGGAAGCCAGGGGAGGTCTCTGGCTCCTAATTCCTCTCTCTTTTCCCTCTGGAAAGGTTAAGGAACCCCAAAGCCCCCCCAAAGCCCCCACTGCCACCCCACTTCCCCCAGGCCCTGCATCTCCTGCCAGCCAGCTACCACTCCTCCGCCTATCAGCCCTTCCTGGCCACGTCGGGCACCCACTAGGTAAGTCAGGCAGCCCTGGCGGGCAGGGCCCTTGGGGGAGGGAGGACAGTGGCTGGGGGGGGGGGGGTGCCGGCCTTGGGAGGGGGCGGAGTGGGGGTGGGAAGAGATGATAAGAGGGCAGGGAGTGGGGCACAGGAAGGGGCAGCTGCTGTCACTTTATGCACTTGGCACAGGGGTGGCAGTCCTGGGGGTGACTGTAGCGTCCCTGCCCTGCCTCCTCACCCCGTGCTTGGACCCCGCACAGCCCAGGAAACATGACAGCCCGGGACTGCCGAGCTCTGGGCCGGCCTGGGTGGGCAGGGGCTTCCCCCGGCTCTGAGATCGGCGGGGCGGGCAGGGGAGTGGATTGGGCTTCCCCGGCCCCAGCATCAGAGGAGAGAGGGGTACGGTGGAGACTCAGTCCCCAGGAATGGTGCGAGGGCAGGGGGCTCCCCCGGGGGTGCTGGGAGAGGTGTGAGGTCAGGCTGTGCCTTTGCCCAGACGGGCAGAGGGAGGAGAGAGGGAGCTCCGGACAGGGGGTGCAGTTCAGGCGGGGCCTCAGGGAAGGGGGAGGAGCAGCCCTGGGGAAAACCAGAAGCCAGCGCCTGTGACGGTATTTATATGGCACAAGCTAAACCCAGGTGACCAGAGGCCTCTTTAGGAGCTGGGATCACTCCAGCTTCTGGCACAGACAAGGTAGGTGCTGTTTAGTTATTGCAAAACTTTTGAAATGTAGAAGAGAAACCCTGGGGCGAAATCCTGAGTTCTTGCAGGGCAGAGCAGGGAGATCCGCCTCCAGGATCTGACCCCACTTCCCGAGCTGGTGCCTCGGTGCCCGGGCAGAGCGGCTGAGGAGGGTAAAGGAACTGCAGAGCTGACTCCGCTGCCCCAGGGTGTCTCGCTGCGTGGAAGCCCCTCAGCCCCCCACTAACCCCTGATCCCCTCCTTGGCCCCCATTCTACCCCAAGTGCCCCTCCCCCATTTCTTCCCCCCTCCCTCTTGCCCCCCAGCTCCCCTCACCCTGCCCAATGAATAATTCCTTCCTGCCCCCCCAGATCCCAGCACATGCCTGGGGGCAGGGAGAGGGTGTGGCCGCTGTTACCACTCAAGAAAGAGATCGTGGAGTCACTGTGGAGAGTTCTCTGAAAACAGCCACTCAATGTGCAGCGGCAGTGAAAAAAGCCAACAGAATGCTGGGAATCATTAAGAAAGGGAGAGATAATAGGACAGAAAATATCATCTTGCCTCTATGTAAATCCCTGGTACGCCCACATCTTGAATACTGCGTGCAGCTGTGGTCGCCCCATCTCAAAAAAGATCTATTGGAATTGGAAAAGGATCAGAAAAGGGCAAAAAAAATGATGAGGGGTCTGGAACGGCTTCCGTATGAGGAGAGATTAATGAGACTGGAACTTTTCAGCTTGGAAAAGAGACGGCCAAGGGGAGATATGATTGAGGTCTATAAAGTCATGACTGGTGTAGAGAAAGTAGATAAGGACGTGTTGTTTACTCCTTCTCGTAGCACAAGAACTAGGGGTCACCAAATGAAATTAAGAGGGGGACTCGATGCCCACAGTTCCTGGAACAAACACAAGTAGGGGGCTCAGGTCGCCCACAGATCCTGGCATGGCCAGAGGGGTCGAGAGAGGGACTCAGACCCACCCTGTGACTAAATCCTGCCACTCGCCCTGACCCCTTGTCTCCCTTCCTGGTGTCCCACCCCGCCCCACATCCTGTCCTGAGAGCAGAGGGGGGCAGCAGGCAACACACATCCCCTGGGGCGACCCATCACCCACACAGACTGGCTCCCCAGCAAGTTCTTGGCTCTCAGTAGAATCCAAGAGTCCTGGCTCCCAGCCCCGTGACTGGGATCTCGGGGGGGGGCACCCTGATATTTCTTAATCTGGGCAAACTGCAAAGAATGGGGCAGACAATCTCCAAACCTGGTGGTTCTTCTAATACTTAGATTCACCAAGCCAGCAACAAAACAGCGTCTGCAATAACTTACTGGTTACTCAGCTCTCTTAAAGAACCAGCCTTGGGCTGCAATCCAGACAGCCAAGTGAAATATGATAAGGATTACTGAAAATCTTGCTCATCATATAAAAATACTGGACACATTCCCCACCAGTTCAGTGAATATTTCAGTTCTTACACAAATGCACTTACAGCCAACTCTTGTGAACTAAACTTAACTTTATTAAAAAACAAAAGAGAGGGGATTGGTTAAAAGATCATTATCCAGCCAGCTATGAACAGAGTTCTTAGGTCAGTTTCATAGTAAAGATGGTGAGGTTTAGAATTGCAAAGAGTCCTTTCCTGAATCTGTTCATCAGGTTATCGTCCCAAAAAGACAGGCCAATGTCCGAAATCAGGGTGATCCAGACTGGAGCTGGAGACCTCAATCTTGCGAATCAAACTTCCCCCATGAAGCTTAAGCAGATCTGAGATTACAGGATCAGGGCCCAAGAGTTCTTTTATAGTTCGTGGCTTTGAAGTAAGAGCTTCTCTTTCTAATTAACTGCATGGATTAACATAACGCAACTGCCCACCTCCCGCCATTTACAAGTAATTACCTGCATACTTCAAAGAGGAATGAAGACAGAGATGTTACTCCATTTACAGTTGATCTAAATGTTAACATCTCCTTTGGATCTCTGAATTAACAGAATATAGTGACAGACAGGAACCATTTGGTTACACTGTCAATCTCTAACAGTATATAGGTAAACACACAAAAAACACGATCATTATCTCCTAATATGTCTCTAACATGGGCTAATATGTTGAACATGGGCTAGTTAGTCTGCTAATGTTTAATCCCTCTTGGCTCCGTGTCCCCCCGTCCCTTCTGACCCTTAGACCCCACTCCCCTCCCAGAGCTGGGGATAGAATCCCAGCCCTTCCCCCGCTCTAACGCCTAGACCCAATTCCACTCCCAGAGCAAATAAAAGAATCCAGGAGTCCGGGCTTCCAGCTCCCACCACTACCCCCTGCTCTAGCCACTAGGTCCTGCTCCACTCCCAGAGCCAGGGAAAGCACCCAGAAGTCCAGACTTAGACCCCACTCCCCTCCCAGAGCTAGGAAGAGAACCCAGGAGTCCTGGCTCCCAGCCCCCCTGCTCTAACCACTAGCCTCCACTTCCCTCCTTGAGCTAGGGAGAGAACACAGGAGTCCTGGCTCCCCTCTCTAGCTGCCTGACCCCACTCCAGATTTACAATTGGATCACTTATGTCAGGATCTGGCCCTTCCCCTCAGCCAGCCCCCCTCGCTCCCGCTGATCCTGCTGGATTCATTACTGGAGGGTTGCTGTAGGCAGAGGTCCCTCTTTCTGCCTGCCCTGCCTCCCAACTGATGAACACAGGGAGCTCAGGAGAGCTCAGCTCCCTGCTCTCTGATCCAGCTGACATCTGCATCAGGGCATTCCCTGGAAATGCAGCCGCTCCAGCCAAGCTGCTGTGATCCCCACACAGGAGCCCTGTGCTTTGCTGCAGACAGGTAACCAGGGGGGCAGGGGAGCCTGGTGGACGTGCTGGGGAGCAGCAGGCTGTGTAGGTGTGGGGACATCACCATACCCCAGTACCCATGCCAGTGCTCCCCAGAGCTCTCTGGGTGGCTGTTCCCCCACTGCCGCACCCCAGAGGTGGCTGCAACTCAGCGACGAATGAGCTGTCTCTGGACAATATAATTGTCTGGTTGTTCCCCAGCTGCCCCTCCCCAGAGCTGGCTGCATCTCAGTGCCAGGCGAAGAAGCCTGGCACATACAGCGATTTAGGAGGCAAGACTTGAAGGGAATTGAGGACCCTCATGCGGGTGTGCACTCTTCTCTCTCTCTCTCTCTCTCTTCCTGCTGGAGGGAACGGGGCTGTGAGTATTTCAGGAAGGTCACCCTACTGCCTGCAGCTCACATGGGGGATTCAGTTCCCAGCACAATGAGGGGAGATTCAGCTTGGGGGTGGGGTGGGGAGCGGGGGTTTACACAGGTGCTTATCCACCCAGCTATCTATTGGAAGGAATGATAAATATTCACCCATGTGTCTCATGTCCCAACTACACACAACTAAATCAACTGCCCCCTAGTGGACAGAATCAGAACTGCCAGGTTGAATGTGTCCTAGGCCCTGTGCTGCCCACACCCAGCAGCAACTCTCCTTCAAAATCAGCGGGCAATGGGGCAGGCAGGCTATAGCACAGGTTGTTGGAGAGCTCTTCTCTCAGAGCCAGGGAGGGTCATAGCAGCTTGCAGGCTTCTGGGATGCTGCTAGGATGTGTTGTGCCTGTGGAACTGCCTGCCACTTGATTGTTGTTAATGAAGCCTCTCTCTGTTTCTCTCCCTCAAAGGAGGCTCAGAGACCGAAATCCGCTCCCAGGTAGGGGGCACCATCGCACCAGCCATGGCGAGATCCGGTGTGTTCATCCCTCTGCTCCTCCTCTTCCTTCTCCCTGGAGTCTCCCCCGACTGCTACACCGGCACAGCTGAGGAGTGCAAGGAGACCATGACCTTCGTGCCCGGGTACAGCTTGGTGGGGGAGGGCATCGACGTGACCACTCTGGAGTGGACGGGGGCGGATGTGGTGGACACCAGCCTGTGGCGCCGCCCAAATGGCGCCTGCACCCTGTGCGAGAACCGGCTGCAGGGGAGGCAGCACCAGAGGCTGCCACTGGCCGTGGTGGACTGGAGGGTCAACATCTCGTGCAGCTGGGAGCTCAGCAGCTCAGTGGAAGAATCAGCCGCGGCTGTGGGCCGGGCACTGGCGTGGGATGTGAACAACGACTGGATGTCAGAGCTGGAGCTGCCAGAGGATTCCCAGGGCCCGGCCTTGGCAGGGTCCAAATCCCGGCTCACCAGCTATGCTTACCAGAAGGAGCTGCAGGACAAGTACATGTTCATACGCCACGAGATGCCGTGTGTGTATTACAGGTGAGAATCCCAGGCTAGGCCCCTGCCCCACCCTGCTCCCGGCAGCACGTTGTTCCCTGCTGCCCCCGCCACCCTGCTCTGTGCAGCCCAGCGCCCCCTACTGCTGCAGCGGGGTAATGGGGTAGCACTGACTGCAAGAGGAGAGCGCCTCCTACTGCGCCCCACCTGCCAGGGAACCCACGGAGTGAGCTCTGGGGAAGTGGGGCCACTTTGCTCAGGGGAAGGTGCCGGGAGTCTCTCTGGTTGGCTCCTAACTCCTCTCTCTTTCCCCTCTGGGCAGGTTGAGTCTCACCCAAGACCCCCCACTGATGCCCCAGTTCTCCAGGGCCTTGAGAAGCCTCCCACCCAGCTACGACTCAGCCACATACCGGCCCTTCCTGGCCACGTACGGCACCCACTATGTGAGCCAGGCAGACCTGGGGGGGCGCGTGCGGCAGCTGACGGCCATCCCGACCTGCCGGGCAGTGCTGGACGGGCTGACAGCCACCGAAATCAAGGCGTGCCTGGGCTCACAGTTCTTGCAGGACCTGGGCCTGAGTCAGACCAGCCACCAGGGCAGCGAGGGCAGGGGGAGCTCCCAGGCGCCCTACATGGAGAAGCGCATCCAGGTGACGGGTGGCAACAGCTTCTCCAAGCAGCTCTTCTCCACCGAGCAAAACGCCAGCTCCTTCTCGACCTGGAGCGGGAGCCTGAAAGCCAGCCCCGACCTGGTCTCCTACTCCCTGACGCCCATCCACACCTTGGTGAGAGCAGGCGACCCCAGGCAGGAGGCGCTGAGGCAGGCAGTGAAGGAGTATGTGGCTGAGCGGGGACGGAGGAGGAGTTGCCCTCGAAGCTGCCCAGAGGGGGGCCAGGCCGACCCCTGGGACCCCTGCAAATGCTACTGCTACGGCAACCCCCTCACCGACTCCATGTGCTGCTCACTCAAGCGGGGCACGGCCCGGCTGAAGATCCATGTGCTGCGGGGCAAAGACCTGTCGGGAGACATGGTGACCGACACCGATGCCTACGTCAGGTTCTTGTTCCAAGGCCAGCAGCTGCAGACAGCCCGCATTAAGGATGATAACGACCCCATCTGGGGAGAGGACCTGGACTTCGGGGCGGTGACACTGCCAGAGCGGCCCAAACTGGAAATGGAGGTGTGGGACAAGGACGTATTGGGCGACGACTTCCTGGGCGGCTGCTACACCTACCTCAAGGTCGGCAAGAACATCATGCTCACCTGCAAACTTGCACATGGCCAGTTGGAGTTTTACTACACGCTGGAGTGCGGGCCCAACCTGGAGGGCAACAAATGCCATGAGTACGTGCCTGCGAGAGGCTCAGGGGATAGAACCCAGGAGTCCCAGCTCCCAGTCCCCTCTTCTCTAACCCAACAGACCCCACTCCCCTCCCAGAGCTGGGAATAGAACCCAGGAATCCTGGCTCCCAGCCCCCCCTGCTCTAACCACTAGACCCCACTCCCCTCCCAGAGCTGGGATTCGAAACCAGGGGTCCCAGCTTGAACCCTCTGCTGCCTTTGAAACCAGGCCCAAAACAAGCCCAACCCATCTCAGAGGAAGACAGGTGTGCACGTGTGGGGTGGGGGGGAGGGTTATACAAATTCCATTATATTTTTTTAGTACTTCTAGTTTTGCTGCCTACAACATGAAGTTACACATTAAAATTAATAACCATGCGCGGACGTCCATTATTAAGAAAAGAGGTCATCCTCTCGCTCGCCACCCTCCGCGGTCGCCGTTGCTTCGTGGGACATTCCTGTGTGGAACCGTGAAAGCATCTTTCACGCGGGACGAGAAAATGCAGCATAGGAGGCGTCGAGTGGGTGGGATTTTCGTAACTGAACGGGAGCAGGGAGTGGAGGCTTCTCAAATTCTGGTGACGGGCAGGAGTCACCCACACCGCGCCTGCCACCATTTTTATAGCATGACTTTGTTAGGGTGACCAGATGTCCCAATTTTATAGGGACGGGCCCAAGATTCGGGGCTTTGTCTTATAAAGGCGCCTAGCAACCCCCACTCCTCTGTCCCGATTTTTCACACTTGCTATCGGGTCACCCTACGCTTTGTGCCGAAGTCCCGATACAAAAAAGCAGCTGCAAAGAAGCCACCTCCAAATAAAACAAGCCCCAAACACCCCACCCACCCACAGACTATCACGCTCAAAAAATTTAAGCAACTTTAAAAATAAATTTTAAAAAAATTACATTAAATTAAATTAAAAAAAAAATCTGAGTGCCACCCCCACCCCTCGCAAATTAAAACCACTTTTTTACATTGAACGCTATTACAGATGCTGGAGGCAAAGCGAGGTTTGGGGTGGAGGCTGGCAGCTCGTGAACCCCACCCCATGTAATAACCTCGCGACCCCCCTGAGAGGTCCCGACCCCCAGTTTGAGAACCCCCGTTATAGGTGGACTTGCCCACATCTGGCGCCCCCTGGTGCCTCCTCTGGGGAATGCCCTCCCCTGCCTTCTTGGGGCCCCGCTCGCTGCTGCTCTGGCGCCGCCCTGGTGGCTGGGAATCTCCCGACCAGGCTTAGCCCTTGTAAACGTAAGCGGGGGGCTGGTCCCGCTATGGTGGGGAACTTTCCTGGCTTCTGCGCTACCCCGGTGAAGTGGGCGAGCGAAAGGATCTGAGTCCTCACTCCCCCTTCCTTTACCCAGAGCCCTGCCTGCCCTCGAGGGCTCCCCTTCCACTCTCCTGTCTGGCAGAGTCCTCGTAACCCCAACAAGGCTGGGCCCAGGATTCCTGGGGGGCTCGACCCCCAACCCTGCTATGGTCACCTGGGACAGGGGCTAGGGTGTCCCCACTCCGGGGGGCTCTCTCTGCACTGGGCACCTCCCTGACCCACTGATCATTTCATACAATTTAAAGCAAATACAAGTTGTTTAATTAACAATTAATTTAAAAAATGAATAAGGAAAAATGGGAAAGATTAAAGCAGGGGTCCCCAACGCGGTGCCCGCGGGGGCATCTAAATGTGTCCTGGCCGGCGGTCGAGCATCCGCCAAAATGCCGCTGAATTTCTGCGGCGTTTCGGCGGTGACGCCTCTCGATGACGTCACTTGTCGGCGGAAAGTGATGTCAACAAGAGGCGTCCCCGCCGAAACGCCGCAGAAATTCGGCGGATGCTCCACCGCTGCCACGGTCCTTCGTCTGGCGCCCACCAGACAAAAAGGTTGGGGACCACTGGGTTAAAGGAAAACCCGTCACCCCACTCTGTGGCAGGGAACATCACAGACAGTGTCTCTGGAACGTCCGGGCAGTTCACAGCCTGGTCCTTGTAGGTCCCAGGCCCCTGTGCGGCAGGGACGCTGCGGGTCGGACACTTGCTCTGGCGGTGGCCACACGCTCCCAGGCTCTGGGTGGCAGGACCCTTCGTCCCAGCGTCGCCCCCGCCCCGTTGGGGTTACGATCCCCCCCAAGCCTGGCCTGCCGAGCCTCTTGGCTGAGGTGTCTCCCTGTGCTGGGCCCACTGCCCAGGGTCCCCCTCGCTCTCCCCAGCTGCTCCCCGCACCTGGCTCCGGACGGCTCCAGCTCCACTTTGCCTCAGCACCGCTGCTGCTGCTGCTCCGCCTCCAGCTCCCGGGCTGCTTCTCTGGCCCCTCCGGCTCTGGCTGCTGCAGCCCTGCTCCCAGGACAGGATCTGCTCTCTGGGCTGCTCCCGTGACTCTGCTCCCAGCACTGACCCGGGATCCAGCTTTATCTGCTAGGGACGCCCACCAGTCAGATGTTTGATCCTCACAGCTGGATTTTGGGGGCGCTTGTCAGGTGACAGAGCCTGCGGAGCTTGCCTGAGCTCCAAGCTCCCTGCTTCAAACTGGGCTTCTGTCTCCATGAGGGAGGGATCACGGCAGAGCTGGGTTCCTAAATCCTTATGGGACCCTGCTGGGCCTGCGGGGAGAAGACAGGGCCCTACTGGTGACCGCCAGGTGGAAATGCAGGGAAGGGGCCTTTTCACTGCTGATCCCAGTTTTTCCTGCTCTCTAACCTAAATCTCCCCGGCTGCAGCTGAAGCCTGTTACTTCTGGGCATATCGTCAGTGGACACGGAGAACAATTGATCCCCGTCCTCTTCATAACAGCCCTGAACATCTTTGAAGACTGTTCCCAGGTCTGTCCCCCCCACCACCACCCTTTTCTCAAGGCTAAACAGGGCCTGATTTTTTTAAATCTTTCCTCCTAGATCGAGTTTTCTAAATCCTTTGTTCATTTTTGTTGCTCTCCTCTGGATTCGCTCCCATTCGCCCACAGTTTTCCTACCGCAAGGTGCCCAGAACTGGACACAGTCCTGCAGCTGAGGCCGCCCCAGTGCCGACTAGAGTGGGACAATCACCTCCTGTGTCTTACATCCAATAGGGGGGAGAGATAACTCAGTGGTTTGAGCATTGGCCTGCTAAACCCAGGGTTGTGAGTTCAATCCTTGAGGGGGCCACTTAGGGATCTGGGGCAAAACTTGGTCCTGCTAGTGAAGGCATGGGGCTGGACTCAATGACCTTTCAAGGTCCCTTCCAGTTCTAGGAGATTGGTATATCTCCAATTATTATTACTCCTATTAATACACCCCTGTGATATTAGCCTTGTTCACAACTACATCACACTCCACTCATTCAATTTGTGATCCACTATCACCCCCAGATCCTTCTATACTGGGGGTCAGGACTCCTCAGGGGGTTGTGTGGTTATTACATTGGGGGGGGTCACAAGTTGTCAGCCTGCATCCCAAATCCCAGTTGCCTCCAGCATTGATAAGGGTGTTAAATTAAAAAAAGTTTTTATCTCTTTCTAAGGGGGGGGGGTCGCACACAAAGGCCCGCCGTGTGAAAGGGGTCACCAGCCCTAAAGTTTGAGAACTACTGTTCGATACACTCAATCCTCCTTCAGCTGAATGATGGGAGCGATACGAAAACCTGGTGTTTTTTTCAGTTGGCTGGCTGGGCCGAAACCTCCGGCTGGGGGGGGGGGGGGAAATCATGTGGGTCAAATTAAACGCTTTGAGTTGGGGGGGGAAGGGAAATAAAATAGGAGATTGTGATCGGAATTGAAATTTCAAAACATTTCGATTGTCTTGACCATGGGGGGCAGGGAGAGGGGGGAGAGACACCAACAATTTGCTGAAATTGACACAAATTCACGACATTTCTCCAGCAGCTTGAATCTGCAATTTTTGGTGAACATTTTTGCCCAGTTCTAGCCGGGAGTCCAAGGTCCCCAGCCCCAACCCACTCAGGCTCTCCCAGCTCTGGGAGGGGAGTGGGGGCTGGGAGCCAGGACTCCTGGGTTCTATCCCCAGCTCTGGGAGGGGAGTGGGGTCTAGTGCTTAGAGCAGGGCAGTGGCTGGGAGCTAGGACTCCTGGGTTCTATCCCCAGCTCTGGGAGGGGAGTGGGGGCTGGTTAGAGCAGGGAGGGGCTGGAAGCCAGGACTCCTGGGTTCTCTCCCCAGCTCTGGGAGGGGATAGTCACAAAGTCTTCTTAGACCAGTGTTTCTCAAATGCGGCCACCGTGGTTTTTTCCCTGCAGCCATGACAAATGCCTGGGCAGGTATGGGGGTGGGGGCAAAGCAGCACCCCCTCCCTGCAGCATCCAAGGGCTGGGGGGGCAGGGCTCAGCACTTCCTGTCTGGCTTCAGCCCCCCCCCCCCCTCCTGCTTCAGCCAGAGTCTCCGCTGGCAGGCATTAATCCCCCCACCCCCTCCAGCTGTGCCGTTCCAGGGGTGGTCTTACTCCTCCTCCTTCAGCCTTGGGGCTCTGGCAGTGGGCTCCTGCCTCCCCCCACCCCCACCCCCAGCTACTGGGCTCCGCCCCCCGGATCCAGCCATGGGGCTGCAGCTCTGGGTTTCAGCAGGGCCAACCTTACTGGGTGCCATGGTCAAAGGGCACAGAAGGGAGCTGTGGGGGGGGGGGGAAGCATCAGGCCCAGGGGGTTCCATCAGGGGGGGGAGGGAGGCAGCCAGGGCCAAGGGCACCAAAAGAGAGAGCTGTACATTAATTTCCTTATTGAGTCTGCAAACAAGACCCTACATAAATAAATGACAGCGGTGCGGCCGTGTAGCTATGCACAATTGTGTTTGTTTCCCCTACAGTTAATTAAGAATTATACAAAAAAAGGCTCAGAGCGCCCACCAGCAAAAGTTGGTGTCGGCACTTGGAGGCCACCGAAAAAGTGTGTTGTGAGAACCACTCCCTAGACTCGCACACCGAGCCAGCCTACTGCTGTGGAATGGATGTGAAAGGAGCCACTTAGGACCGGAGACGCATGGAGAAACATCGCCCCGTACTGGTGGCCACTGTACTACAGCAGGCACTTTAGGAACATAAGAAAAACAGGAGTACTTGTGGCACCTTAAAGACTAACAAATTTATTTTAGCATGAGCTTTCGTCAGCTAAAGCTCACTTCTTCGGATGCATAGAATGGAACACACAGACAGGAGATATTTATACATAAGGAACATAAGAGCATCCATACTCGGTCAGACCAAAGGTCCATCTAGCCCAGTGTCCTGTCTTCCAACAGTGGCCGGTGCCAGGTGCCCCAGAGGGAATGAACAGAACAGGAAATCATCAAGTGATCCATCCCCAGTCGCTCATTCCCAGCTTCTAGCAAACAGAGACTAGTGACACCATCCCTGGCCATCCTGGCTAATAGCCATTGATGGACCCGTCCTCCATGAATTTATCTAGATTTTTGAACCATGTTATGGTGTTGGCCTTCACAGCATCTTCTGGCAAGGAGTTCCACAGGGTGACTGTGTGTTGTGTGAAGAAATACCTCCTTTTGTTTGTTTTAAACCTGCTGCCTGTTAATTTCATTGGGTGACCCCAAGTTCTTGTGTTATGAGGAGTAAACAACACTTTATGTACTTTCTCCACACCAGTCATGATTTTATAGACCTCAATCATATCTCCCCTTAGTCGTCTCTTTTCCAAGCTGAAAAGTCCCAGTCTTATTAATCTTTCCTCATACAGAAGCCGTGCCAGCCCCCTAATCATTTTTGTTGCCCTTTTCTGAACCTTTTCCAATTCCAATAGATCTTTTTTGAGACGGGGCAACCGCATCTGCACGCAGTATTCAAGGTGTGCACGTACCATGGGTTTATAGAGGCAAGATATTTTCTATCCTTTTCTTAATTATTCCCAGCAGTCAGTTCGCTTTTTTCACTGCCGCTGCACACTGAGTGGATGTTTCAGGTTACTTCAGTGAGCAATGACCCCGGAGTACTCACCAGGCACTGAGATGCTTCCACCTCTGGGGAGGGGCAGCTGGGAACAGGTGCAGGGTGACGTCGCACCAGGTGGGCTCGCCCGGCGCGGAGATGCAGCTGCTTCTGGGGCAGGGCAGCTGGGGCACAAGCTTTGCACACAGAGGCACATACACCGATCGCACGAGAATCAAACCTTTTGCAACACACGGGGCATTTTTTAAAGGTGTTTTCTTTATCCTTTTTATTACAAAATACAACTCAGGCCACGTTACATTCAATCGCCACGGCAACTGGGAAATGTCGCTCCACATTGCAGCGTAGAGGTTAAGAATTAAAACAAAAGGCTGGGGCAAGAACCCAGGCGTCCTGATCCTCTGCCTGGTTAACAGGGAGAGCAAAAATCTGGCTCATGCCTCAGTGAGTCAGACCCAGCTTGGCTTGGCGGAGGGGCAGTGAGGTCAGAGACCTTTCTCTGGCTTGCTGTGGGGGGTTAGGTCCGCTGACACCCCCCATCCGCACGGATCAGGGGTGGGGTGGGCCAGGGAAGAGAGGGGGCAGCCAAGGCCTGGGGGTGAGGCCACCACTTGGTACGACGGAAGCAGTGCGAACGGCCGTGCTAAGGCTGAGGGTGATGGAGGAGAGGCGCCAAGGACAGCAGTGGAGCAGGGGCTGATGGGAGGGGGGGAGAAGCAGGGGCAGAGGGGTGCAGAGCATAGGTGCCAGGCAGTGGGCCATGTGGAATGGCGCCCCTCCTGCCAGTCGGCTGGGGGATGGAGAGGGTCAACGGAGAGGGGACGCGGGATTTGAATGGGATCCTGATTAAATACTGAGCCCCAGGGGGTTAAGGCACAAGAGACATGGGGAGGTCGGCCTCCCCTCGGAGCTGGGGATAGAACCCAGGAGTCCTGGCTTGGCACTTACCTCACTGGCAGTGTGAACAGAGACCGACCCCACCCTGCCCCCTAGAGGGAACCTCCTGTTAAGGCAGTGATGGGGCACTGTGAGCAGGGGAGGCCGGAGGGCACCGCCCCCCACAACCAGCAAACAGCGACCCATGGGCATGGGACGCCCCAATACTCTCACTTGGGCATGGAGTCCCCCACTCTAAGGAGGGGAGTTGGGGAGAGCAGCAGGTACACAGGAAGTGGCACCATATGAGACAGGAAGTGGGCACAGCTGGAGAGGGGGGCGGGACACGGACCGTACCACAGAGAGCAGGCCTGCCCGAGACAGGACGTTGACGTCAGAGGGGAGGGGCCGGAGCACAAAAAGGAACTGGCGTCACCATAACACGAAGTAGAGACAGAGCAAGAGGCAGGGCCCACACAAAGCCGATTTTCCCAAAACAGGAAGTAGATACTGGCAGGACGAGCAATGAGACAGGAAGTGGGCTTGGCCAGGTAGAGGTGGGCTTAGAAGAAGTTGACTTGCTTAGTGCGTGAAGTTAACGCTAGCGTGAGGGGCTTCGCCACGCCAAGTGGCACTGCCCAAACCAGGAAGAGGCTCAAAGGGGAGGGACAGAGCCACAGGAAGTGACATGGAGGATGAACCGTCAGACTAAAATGCCACAAATTCACAGACCTCAGAAAATCAGAGGCTCTTCAGGGCGGATCTCACCCCTACCCCGAAGGCAAGAGATGCGAGGAGTCAATAGAAACCGTTCTGGACGGGAGGGGGCTGGCTTGTGCTTAAAGATCAGGATTTAAACTGGGCGTTCGCTCCGGCCATCAGTGCATAAACCTCCCAGCAGGGGGCAGTGGTTCCGCTGGAAGACAGGGCCGTGCTCACGAAACCTGAAAGGCAGAGAATATAGCTGGGGTTAGAAACGCAATATGGGCCCACCCTGCCCCAGCATCCCCAACACCCACACCCATGGTGCGTGCTGAGGGGTGACTATGCCCCACAGTACTTACCAGAAAGCCCCAGCCACACAGCAGGGGAGAGGGGGGTGGAAACCGAACACAGGTCTAGCCGGTGGCGATGGCCACTCCGATGATAATCACAACGATGACGACGGTGACCGAGAGGCAGATGATGATCATGAACTTCTTCTGCCGAGCCCCGCACAGAAGGGGAAAGTGTTAGCCGGCTTCCCACCTTTCACAGCTTAACCCACTAGCCCCCACTCGCCTCCCAGAGCCATCAAAAGAACCCAGGAGTCCTGGCTCCCAGTTAACAGTGAGGTGTATAAAAAGTGGGATGTGGGTCCTTTCCCCTTGAGGGGTGTTGGTTCCGATCCAGCTGCTAAGCTAGGGGTCGGGGGTGAGATTGGTTTGTTCAGTGGGGCGGGAAAGGAACATCGGGGACCCACCTTGCGGGCTTTCTGCTGGCTCTCCCGGGCCGAGCTGAGATGGACGTGTCCCTTCTTGACGTAATCCTGTGAGTCCAGGATGTTCTTCTCAATCCGGTCGATCATCTCCCCCTACAGCCCAGGGGAGAAGGAGGTGGTTGTGATACCCTCAGCCGGCCCAGGATTCGGGGAACAGGGAACCAGGGTGAGAGACGGGGGCGCACGAGGCGGCCAAGCTGAAACGAAGGGGAGATGGACAGGGCTATGGGAGGAATGGGGCAGCACCGACAGGAAGCGGCCCTTCCCCACACAGGAAGTGGCCATTGGCAATGCGGGGCGGGGCTGGGCACACAGGAAGTGGCCTTTCCTAAAACAGGAAGCGGACATTGGCTAGAGCGGGCAAGTGGAAGTGGTGGCTGGCAGGAGAGGCGGGTGCAGGGGAAGGAGCCAGCTGCCCAGAAGAGGGAAAGCTGTGCCCCCAGGGAGGTTCTGGACCCCCCCCTACCTGCAGCTCCACCTCGGTGGCAAGGTAGGTGAACATCTCGTGCAGCTCCTGGATGCTGCGCTCCAGCTTGAGGATCTCGTCGTGCCGGGTCTCTATCTCGTTCAGCGCCTGCTTGGTCACACGCGTGTCCTTCATGATCTGCCGGGGGAGGAAGGAAAGGGGGGGGGGGTCAATACCCCAGCCTGGCCTGGACAGACCCCGTCTCCCCCACCCATCGTTCCCACACACACACGCACACCCGTCCCTGGCACTCACGTTAGAGACAAACACCTCCGTCTGGCCACTCTCCAGCATCTGCTCCAGCTCTTCGTCCGACACCACGCCGCCGCCGGCTGCCGAGAGAGTAAGGGGCTGGGCCAGCTCCCTTCCTTACCCACTAGACCCCACTCCCCTCCCGAGGCTGGGGAGAGAACCCAGGAGTCCTGGCTCCCAGGCCCCCTGCTCTAACCCACTTGACCCCACACCCCTCCGAGTTAGGGAGAGAACCCAGGAGTCCGGGCTCCCAGCCCCCCTGCTCTAACCCTGGCCTCCCCAAGGTCATTGGAACAGGTTTATCATCCATCGATTGCCCTGCATGGATTTGACCCATGAATTCCAGCCCCCCAGCGCAGACCCCTGCTACTCTAGCTCCAGGGGTAACCTGCCTTAACAGGTAGCACCATTACAGCCGTTATCCTCGGTACACAGCTGAAGGGGTAATGCCATTGGCTAGTAGCAGTGGCTGGCTGTTATCCTCGCTGCAGACCTAAAGGAGGTGCTCCATTAGCTGGCAGCAGCAGTAGGCAATTAGCCCATATCGATGAGCCACTAAAGGGGCACGTTCACTCTGCAGGTTACATCCCGGGGCCCTCCCTAGGGATTGGGGGCAAGACTATCTGGCCAACGCAGAATTCCAGTCGGGGATCTGCTCGGTCAGAGGGGCAGGACCCCTTGACCAATCCAGAACCCCCGCCAAGGATAAGGACCATCGAAGGGGCAGGACCCCCTTGGCCAACTCAGAGTCCAGGCTGATGTTCTGGACTGGCAGCGAGGCAGGATCCATGGCTCTAGACTGTCCTAGGGGCAGGATCCGGGGGACGGAGGGAAAGCCCCCCAGGCTGGGCCCTGAGGCCGGCACTCACTGATCTGCAGCTGGCGGTGGATTCGCTCCACGTTGCGGTCCCGGTACTGCGACTGGATGGTGTTGCACTTGTTGATCAGCTCCAGGAACTGCTGGGACAGGATGCCGTGCTGGGAACGGGGAAGGGGGGGGGTGGGTTAATCGCAGCTCCTGTGCCCAGACACAAACACACCCGCACCGCCCTCCTCACTCACCCCTCACCTGGGTTCTCTTCATCCGGATGTTGATGGCGTTTCTGTTCTCATCCTCCTCGCCCTTCTTGGGTTCGATGGCTGGGGAGAGACTCGAGTTGATGGAGAGAACCCAGGAATCCGGGTTTCCAGCCCTGCCCCTACCCCACCTCCGTTCCCCTCCCAGAGCTGGGACGGAACCCAGGAGTCCGGGCTCCCAGTCCCCCAATCTCACACTCACTTTTCAGGCGGCTCCGAATGTCTTTGGCCAGACCCTTGATCTCCTCACGCAGTCTCTGCAGATCTCGCTTCATGCCTGGGGCAGATTTGCGGGGAGGGTGTCAGATGTCAGCCGAGCCCCTCATCCTCCCAGGGACAATCCCAACCCCATCCCCAGATCTTTAAGGGGTCCTTAAGTCAAGCCTAGACCCATCCACTCCTGAGGGGACGTTCAAGAGCCCCCTCCCCAAGAATGATCTAGGCAAAACCCTCCGCTCCCCAATGCTACCCAAGAGCCCCCCTTCGCCTGCCCCACCTATTCCCTCCCCCCGACCGCCCCACATATTCCACCCACCAAACTGCTCCCCGCACACCGCCCCCCATGCCAACCATATCCTTTCCAGACCTTCCCCGCACATCGCCTCAGGCTCCCACCCCCGATTCCCCATGTCCGCAGACCGCCCCATAAGCCTGGTCACACGCCGCTCCACATCATCTCCCCTTGTGTTCCCCTCTCACAGACTTCCCCAAACCCCCTCTCCCAGTTACCCTCTTCCCCCTCCACTCTCCCAGACCCCCACAATACCCCACCTCACCTCCAGCTTCCTAACCCTGCCCCCCACTTCCTCCTGAAAGCCCTCCCTTCCCAACACTGCCCCATACTCCTCCCTGGGACCCCTCCAGCCCCCACATCCATAAACCCCCTGCCCCAACCCAGACCACCCCCACCCTGCAGGGGACCCACAAACCATGCCCCTCTCCCCCAACCCAACCCTGCCACGGGACCCAGAATATGGCCCAGGCCATGCATGATGCCACGTTACAAGCCATGTGGGGGCGGGGGGCGCGTTGTGTCAGTGTTGGAAGGATTCCTGCCCCCCTCCCCTCCCCCCCGGCTTACTGTCCTCCGGCAGCGGGGTGGCCAGAATCGTGGTCTGATGCTTTTCCAGATCCTTCACCTTCCCCTCCAGGGTCTTCAGCGCCTCACGGATCCCCCGGGCCTGCAGGAGCGGAAAATAGACAGAGATGAGACCACCCCGCAGCCTGGAGCAGCCACTCCCATGCCCTGGTGATGGATCAGAGCCAGCGCCCCCTAGAGGGGAAAGGCCCCGTGTCCCATTCCCTGCCCCCAGTGCAGCCAGTCCCCAGCCCTGGGGCTGGACCAGAGCCAGCGCCCCCTAGAGGGGAAAGGCCCCGTGTCCCATTCCCTGCCCCCAGTGCAGCCAGTCCCCAGCCCTGGGGCTGGACCAGAGCCAGCGCCCCCTAGAGGGGAAAGGCCCCGTGTCCCATTCCCTGCCCCCAGTGCAGCCAGTCCCCAGCCCTGGGGCTGAACTGGAGTTGGCGCCCTCTGGAGGGCAGAGGCTGCGTTACCGTCTGGAAGAACTCGTCCGGCGGCTCCCCTTCATCCTTGGACTTGGCCGATCCTGGCTTCACGACCAGGACCACCCGCTCGGCCTCCTCATCGTCTGAGCTCCCGTCATCCTGTGGGGAGGGGGCAGGTCAGGCACCGTACACAGACCCCCCGTTCTGCAGCCAGCTCCATCCTTCTCACCTCACCCATCCCCCTCTGCTCCCCCTCCCCCACCCAGGCTACTCCCCCCGCCCCCCACATCTCCCTCTTCCTGCCCCAGCCCCCATCAACACCCCAACCCAACCCCTGCCCTTCCACGCACCCTTGCCCACTCCCCCGACCCAATCAGGGTGGATAAAAATCAATTTTTTTTTATTTAAATCAGATTTTTTTGATAAAATGCTTCTTGAGGAAAAAACCTATCGAAAGACAGTTTTAATTAAGATCCATGATGAGCTATAATGTAATAGGGATTATAAATTCTAACTCTATAGTATGAGACAATATATTCATGTCATGTTTAAGCAACGTTTTGTAAATGAGTTCCAATAGTTCATGGATTAGGGATCCCACAGGCTTCTGTAGAGATTATTTAGGTTAATCTTTCTATCTACCCACTGGGACACAGTGCTTAGTCTAGATGATACCAGCAGAGATGCTTAGTTTTGCAGTTCCCAAACTGTGGATTTGTGTCTCCAGAGGTAACTTGCTTGTGAACAGCAAAAATGATGTTAAATAAATATAGAGAAGTGAGAAATAACAGACCTCAACCTTATTGTCCCTCTGCAAATGTGTGTACAGAGAGTCAATCCCTTACCTCTCTCAAAAAGTGCAAAGTTTCAGAAAGTTCAGTGAATAGAAGGTTGTTGGGGGTGGACTAGATCTGGCCAAGGAGAAAAAGTCTGGAGATAAACGTGAGTAGGGAGGGACGGGCAGTAGAAACCTTGAGGTCTTTCTGAGTGTAGCCTTGATTGATTTGAGATCTACCATGCCGTTCCCTCCCTAGAAGGGAAAACCTATAATGGCAGCAGGCCGTAAGAGAGACCCAGTTTGGGTCTCATCTGTCTCTGAGCTGTGAAGATGTATGAAGGTTATAACAACCAACAAGAATGCACTTTTATGTAGAAATCCATGATTAAATGGAGTCCACCACCACTTTCCACCCTGCCCCACTCTACGTGCTCCACCCCAATCACAAAATATCAGGGTTGGAAGGGACCTCAGGTCATCTAGTCCAACCCCCTGCTCAAAGCAGGACCAATCCTCAGATGGATTTTTGCCCCAGATCCCTAAATGGCCCCCTCAAGGATTGAACTCACAACCCTGGGCTTGGCAGACCAATGCTCAAACCACTGAGCTAACCCTCCTGCCCAGACCTGGCCTGAAGCAGACAGAGCAGAGACTTGAACCTGGGTTTCCCACATCCCATGTACATACCCTAACCACTGGGCTACTCCCCCCACCCACTCTGCCCCTCTTCCACTGGACACGCCTCAGCCCTGATCTCCCTGCCCAATATCTATGCCCTCTCCCCAACCTTCTCTTTGCTCCCCCTATTCCCTCTCGCCCACATCAATCCTCATGCCATCAATTCACCGATTCCAGGTCCGTGTCCTGGCCCCATCCCCCACCCCCTTCTAACCCCAGCTAGGCTAAAACCATTAACACAGCCGCTGGGGAGCTCAGCAGGGGGCGCCCTCCCCTTGCAATCAGTGTAGGCTCCATGGCTCTGCCGCAGATGTTCTGTGCCACTGGACACGGGGCAGCGCCTCTGGGCCTCAGTGTCCCCATGTGTAAAATAGGGAGAATGCTCCTGCCTTTGTCTGTTCGGACCGTGAGCTTTTCAGAGTGGGGACTACCTCTTCCCATGTCTATGCAGCGCCTGGCGCAACGGACGCCCCAATTTCGGTTGGAGGAGAGGGGGCCTGTGCAGCGCCCAGCACCACGGGGCATCTCCAGGGTTTTGTGGGGCCTGGGAAGCTCCCCCTGGACACTGACTCCATGGAGAGGCATTAACCCTTCGCCTGCTGCATGAGGGGCGAGGGTCACATCTCTCCCAAAGACGGGCAATGCAGAAGGCCAGATACCAGGGTGAGGGGCACAGACAGAGGGAGACGGGGCTGGGGAAAGAGCAGAGGAGGGAGGGACCTCCCTGGGGACAACAGCCCAGCAGGGAGGGAACCAGAAGGGAGAACAGCCTGGGGGGGGAGAGAGAGCCTGGGAGTAAATGGGCAGAGCAGAGTGGGGAGGGACTCCGGGGGGAAGAGCCATGGAGTGAATGGGTGGAGGGGGGGAGGGACTCCCGGGGGGAAAAGCCCAGGGATGAATGGGCAGAAGGGGGGAGGGACTCCCAGGGGGAAGAGCTCAGGGGTGAATGGGCACAGTGGGGGGGAGGGAACCAGAGGAGGGAAGAGCCTGGGAGTGAATGGGCGGAGCGGGGGGGAGGGAACCAGAGGAGGGAAGAGCCCGGGATGACTGGGCAGAGCAGAGGGGGGAGGGACTCCCAGGGGGAAGAGCCCAGGGGTGAATGGGCAGAGCAGAGGGGGGAGGGACTCCCAGGGGGAAGAGCCAGGGGGTGAATGGGCAGAGCAGAGGGGGGAGGGACTCCCAGGGGGAAGAGCCAGGGGGTGAATGGGCAGAGCAGAGGGGGGAGGGAACCAGAGGAGGGAAGAGCCTGGGGGTGAATGGGCAGAGCAGAGGGGGGAGGGACTCCCAGGGGGAAGAGCCCGGGGGTGAATGGGCAGAGCAGAGGGGGGAGGGACTCCCGGGGGGAACAGCCTGTGGGGAGGGACGGGGAGGGATTCCCTCGGGGGAACAGCCCGGGGAAGGGGAGCAGGGGGAGGGATTACCGGGGGGGGAACAGCCCGGGGGAGTGGGAGGAGCAGAGGGGGGAGGGGGCTCCCTGGGGGGAACAGCCGGGGCGGCTCTCACCTCTCTGAATTCCTGCGTGCGATCCCTCATGGTCTCGCCCAGCCGCAGCCCCCCCCCCTTCAGCCCGCCCGAGCTGGAACTCTCCCGCGCCGCTCTGCGCATGCGTTTGGCACCTCCCAGCGAGCGGCACCGGAAGAGTAGGTTACCCGCACCGGAAATAACTCCGCCCCGAGAGGAAGTTGCCCTGTAGCGTGCCTGGCACCAGCACCGCACGGGCGGCGGGAGGACCGGAAGTCGATGACCCCCAAGGAGGGAAGCGCCGCGACCGGAAGTTGGGTCGCCCCGACAGGATATTGCCCTATGCCCAGGAGACTCCGTCCCGGAAGTTGCTGTGCCCTGACCGGAAGTTGCCCTCCAAGCTCAGATACACGTCGCGGTGCCCTTAGCTCTTCTGGTTCAGGTGCCCGCCCGAAGGGAACCATGAAGATACAGGGGCGGGCAGACAGTCCCTTGGCCTCTGGGCCTCCCAGATCTCTGTTTTCCCAGCTCTGCGCGCCCAGCCCGCCGCTGATATGGCCCCAAACACTAGAGCGTGCAACCCCACCCCACATTGACACGCACAGGCCCAGAGAGACCAACCATAGAGTTGACCAAGTCAAGAGAGACCAGAGCGTCACCCTGTCAACTCCAGGGCTGGGGGGGGCTGGCTGGCTCAGGGGGTGGGGAGAATGGGATATGGGGCCTTTCCCCTCAAAGGGGCCCATACACTGAAAGTGGACCAATATAGAGTCAATTAGCATGACCCCAGACCAAGGATGACACACACATTTGTGAAGTGGCCTAATGGGGAGAACACTAGACTTGGACTCAGGAAACCTGGGTTGTTTTCCCAGCTCTACCACTGGCCCTCTGTGTTACCTTGGGCAAGTAGAGTCCTCTCCCTGTGCCTCAGTTTCCCCTTCTGTAAAGTGGGGATAATGACACTGAACTCCTAGGGTGAGACAAGGTGGTGCTGGTCTGGGAAAACCCACCTATCAATATTGCACATACCCAATGAGCTGATGCACATTATTAGGTGTATTATGGTAGTACTTAGTAGAGTGATTTGCCAAGGGTCACACAGGGAGTCAGTGGCAGAGCTGGGGATAAAACCCAGGAGTCCTGACTCAAAATCCTGTGCATTAATTACAGGATCTATGATGCCTCTATTACGACAGCTGGCTGGAGGATCATCCTGAATCCAATCCAAGTGCTAAATTCACAAGCCCAACTTCCGCTTTGACGTTGGCAGGCAAATCCCAGGGTATTGCTTTTGGTAGCAGGGCATTGGCTGCTGCTCTTCTCTCTGTGACTGAACGCCCATGCTGCTTGCTCGGCACTTTCCCTGCCTGTCTCTCTCCACAATGAGTCAGGGCTGGAAATCATCCTGGCGGGAACCAGAATGAATTAATTCATCCCATCAAGGCCAAACAGCAAAACCAAGGGGACAGAGCAAGGCACAGTCCTCAGTCCCAACCTGCAGCCTCTCCTATCCCAGCCCAGGGCTCCTCCTGCCCCACACTCAGCTGGTGCCCTTCCATCCTGCCTTGCAGCCCTCTGCTATCCCAGCCCTGTGTTCCTTCACCACAGCACTGCTGGTGACCCTAAATCCTGACCCACAGACCACTGCTTTCCCAGCCCTGGGGTCTTACGCACACACAGCTCTGTCAGTGCCCCTCGGCCCCAAACCACAGGCCTCAACTAAACCTGGCTGCAAACCCACCATGGTCATTTCTGACTCCCCCCAAAATCATCAGTTTAACCCCACTTCCTAAGGATGAATGCCAAGTGAGTCAGCCCTAATTTGGCTCCTCCCCTTCTGAGCCCCAGCCCCCTCCCACGCTGACTCACTCCTTGCATGCATGGCCATAAACTAGCTGCCTTGATTACCTGACACAGTCCAGCATGACTCACATGCCATAGTGACTGCTTCCAGTATAAAAGGGCTGTTGAGAAAAATCACCAGATAAAGTCATCTATTTATCCATTCTTATCTATTAGGTGTACTAAGGTAGCACCACTGACCTTGCCGGAGATCAGAGTCCCTGTGGTGCCAGGTGCTCCACAGACACAGTGTGAAAGATGGACCCTACCGCAAGAGGCCATGTCTACACTAGAACTTAGGTCGGCCAAACTCTTTTCGCTCAGGGGTGTGAAAAAAACACCCCACTGAGTAATATATTTTGCTGGCATAAGCACTTGTGTACAAAATAGTAGGTTGGTGGGACAAGTTCTCCCGCCAGCATAGCCACCGCCCCTCGTTGAGTTGGTTTTATTATGTTGACGGGAGAGCTCTCTCCAGTCAGCAAAAAGTGGCTACACGAGACATCTTACGGCAGTGCAGGTGTATCAGAACAGCTATGTTCCTGTAAGCTCGTAAGTGTGAACATGGTGTAGTATATTATGACAAACACCATGTATATCTTTCCACAATGCCACTGATCCATCCTTCCAAGTCCTAGTCATCCACCCATCTGTCAGACCATCATTCTGTCTATCCATCCGACTAGACAAGCTATAGACATCCATCATCCCAAGTATAGCCATCAATCCTTCCATCCGTCCCACCTATACCCATCCCTCCTTCCATCCATCCCGGCAATAGCCTTCCCTCCTTCCACTGATCCCACCTATACCCATCCCTCCTTCCACCCATCCCGGCTATACCCATCCCTCATTCCATCCATCCCAGCTATGCCCTTCCCTCCTTCCACCCATTCTGGCTATACCTATCTGTCCTTTCATCCATCCCGGCTATAGACATCCTTCCTTCCATGCAACATCTAGACACCGAGCCATCTAATCTCTGTCCCTCCTTCCCTCCATCCACCAAAACTCAACCTATCTCTTCCTTATCCATCCATCTATCCTCTTCCTTTCTTTCCTTCCTCCCTCCCTCCTTCCATTCATCCATGCTGTACCCTTCCTTCCTTCCATCCATGCATCCAAGCCTTTCGTATAGCTCTTTCTCTTTCACCTCCAGCTCTCTGAAAATCAGTGCCATGGTGCTGAATGCTACCAATACTTACTTATTAATAGCCCCCTCACACCTCGGACGCTCACATCTAACTCCCCAGCTGGGGCAGCTGAAGGAGTCTAGGAGCACTTGTGGCTAACGGGGCATAGTCGAACATGCCCATTGCAGACAGGACTGGGTGTGGTGTAGCGCACAATGGCCAGTTGGGCTTAACCCGAAATTCCCTTCCAAGAGGGGTGATTTGTTCACCCATACAGTTATACTGGTCCAACGCCAATTGTGGAGGCAGCTCTACTGGACTAAAGGAGTTGAATACCGGTAGAGCCTATTCCCCTTCTCGTATTGGACTAGCTATGCTGGAATAAGTTGTTTTATCCCAGTTTAGCTGCATACATGCGGAGGGGATCATATGGCTTTAACTAGGCTAGGATAGACAAACCGGTGCAATCTGTGACATCAGGCTCAACACTGACTGTGAGAGGAGAGCGCCTCCTACTGGCCCCCCCCCCACTGCTCCTTGCAGCACACCACCCCCAGAACCATTCACTGGGGCTTTGGGGACCAGCACTGACTGTCAGGGGGAGAGGTGGGGGAAGAGAGAGAGAGAGATTTGATTTTTTACAGCACACATTGTGGTGTTGAGCAGCTATCCAGGGGTGTGAGTGTGTGTATGTATGTGTGTTGTAGTTGTGTAGGGCACACAATGTGGTGCTGTCAGGGAGGATGTGTGTGTTGTGGTTGTGTAGAGTGCACATTGTAGCACTGTTGAGGAGGCTGTGTGTTCCGGTTGTGTGCCATACACAACCACAACATACACAGTTCCCTCACACCAAAACAGTGAGTCCTTACACAACCACAGCATAAACACACTGAGCCCCTGACACCACAACAGTGTGAGGCCTACACAACCAAAACACACACAGCTTCCTGACACCACAACAGTGAGTGAGCTACACAACCACAACACAGACCCACAACCCTCTAATATCACAACAGTGAGTGTCCTACACAGCCTCCTCACACCCACACACAATGCCATAACTGTGTGTCCCCTACACAACCACAACACATACACACATTCTCTCCCAGTCTTTCATGCACATGCTCTCCAAGACAAATCCCAGCACAGAGACCCACAACACACTCAACACTGTCACATGCAAACACACTTAAGATGATGCACACACACTTTCAGAACTACACTTCAGTGCCCCTAATCTGCTGATAGATACACACACATACTTTAGTACCCCTTATCTCCTGATAAAAAACACACACAAACACACAACCTCTCAATCACACTCCAGTATCCCTTATCTGCTGATATGCACACACAGGCACACACACACTCTAAAAACCCTCTAATCTGCAGATAACACACACACACACACACACACACTCACAACTTCAATATAACATCTCTCATCTACTGATACACAACTGCACGCACTCTAATACGCCTCTCATCTGCTGATGTACACAACACACACACACTTGCTGCTTCAGAGCAAGGCACATGACTCCCCCTAGTGCCCATTGCTGGAACAACATACCCAGGTGAACCAGCTGGAGGCGGGCTCTGAGGCACTCACACACACACACACACACACACACATTGCAACACTCATACACACACATGCACCGAGACATTCACTGACACACTCTTTTAGACACACTGACACACACTGCAACACTCACAGACAAACACACTCTGAGACATTCACTGACACACACAGTCACAGACACACTGACACATAGACACACACTGATGCTCTGAGATACACACGCACTGAGACACTCACTGACACACACACACTGCAACACTCATAGACAAAGACACTCACAGATGCACTCTGACACACTCACAGACACACACTGACACACACTTTAAGACACACACACACACACACACTGAGACACACACTGCAACACTCACAGGCACACTCACAGACACACTCTGCCACACTGACATGCTCACAGACACACACATCGACACACACATGCTCTGATACATTCACAAACACACACTCAGACACACACTTACAGACACACTCTGACACACAGACACACACTGATATGCTCTGAGACACACACACGCACTGGACACACACACATTGCAACATTCACAGACATACATGCTCTGAGACATTCATGGACACACACTCACAGACACACTCAGACACACTGACACACTCACAGACAAACACTGACACACTCTCTGAGACACACACAGACACTCACTGACACAGACACACACTCTGAGACATTCACTGACACACACGGACACACTGACACACAAACACTGCAACACTCACAAACTCACACACACACACACTGACACTGACCTGCCCACAGACACACACATTGACACACACTCACACACACACACACTCTGAGACATTCACTGACACACACGGACACACTGACACACAAACACTGCGACACTCACAAACACACACACACACACTGACACTGACCTGCCCACAGACACACACATTGACATACACTGAGCCACTCACACACACAGGCCACCCCCAAATCTGCCCCGCCCCGCCCCCCAAAAACTACAACTCCCAGCGCTCCCCGGGGGGGCAGGCGGGCAGGGAGGGGGGGCAGGGAGCATGCCCAGACCCCCATCTCCCCCCTCCCTCCATCCTTCCCCTGCATCCCCCCCGCCCCCTCTGCTGCATCAGCACCAACCTCCCTCCATCCTTGAGCAGCAGCAGCGGCAGCAGCCTCCCGGCTGGAGCAGGGAGCTTCGCCCGGTGCTGCAGTAACCCAGAGCCCCCCCACCCCTACTTCCTCCCTCCCCCCCCCCCGCCACCCCAGCAGCAGGGCCCCCCCGCCCGGATCCAGGGGGAGCAGGGGCTGCGGCAGCAGCAGGAGGAAGCAGCAGCAGCCATGAAGGACCGTACTCAGGAGCTGAGGACTGTAAGAGCCAATGTCTCCTTTCTACCTAGCCCCGGGGACCCCCCCGTCCAATCCCCCCCAGGGCATGGGGGCGGGGAGAGAGCCCTGATTCCCCCGGGGGAGGGGACACCAGACCCCCCAGGCTGAGCGCTGCAAGGGGGAGGGGAGATCAGACCCCCCCCAGGCTGAGCGCTGCAAGGGGGAGGGAGATCAGACCCCCCCCCAGGCTGAGCTCTCCAAGGGGGGAGGGAGATCAGAGCCCCCCCCAGGCTGAGCTCTCCAAGGGGGGAGGGAGATCAGACCCCCCCCAGGCAGAGCTCTCCAAGGGGGAGGGGAGATCAGAGCCCCCTCCCCAGGGCCGGGGGGCGGGGAGAGAGCCCTGATTCCCCCGGGACAGGGGACACCAGACCCCCCCAGGCTGAGCGCTCCCAGGGGGAAGGGAGATCAGAGCCCCCCCCCCCCCGCGGCTGAGCTCTCCAAGGGGGGAGGGAGATCAGACCCCCCCAGGCAGAGCTCTCCAAGGGGGAGGGGAGATCAGAGCCCCCTCCCCAGGGCCGGGGGGCGGGGAGAGAGCCCTGATTCCCCCGGGGCAGGGGACACCAGACCCCCCCAGGCTGAGCGCTCCCAGGGGGAAGGGAGATCAGAGCCCCCCCCCCCCCGCGGCTGAGCTCTCCAAGGGGGGGGTTGGGGCAGACCCCCGAGCTCAGGTCTCCAAAGGGGGGAAATTTAGATGGGGAGGGGGGGTCCATTGCTGAACTCCCAGGGAGTGTGTTTGCGGGTGTGTGTGGTGGGGATCCAGTGCCCCCCCCATAGGGACCAAGACGGAGGAGATGATAAGGGGGGGAGGGGGATAACCCCTCCCCAGGATATATTTCCATGGGTCTATGGGAAGGGGTATGTGTGATGGATGCGGGGGGGGGGATTCA
Source organism: Mauremys mutica (assembly GCF_020497125.1). Taxonomy (NCBI): domain Eukaryota; kingdom Metazoa; phylum Chordata; order Testudines; family Geoemydidae; genus Mauremys; species Mauremys mutica. The sequence continues at coordinate 161,707,414 of NC_059075.1, forward strand.
GACCCCCCCCAACTCCCTTCTTTCTAGCTCCATCCAACCCGCTCCCACCCCCTCTCTGGTGCCCAAATCGAATCGGGCTTGTCTGTTTCATAATATTTTTTTCCTGGTGATATTTCACCAGATTCCTGGCCAGGATTCCTATTTCCCCCTCACATACTCCCCTTTGGGGGTTTTCTGGGAGGATGCAGGGGGGGAGGAGGAATGCGGTGGCAGGATAAAACATATATATGGGGTGATGGAGAAAGAACCACCCCTTTTCCACACACCCCCAATGTATGTCACAGATCAAGGTTGGGGCGGTGGGCGGGGGTGGGTGGGTGGGAGGGGAGCCGGGAATCTGGGTCTTTGCAAATCTTTCTCTCAAGGAAAAGGCAGGATCTATTTCTGTCTGTGATTCCTGTGGGTTCTATTCGGGTCTGTCTCTGTGTGTGTGTGTGTGTGTGTGTGTGTGTGTGTGTGTGTGTGTGTGTGTGTGTGTGTGTGTGTGTGTGTGTGTGTGTGTGTGTGTGTGTGTGTGTGCGCGCTTGCTCATTTCACTTCCCTAATAAAAATATTGCAGATGGAGAGAAAATTCTCTCCAACAGGATACAGGCAGTTCAGAGGGGTGTGTGTGTGTGTGTGTCTGTGTGTGTGTGTGTGTCTGTGTGTGTGTTTAACAACAAATACCCAGAAACACGGTTTAATTACAGCTTGGGGGGGAAAAATCCTTCCAAAATTGCTAGTTGATTTGCTTTCCGCTTTGCTGCTGCGGGATGGATGGAGCCAGACAGACAATGCTGCTCGGCGCATGGAGTCTAAACTAGTGGTGGCAAGCGCACCCTTCTGCAGTGAACAGAAGCGGGGGCTTTTCCCCCTGTGCTGTGATGCTGGCGGCAGGGAAGGCTGGCTGGGATGGAGGGATGGGGAAAGGCAGAGAGAAGGAGAGAGGCAGCCGGGAATGGAGCGTGCTCGTTTGCTGCAGGGACACAGGGATGGACGGAGAAGGAGGAATAAATGACTCTTTTGGGTGATTGGGCGCCGTTCCCTTCGCTATGAGGATGGAGGGATGGAGAAAGGCAGCGAGGCGGAGAGGTGGGAATGGATTCCAGAGCTCCGGGCTGCTCGCTGGGGCTTCTCCTGGCTAGATTTGAAAGCTGCTGCCTTCTCTGTGGCCCTTGGGCCAGGGGCCGGCAGGACTGGGGGGGGGCTGTGGCCAGCGGGAGGCCCTGGGCCCCGCGCCCCTGGCCCAGCTGCAGGTGCGGGCAGGTGGGTGCAGGGAAGATGGCCCGGCTGGCTGCTGGCGCAGTGGGTGCTGGGTCGGGTTTGCTGCAGGGAGCGGAGGGGGGTTTTCACTCGACGGTGGGGGGTGAATGCAGCAGAGAGACACGGGGGGGGGTGAGAGGGAGTGTGTGGCGTGCATGTGAGTGAGGTGTCTGTCAGTGTGTGATGAGCGTGTGTATGTGATGTGTGTCTGTGAGCAACGGCTGTGTGCCTCTCAGGGTGTATGTGTGTTTGTGTCTGTGTGTGTGTGTCCGACGGCTGTGTGTCTGTCAGGCTGTGTGTGTGTGTGTGTGTGTGTGTGTGTGTGTGCAATGACTGTGTGTCTGTCTGTGAGCAATGGCTGTGTGTCTGTCAGTGCATGTGTGTGTCCCCTCCCGTGTGTGAGCAATGGCTGTGTGCCTCTCAGGGTGTGTGTGTGTGTGTGTGTGTGTGTGTCCCTGACGGCTGTGTGTCTGTCAGGGTGTGTGTGTGTGTGCATGTGTGTGCAATGACTGTGTCTGTCTGTGAGCAACGGCTGTGTGTCTGTCAGTGTGTGCGTGTGTCCCCATGTGTGAGTAACAGCTGTGTGCCTCTCAGAGTGTGTTTGTGTGTGTGTGTGTCCCCGTGTGTGAGTGACAGCTGTGTGTCTGTCAGAGGGGGGGGTGTGCATGTGTGAGCGACAACTGTGTGTCTGTCTGTCTGTGTGTGTCCCCGTGTGTGAGCGACGGCTGTGTGTCCTCGTGTCTGAGCGACAGCTGTGTGTCTCTCAGTATGTGTGTGTGTGTGTGTCCATGTGTGAGCGACGGCTGTGTGTCTGTCAGGGTGTGTGATGCGAGAGAGTGTGTGTGTCTATGTGTGAGCAATGGGGGTGTGTCTATCAGTGTGTGTGAGTTTGTGATGTGTGTATGTCTTTATGTAAGCGATGAGTTTCAGTGTGTGTGATGTGAGTGTGTGTCTATGTGTGAGCAACGGATGTGTATCTGTGAGTGTGTGAGAGTGTGTGTGATGTGTGTGTCAGTATGTGTTATGTGTATGTGTGTGAGAGCAATGTGTGTGTGTCTGTCAGTGTGTGTGAGAGAGTGTGTGAGACACATGTGTGTCCATGTGTGTGATGTACATGTGTCTGTGTGTGAGCAACAAGTGTGTGTCTGTCAGTGTGAGTGTGAGAGAGAGTGTGTGTGATGTGTGTGAGCAATAGGCATGTGTCAGTGTGTGTCGTGTGTGAGTGAGAGTGTATGTGTGACCTGTGTGTCTGTGGGTGAGCAATATGTGTGTCTGTCAGTGTGTGTAATGGGA